>NC_056739.1:1285295294-1285623283 GCF_019279795.1 Protopterus annectens | reverse complement strand
AACAACTTTGCCTTGACAATTATGTAGAGAGTCTTAGATTTGGTTAATTGCACTGCCTTCCAGACTCTGTTCCTATTTTCCTTTTTCATTCCCTTCACTTCTCCAACCTATGCTTTCCATTGTTGCAAAATCTTCTGAAGTTTGCTTAAGTATTCTGCAGTGTCAGTACTGAAAAATTCATCCATGTTGGGTGTTGTAATTTACACACTCATCTGATCTTCCTGTACTATAACCATGTGTGATACCTTTTGAACCACTGACATACATAAGAGAAGTCCATTGTTCTTTATACTGGTAATTCATTTGTCAAGTTTACTATTCTGTCTGCTAAAATGTTAACAAAAACCTCCAGTGTGGTTTTGTCTCTTTACTATAATCTGCTCATTAGTCCCCTGACCCCAAATGAGAAAACGGATTAACTTTGGACAGCAGGACACACCCGGACACCCTTGTGCATGTAGCCAGTACCAAAGTCAGGCCAGTGGTGTAGTGAGAGGACAGTAGACCAGAAGGTAGACGTGGGACACTAGAGTGGATAATGTAAGAATGATGTAGGTGAGCAAAAAAAATGCACACAAAAATTAAATTAGATAAATAAAGAAGAAAACTAAACTTGTGCTTTTTAAGGCTGGTCATTCTTCTATTCATTTTACTCCTTTCACGATTTTACTCTAACTAGATCTTAGTCCAGTAAAAATCTTTGGATTATTAAATGATAGTTGCACATTATACAGATTTCAACTTACTTTCATCACTAAATGTAATCAGTAAATAAGTATTTCTTTACTTAGCCACAGTATTCATAATGGATTCCACTAATCTTATCACTGCAGAAACATTTCTTTTATCCTTCTCTCTGTATGTTTCTCTAAGGAACCCAGAATTAGCTTGCAAGAAAATTGCAAGATATGCTACTGGATTTCTGTGTAAAACTCTGATCACTGTGCAACTAAGGTCACCAAAGCAGTCCAAATAAATTCATTGTGTTTATGCTTCAGTTCAGTAGGGTTTGTAGTATTCTTTACTGACAGTTTTGCCCTTCAAGAAGAACTTGATTAATGTACCACCAAATTTACTGCCTACTCCATGTTCATCATGGTAGAAGTTCAGTCCGCCTCCAGTAGTTAATGCAAATCTGCTTTCTCTGTCATAGTGGCTGATGTGAAACAGATTTTGCATTTTGTATTTAAGCACACCCCCTCCATATTTGCTTTCAAGCATAACATACCACTGTACTTCAGGGTTAACCAGACTTACCGCTGTGGAGTTATATAAATTACAGTTATTTTCTTAGCTTAGACTTCCATCTCCCCCTCACTTTCTAGCCCTTGTTTTCCATCCCAGTTTATATTCTTTTGCTCTTTTCCATTCCTTTCACTGTTCCAGCTTAATCATATCTTTATCTTTTTCCCTCTCCCCTTTCCAAATATTAAGACAGAATTCCTTAATTGTTCTAGATACACTGCAGATACTCATCATGAAGCTCATTGCTGCATTGATGGGAATTATCTTCAAGTGGAAGTCCTTCTTAATCAGACTTTGAGCAGCTGGGTATCCCCAGAGAGACCTGGGGTTACTTCCACATGCTGCAGACATCAACCATAAACTTGACTGTAAAAGGAGAGTAACCCACATACTCTTTGGTTCTCTCTTGATACAAGATTGAACATTTGGCTTTGTAGTAGTCTGTTCTTTTCCAGGCAAAGCTTTAGGTACGAGTAACACCATATTTTGGCCTTAGCCCTTTCATTGTTGCAGTCTACATTGTATAGCTGTTTTCTGGTTAACTTAGTTCATTTTGGGAGTTTTTTCAGTGGAAGAGTCATCATCAGATATGCCTCTAAGAGACTAATTCTGCCAAGTGATTAGCTGCACTGAGTATTTTTGTCTTTGAGAGGATCATGATATAGCTAGATTTAAGTGTTTTAAGACTTTAATAATAAAAGACCATACCTAGATAAAGAAACTTGGAACATTCATGAAGTATATGAAAATCGTATGTGTGAATATTAAAAAAAATGGAGTCTTCTAAAAGGAAACACAAGTACTGTAAAATGAAAAAAAGAGAGCTCATGTTTAAAGAATGTTTTGCAGGGGTGGAGATCAAATGTTTCTAGTTTCTGCAGGTCTCCCTTAGGCCTGAAAGTTCTTGTCGTGGAGAGTCCCAGATGTTTGCACAAATTGTTTTCCCTGTTATGGTAACTCCTTCAGAAGTAGATCACATACCTATTTCTTTTGAAAATCAGACTTCTATGACTGTATGTGCAGCTCCACTGTTTTAGTGTATTTACTCCTGAGTGGTGCTTTGTTTCCATTGCTGAGGTCCCTGATAATGATTACAGGGCCACGAATTTACTGATACTTGAGTACAGGAGTCCCCTGTCCCCTGATGCATGCTTCTGTTCTTTTTAAGTTTGATTATTGAAAGATTGCTGAAGAATATGCGGAAATTTGATAGAGGGTCACACAATTTATGGTGCAGTCCCTAGTTTTTCCCACCCCCCAGAGAAAGAAGCCACCCCCTCCCCCGTCACTCATCTTATGTATTCAAATAAGACAATGAGGCTTGGGTGTTTTTAAGAAGTTTGTTACACACAAACTTATCAGGATGGATGAGTGGAACATTAAACTTAAATGATCTGACTGCTACACACATACATGCTTTCACTCTGGCTGCTCACTCAAATTGGCAGTCTTTCTTGCACGTGCTCAGTACTTATATGCACGTTCCCATGGACTGAAATGACTCTTAAAGGTACAGAACAGAGTGATCTGCATCCTCCCTCTTTAACTGTTCTATTCTGCAGTGAAACTGACAACTGGATAAGCATGTAAGTTATACAGATATATACGAACAATAACAGTCACGTCCAGGTTGCCATGTATTTAAGATTAGGTCTTGAGATACGACATGCCCTCGTAGTGTAATAATTAGAACTGGGTTTATCAACAGGGATAGTCACTGGGTAATGGTGTTCATCATGTTTCACTGTTGCAGTCATTACTCTTGGGTTATCCTGCTGGCAGGCTACCCTCAGTCGGCCAGAATTCCAAAGTCTAGGTCCGGCGTCGGTTGCTGTCATCTCTTCCCTGACGTCAGTGCGCCAGGGCTATAAAGGATGAAGCCGACGCCATTTTCTTCAGTCTTTCTTGCCGCGTGGTGCCCGAAGCAAAAGCCGTTCGCAAGTGCCAGTTGGCCGACTCCTGAGATTTTCAAATCCGAATTTCAGAACCGAAGTCTTCATTAAAGCTAAGTACCCCATTGGGGAAACTTTTTTCTTGCTCCAGACCGATGTCAGAAAAAGTTAACATTTGTATTTCTTGTGGGAGCAAATACCTCATAAGGATTTTCACTCTTACTGTATTCCTTGCCTAGGCCCTAATCACAACGTTGTTAGCTGTCGTTTTTTTGCTAGATTTAACCAACGCACTATCAAGCATCTGTTTGATTTTGCATTTCATTACTTTGGCCGAAGATTTAATTATATAATGCCATCAGACCAGCCAACAACCGGAGTTTACAAAAAACGCAAGGACAAGGAAAAGGATAGGCATCCAAGGTCCAAAACAGATGAGGCCTCTGCTAGGCCAGTCGCCGGTTCTCAGTGAGACACTTTTGCAGCCCCTGGTGCCTGCTACCTCAGAGCCACAGGCCGCTTCCGACTCCCACGTGGAGCCGACTGGGCCTCTGGATACTCAAGGTATTGGACACTCGGAAATCATTCCCTCAGATGGGTCCGGAGCCGCTGAGCAGGCATCTACTTCTGAGGGTGTCTTCAGACCTACACAACTATATATTAAGCCATCTTCAGCTTCAAAGACAAAGACTAAAGCAGCTCTAAAGACAAAGAAACAAGTACAACATTCTCCTACTCAGACTTCCATGCCTAAAAAACAGATGTTCAAAATGGCCGAAGATCTAATTACTTTGATCAGAGGCTCCCATCCCCCTCCTGATAAGAGGCCTAGGCAAGAGACAGAGTATGATTCTTCTGATCAGGTTTCTATTTCCTCTAATTCCTCTTCTGAACAGGATTACTCCATGCTTCCCTATGAGGATTCTGATGCTGAAGAATCCATTCCTTCAGCCTCTCCTCCCGAGGATTATTCTTTTGAGGAAACCCTGCATACCATGAGGGAGCATTTCCACTGGGAGAGCCAAGATTATTCTGAATCTAAGAAAAGGCTCAGAGACTTTCTTCTACTTCCTCAGCACAGACCCCTTGCTATTCCACCTGTTCTAGATATTGTAGATGATGTATTTTCAGAGTCCGGCCTGTCTCCTGACTCTTTACCCCCTGCACCTGCTAAGCCAGACAGATACTACAGGGTCCCGGATTCTCATAAATTCCTATACAAAAACCTCGCTGCTGACCCAGAAACTGTATCTCAGGGTCCCAAAGGGGTTAAAGCTTCCACTGCAAAAAACCATGTCCCCTCTGATAGGGATTCTAGGGCTCTAGACAGATGGAGGAAAAAGTCTACACTTCTGCTACCCTGGCTGTAAGGGCTTTAAATTGTCAGTTTCATATGCTTAAATATCAGCAATATTTAATGTCACTGCTTAAACAGAAATTGTTGACAAATACTGAATGTTCAGAGAACAAGAAATTGCAGGATTTATTGCATGCAGGTGAACAAGTGGGAAAGCATACTTTGCAATGTGGTTATGACTCACTGCAGGACTCTTGCAGGGCAGCAGTTACAGGTTCTGTGATTAGAAGGCATGCTTGGTTAAAGGAACAGAATCTGCCTGATCATGTTAAAGCAAAATTATTAGATGCACCATTACAGCATGACACTTTGTTTGGTACTAAAGCAGAAGAGGTGTTGATAAAAATGGAGGATAAAGCAAAATCCATGCAGACAGTCAAGGATTTCTTACAGGTACAGCCACCCAGGTTTAGCAGGAAATGGCCTTCTAAAAATTGGTCCTTTCCAGTGCCAGGCAGATACAGGCGTCCCAGAGGCAGATCTCCGCCCCAAGGCTCATACAGGCCTAAACAGTAGGGTGCTCCTACCTCCAAAAGCAGAGAAGACAAATCACAACCTTACAGGAAACAGTCCCAATGACTTTCCTCTACCAGATCCAAGCACTTTTCTTTTGGCAGCCCCCTTAGGGGGAAAACTAGCACTTTTTTCATCAAATTGGCAAATGGTTACCTAAGACAGTTGGGTCCTGCACTTAGTGTCCCAAGGCTACAGGTTCCATTTTCACACTCTACCAAGGTTAAAAGGTATGCCAGACCTGCCACACAATCAATGGGCAGAGGCACAAAAACAAATTACAGCCCTCATGGACATGAGGGCCATTCAGCAAGTCCCACAACAAGAGCAGGGGCAAGGATTTTACTCCAGACTTTTCCTAGTACCCAGAAAGGACAAAACCTGGAGACCAATACTGGACTTGTCTATACTAAGTACGTTTCTGGAAGTTCCAAAATTCAAGATGTTGACTCTCCAGCAGCTACTGCCCATGCTGGGCAAGAAGGCTTGGCTCGTAACTTTGGGCCTAAAAGAGGTATACCTGCATGTCCCAATCAGACAATCTTGCAGAAGATGCCTCAGATTCATAGCTGACTCAATACATTACCAATTCTCTGCACTGCCCTTAGACATTCTTCTTAAGCATCTGGCATTTGTAAAAAGATTACTAATTGGCCTAGGGTACACAGTAAACAAAAATAAATCAAGACTAGTGCCCTCTCAAGAGATAATATTCCTGGGTGCAAGCTTAAATACAACTGCCCAGATGGCTTATCGAAATTGGCAACAAAAACCCACGTATCTGCAAGGAAAATCCTGCAGGCCTTTGGTTTCATGGCATCCTGCATTCTACTAATTCCATTTGCCAGACTGCATATGAGGAAACTACAGTGGTATCTAAAAAGTGTTTGGACTCAGCATTGCCACAGCCTGGAGACAATAATTGCACTCATTCCCTGCCTGCAACAGGAGTTTTGATGGTGGGTAGAAGCCTGTCACCTCAACAAGGGTCTGCCATTCAGTTTACCCACAGCCAGACAGACACTGACAATGGATGCATCAGATTATGCCTGGGGGGCCCATATGGCAGGAAAATGTATTCAGGGCACATGGCCTGCAAACCAGATGCATCTTCACATCAATCAAAAAGAGATGCTAGCTGTTCAAAATGCCCTGACAGCTTTCTGCTTCATCCAGGACAGTTACTGATAAAGACAGGCAACACTACGGTAATGTGGTACATAAACAAGCAGGGAGGTACACATTCCTACCCCCTCTGCAGGCAAGCGATGACTTTGGGACACAGCATTGGCTTTTCAAGTTCACCTGCAAGCACAATTCCTGCCAGGAAAAACAAATACTCTGGCAGACGAACTAAGCAGAAACCTCATGGATCCCCACAAATGGAAATTGGATCCACAAGTCTGATACTAAGGAAATGGGGATGCCCAGACATAGATCTATTTGCCTCCCCTCACAACTGCCAATTGCTCAGATTTTGCACAAGGATTTATCACAAGCAAGCATGGAAAGTGGACACCCTATCCTTCAGCTGGAAAAATCTAACAGTATATGCTTTTCCCCCACTGCCTCTCCTACCCAGGGTACTCCTAAAGGTCAGACAAGAGAAGCCAGAAATGATACTGATTGCACCAGACTGGCCACGCCAGCACTGGTACCCAATCCTAAAGAGCTTGTCTCGAGGTCCAGCATGGATATTGCCTCAGACTTCTCACTTGCTGACCCAACAAAACAATCCTATCTTGCACAGCCAACTCAGGACCTTAAATCTGGCAGCATGGTGGATAATGTAGCCATTCAGAACACTCCTCTTTCAAAAGCTGTTATGGATGTTATCTTGGAGGCCAGGAGGCCCAGTACCAGAAAATCTTATGCAGAAAAACGGAAGAGATTCTGTGCTTGGAACCAGGAACAAGGCATTGACACGGGTGTACCAAATATCCCTCAGATTTTACAATTAACTGAGATGCTGAACAAAAGCCTTTCTTTCTCATCAATTAAGATTCATGCCTCTGCCATTTCAGCCCATTACAATACAGAACCACCTATCTTTTCTCATCCTTTAATAAGGCAGTACCTCAGAGGGGCCAAAAACATTAGGCCTCCAAGGAGAGCACCAATTCTGGCCTGGGACCTCAATTATGTTTTGGAAAAACTCACACTGCCTCCTTTCGAGCCAGCATCAACAGCAGATATAAAATTCTTATCCTGGAAAACACCTCTGCTCCTAGCAATAACCTCTGCAAGGCGAGTCTGAGTTACAAGCACTCATGGCTGTGGAACCTTTCATCATTTTTTATCCAGACAGGGTTTCTTCGAGGACAAACCCTACATTTATGCCTAAGGTGGTGTCCAGTGTGGCCCTCAACCAAACCATTCATTTGCCTACCTTTTATCCAAATCCACAGAACAAGGGTGAGAAAATTCTGCATTCTTTGGACATACACAGGCAGTTACGTTTCTGCTTGGACAGAACTAAAGCTTTCAGAAAGACTGAGCAACTTTTAGTGTCATATGCTGCAGGATCACAAGGAAAGGCTATCTCAAAACGGACTATTTCTAAATGGATAGGCCATTGCATCGGTTTCTGCTATTTTCAACATGGCAAATCAGTGCCTAAGGGCATTAGGCCTCATTCCACCAGAGCAGCAGCCTTCCTCAGAGGAGTACCAACCAAAGATATCTTAGAGGCTGCAACTTGGAGTTCAGTGCACACCTTCACAAAGCACTACCACTTACTTTACTCTATGTCCAGAGCAGGTTTTGTCACTGCAGTTCTGCAGGGCCCCATAGCCTCTCCTAATCCAGTTTAGTCCAGCCACCCATCCTCAGCTTTGGGATTCAACCCAAGAATAATGACTGCAACAGTGAAACACGATGAACGTAGTACAGTTGTGTATCTACCATAAATGTAGATGTTAGAGTGTATTCACTGTTGCAGTCCAGGTTACCCACCATCCCCCTTTTTCTTTGCTGGGATTTATATGCACTTCTCTATCCTATACAACCTATTTGGTGTATTTGCTTGTAGATGAAGGAAATGTTATTTTCGTGCATGCATTTTTATTGGCATATTTTTTCAGCCTACCAATTTGGGGGCACCTGACATCTGGGGCAAGAAAAACTGAAGAAAATGTTGTCTGCTGCATTTTTTATACCACTGGCGCACTGTCGTCAGGGAAGAGGCAACAGCAACCGACGCCGGACCTAGACTTTAGAATTCTGGCCGACTGAGGGTAGCCTGCCAGCAGGATAACCCAAGAGTAATGACTGCAACAGTGAATACACTCAACATCTACATTTATGGTAGGTACACAACTGTACTTTCTTCTTCAGGGTTTTTAGGAATACTTTCAGGAACAGCCGATGAAATGTTCTCTGGAACAGGAGTCTCTATTACAGGCAAGATGCTGTAACACCGGCACGGACACCAGTAGTAAATGTTTCCAATTCCACCTGAATTCCATCCCTTGCGACTCAATGATGTACGATCTCGGTTCTCACACAAATGTTTCACAAGTCCTATTAAGTCAAATCCTTTTGTTGTCTGCATTCTCACTCTCTTTCCTTTTAATGGATTTCGAGGCTAGCTGGTTTTATCATAGGACTTTTGGGACAGATGCTTCTTTAGGAATTGAGCTTTTACTGCTTTGTTGTCTTTAGCACTTGGAGTCAACAAAGTCTTACTGATGGGTAGTGTGGTTCTCTTTTATCTTGACATTAATTTCTGGGCAGGTGAACCAAGTAAATTGTTGCAAGGAATGTTTCTAAGATTAAGCAGATTAATAAAAGGGGTGATCAGATAGGGGAGGTAGAAGGACAGGCTTTTAGTATATCAAGACATACTAGATTACAGATAGGGTCTTTTGATCATCTCCTTCAATAATGAGAAATATTGCACAGCTTAGAATCATACCAGAAACTAAGGCAATTATTAAAGCGGTAATGTGGTCCAGTGACCTGAGTGCATGATTAATTTGGCGGATCCTCTCCCTAATAAGAAACTGACCATGACTTTCTCCTTACATAGCCTGGTGAAAAGAGATAGTGTCTCACAATGGAGGCTCCACTGACCAAAATGTTTGATTGTGTGGTGCTCTGCCGTATGGGATTAGATGTCTCCAGAAGCTGTGCCACACTTCTTAACCTGCTTACATTGAAAATAAGTGCAGAGGTACTTGAAAAGCATTTATTTTAGAGAGATATAGCTATATAAATATATATATGAATAAATGTATGTGTATATATAAATGAGTATATAGATTTACATATGTGTGTACGTGTGTGTGGTTGTACTTGTGTGTGTGTGTGTGTGTGTGTGTGTGTGTGTGTGTGTGTGTGGTTGTACTTGTGTGTGTGTATGTGTGTGTGTATATGTGTGTGTGTGTGTGTGTGTATATGTGTGTGTGTGTGTGTGTGTGTGTGTGTGTGTGTGTGTGTATATATATATATATATATATATATATATATATATATATATGTATATATATATATGTATATATATATATATATATATATATTAATTCACTTCAGAAGCTTGAAATACTTTAATCTCGAATTTCAGTATCTCGAGCCCAAGAAGTGGCAGCCACAAAACAATGAAAGCTAAGAACCGCGAAATTCAAAACCTCGAGTACCGGAAGTTTTGAATTTTGCGGTTTTACTACACACACACACACACACACACACACACACACACACACACACACACACACACACACCATCCATAACACACACCATCCACCACACAAACGCACATAATCACTCTACTACATGGAGTAGTCCCCAACCCCCCCCCCCCACTTAAATATTCTCACTCTGAGGTCGCACTACATACAAACACAACAAAACACCACCACACAAACTACTTTCTCTTGACACACACAAATCACAGCAACAGAACACACTGACACACACCACAGCCTCTACCCAAACCCCTTAACACACGCACACACACTTAACTGAATACATGACCTTAACGGAACTTTAGAAGCGCGAAATTCAAAACCTCTGGAATTCAAGGTTTTGAATTTCGTGCTTCTAAACATTTGCTATTATGTGGATTCAGCTTCTTTGGTTCGAAATACTGAAATTCGAGATTTCAGTATTTTGAACTTCTGAACGGAACCTACATATATATATATATATATATATATATATATATATATATATATATATATATATATATATATATATATATATAATGTGTGTGTATTACTATTCATTGTTGATGCAGTTGCACTAAACAAAATATTATTCTCTTTCATCAGCAATGAATAACCAAAACACAAAAATGTAAACCCAATGATAGCAAATGTCATTATACATTTACATCTGCTGTCATCAGTGTTCTTGCCCTAAAAATAACATTTCACACAAATTCACTCTTTAAAATCTGCTGTAACATAATGATTGCAAATGTAGACAGTACAGTTATATGTGGAATCATTATTCTACTTTATTTAAAAGTAAACTAAATGAAAAAAACACTACAACTTTGTCTGTATTAAGATGGTGACTATGTCCCTCCACATCCCCCAATAAGGAGACACTGCCCCCCACACCCCCTGAACATAGATAAACACTAACTCCACAGTCCCACAACTGCAAAAAATGACAAACCTGGAAAATAATATATAGTCTATATTCAGCAACTGTACTCCAGTGTAATTCATCCAGATATGCCACTGTTTTTTTCACTGAAAAAAAAAATTACTAAATTGTGTAAGTTAAGCATATATGTCTGTATAATATATGTGTGTGTGTGTGTGTGTGTGTGTGTGTGTGTGTGTGTGTGTGTGTGTGTGTGTGTGTGTGTGTATGGGAGCCATTAGATAACAGATTTCTGACAAGTCAACATTTGTTTTATAGGCGCACTTTGGCTGACAAACAGATGGTTGACAATTTTGTGAGCTCCCTATGTTAATGCAGTTGAGAAATATGCCCTCTTCCCAGTATTGTGGATTTTAGAGTGAAAATATATAATTAGCAGGGTCTGTGGAGTGGCACAGTGATGCAGCGAATAGCGTTGTTGCTTCACATCAAGAGGTTTGATTCTTGGCTGGGGTGCCTTCTGTGTGGAGTTTGCTTGACCTCCATGTGTTTGTGTGGATTTTCTCCAGGTGTTCTTGTTTCCTCCCACATTCCAGAGGCATAATAGCTGGACTGGACACTTTTTAAATTGGGCATAGGTGCGCATGTGTGTAGTGTGGAAGAACTACCATGGCAGGGCTAGCCACCTGGTGGTGTAAACTTGGCTCTAGATTGTCACTGTTGAAGTGACACCCTCACCCCATGTGCAAAATTGGGAAAAGGGGGGTTGTGGATAATAGTGAGGATGAAGGAAGGCTTGCTCCACCTGCAAAAAATATAATTTAATTGTTGCATGCTCCTGGGTTATGTCTGAGTATGCATAATGAAGCATCAGTATTTTTTTCTTTTTGTGTTGACATTAGTAAAATGAACAACATATGTACATTTGACTATTTTAAGTACAAGTGTGTGTGTTTAGGGGTGTGGGTGTGTGGGTATGGGTCCACTTCTAAATCTCGAGATCCCACAATCTCGACTGTCAAAATCCTGAGTCCAGAATGTCGAGATTGTGGAATCTCGAAATCATAAAAAAAAAAAAAAGCATTTAAAAACATGTTTTTGCAGGGGGGCAAGCCCCCGTGCACCTACCTCACCCCCTGCAACCTAAGTATAGTAATTCCAAGATCGCTGTACAGTGAAGAAAATGGTAATGTAGTTTTTTTTTTTTTTTTTTTAGAGATTCCACTATCTCGACATTCTGGACTTGGGATTTTGATAGTCGAGATTGTGGGATCTTGAGATTTCGTAGTGGACCCATGTGTTTGTGTGTGTATTCTTTAAAAAAGCATAGTAAATCAGCCAATTTACAAACCCTGATAGTCTTGTTTCTTTTTTGAAACAGAATAGTGTTTTCTGGACTACTGGACAATCGGTTTGATTTCTGGGTAGTCTGAAAAAAAAAAATGGATAGGTGGCAACCCTGGAAGTTGCTGGCTGAGGAAAAAAAACTGTGAACTGTAGACAAGGTCAGTTGTTACTTTAAAGTACTCAAGTAGTTATAAGTTTAGAAATCTATAGCTCTAATTCAGTTTTACGTGGCATGTAGTATTTGTGTGTGTGCAACTAACTTTCAGTCTATATCTGTTTTGCATTTAACTTTGCCTTTGTGGCCCACGATGTAGCTGAAAAGGATTTGAGAAGGATCCGTTTCAGCATTAGCAAGGTCAACCTGCTTGTTTAAGAATCATCAAATATGCCTGCAGCAGTGATAGATACAGCAATTTGCAAACTTTCATGCACTACAAAAGTTTTCTGAATGAAGTAAATCATTTAACTTCTCATTTTGTCCAGTGAAACAGTCTTGCTTAGGAGGGCTACTTTTTCTCCTTCCACAGCGTGTTCTTTTGTGCTGGCATTGTACACCACTGAAGCTCATTGGTCCTTCTTGGACATACTCTGTGCTCATTCTTCAGTGGATTCTTAGCTGGAGTATCATATAGTGAAAACAGAGCTTTCTATTGCTTGTAGTACTAAGAAAGGAGTGATCTGCTTTTCTGACTGGTACATTAGAACATTGGTCAAATTCTTCAGCAGGAGTCCTGATATTTGACCAAACAGTGTGTCAAAGGAAAAAACTTCAAAGACCAATACACGTAAGGTTCAGTGAAGGCACTTTAATTTACTTGCAGCAAGGTGACAAAAACATGCAAATACAAGGATTTGTCTAACTACTAACAGGAAGTATGTTCATTCTTATACTGTTTTACAAGACATGGCCTTCTAAGTTGACGTACTCAAACACAACTTTAAACATTGCACTACAGCAGGTGTTACTTCAGATTTTCTGTTGACATGACTAGATTTGTGAGAAACGTTTTAGAAAAACAACCTGGCCTTGGTGACCAGTACTTCGCTTACAAGCGTCTATTGTACACTGTTACTTTTCAAGGTACTTTTCTAATACAGAAACAAACAAATGCTGATTGCAGTTCATATTTTCAAGCAGGCTTTGTCCTAATTATCTGTTACTTCTACAGCTGTGTATGTTCTCATGGCACAGTGGAACTTCTTGTCTGAGTTTCATATAAGCAGTATTGTTCTATTCATTATTTTCCTAACGCAAGCAGAAATCATCTGCTTCTCAGTAAATTTCCAAGGCACAAGCAAGATTTAGCTGACAATACAAGGTCAAAAAGCAACTGCAGTTTGTACAGATTTATGCAGTATGAAATGGAATAAATGTGTTAACTCTTTTTGTCTCTGAATGCACTAAGCATATTACTAATACACACATTAATACATATTTTTCTAACATTTCCCCCCTATTAATACTTTTATTCTACTTTCAAAATAAGCATAAACAGTGTGTTTTCTTCTCCTAACCTCTTCCACTCAGGATTTACAGTTAAGAGAGTCATTCGGTTTAAACCTATGAAAGCATTTTCAGTCTTTTAACAGTTCTTCAAACTCAGTACTTTGATATAAGGTTTCAGAAACTGACATGTCTGTAAAGTCTTTGATCAGTCTTTTCATGCAGGGGATACCACAACAAACGTATACTCCCAGTAGGAGCATACCTACACAAATGGCAATCAGGATGTTCATTACGATGGTACCCCACCCCCCGAAACCGTTTCTGGTAAAAGTCAGTCAGTGGGTTTGGGCCTGGTTTGGTCATGGCCGACACTTGCTGAATTACCTCGATGATTGTCTATCTCGTGTTTATGGTCAGGAATATACGAACAGCATTCTTCTTGGATTAAAGCGCACATACCACCTCTCGCCACTAGGGTGAAGTCGAGAGCCATGCGGTTTTGGAGCACTACAGTTCTCATAGCATTCAGTTCATCAGTCACCAATTCAAGAGCAGAAAAAGTTGCGTTGCTCATTACTTCAAGACGTTTTGACAGTTTTCTCAGCTCCCAGATCGATTTCACCGCTCCATATGCTGGTAATATGCCTGCCCACGATATTACGCTATCACTCAAGTCCATATGTGTCAGCCCTTTGCCTAGGGAATGATTGTCTTTCCAACGCGCATCGATTTGTCCCACTGGATTTACAGGTTTCTTGACGACTTCTTGGACATTTCGAATTTTTCCATGAGGCAAAACTGCAGTGTGTCGTATGGCCAGAACCAGGTAACCCAAAAATCAACTGCTGGACCAATTCTCAGGTAACCATTTGTATGCCTTTCTGCCACACACAAAATAACAATCCTCAATCGAGAGAAAAATTGCACAGGACACCAAAGACAATCATAAGGCTTTTTTCAGTTATGTTAGAAACCTGGGATGCAACTCCCAGACTTGTTCTGAGTTGATTCTAAACGACAAAAAATACACTGAACCCACAGACATCACCAATATCCTGGCAGACAGGTTCAGTGCAAACTTCTCCACCCCCTCCCCACCAGAAGAGCAAGTATCTATCCCAGCAGAGGGCTGCCTCCCAAACATCTCTGATGCTCAGGTGAAGGCTGCCCTCTCCAAAGCAAAAAACACTGCTTCCATGGGACCAGATGGCATCCCAGGTTGTGTCCTACATGATCTCCAAGAGGAACTAATCCCTCAAATAAAACCGCTATACAATCTCAGTCTCACTACAGGATATGTGCCCACAGAATGGCGTACAGCAACAGTGGTCCCACTCCACAAAGGTGGAGCCTCTACGGACCCTGGAAATTATCGCCCCATAAGCCTGACTAGCTTAGTCTGCAAGGCTATGGAGAGGATCATCATGGAGCTCATAAACAAAGACATTGGGGACCTACAGACACTAGATCCTACCCAGTTCGGCTTTGTCAAGGGCAGATCCTGCCTTTTGAACCTGGTTGACTTCTTCGAGACAGTCACCAAAGCCATAGATGAAGGGAAGGTAGTCCACACAGCCTATCTGTACCTTGCAAAGGCATTTGACACAATACCCCACTTGGGCATCATAGATAAGCTATCCAGCTTAAATATAAACCCCTATGTCACAAGATGGGTCGCAAACTGGCTCAAAGACAGAACCCACAGAGTGAGAGTTGCTGGAGCCATGTCAGACTCGAAACCGGTCACAAGTGGCATTCCACAGGGTTCTGTCCTGGGACCACTCTTGTTCGGTATATACTTTTCCGAGGTACAGGCAAACGTAGGAGGACTATGGCTCACCAAGTTCGCAGACTACTGCAAACTGGGTGCCATAATCAACTCTCCAGCTGACACAAACATCCTTCAAAAAGGTCTCTCAGAGACAGATAACTGGTGCCAGCGCCATGGTTTAAAGCTAAATGACAAAAAATGTATAGTCATACCCTTTGGCAAAAACAATGTGCCCACAAATTACCACATAGGCGAAAACCCATTAAGTACAGAGAAAGTTATTAGGGACCTGGGGACCCAAGTTGATAGCAATCTCTCCTTTGAAAACCACATTGCCAAAGTGGTTAGAAAGACCTTCTACATAGCCCACCTCATCACGAAGGGTTTCACATCTAGATCAAGAGAGGTAATCGTGCCCTTTTATTCATCCCTCATCAGGCCCATCATAGAATACAATGCCCCTTTTGGGATGTACCTTACCCGACACCTGCAGCAATTAGAAAGACCCCAAAAGTATCTCACCAAGAGGATCAAGGGTCTCAAACAGATGCCATATGCTGCTCGGTTAAAAAAACTCCAGCTTTACTCAGTTGCATACCGCCTACTTCGAGGCGATCTATTTCTGACATACAAAGCTATGCCAAATCCAGAATTAATGGACATGCTCCACCTCAGTAAATCTAAATCCCTTAGAGCCACACGCTCGAGGGACTTGAACCTCAGCACAGAAATAAATAGAACTTGCTGGAGGGACAGGTTCATAACCCAGAGGCTCCCTTCGCTCTGGAATAGAATTCCAGTTCATGTGAGGCAGAGCACCTCACTGAATCTCTTCAAGAAGAATCTCGATAGGTGGATGGGGGATCGTAGGTTTGTCCCAGGGATTACTCCCGTGTCACTATTAGACAGAGGCACAGTAAACTAAACCTTAAAAAGGGCACAGTATACTCAAATCAAGGGGTGGCGTAAGCCATACAGAATCGGGCTAGGCTTATAATTGCCCCAGGGCAGATAGCCTAGTATGAACCTATGAACCTACTTTAGTAGTAACCCTGCTATGAATATACACTCGCCCTGCATGAAACATTTTTCTATCAATTATAGACAGCTGTTTATAAAGAACAGAATTATGTTTTACTTCAAGTGTTTTATGCATCAATCCAAGAAATGAATCCTAGTTTGTATTACAATAAAGATCTACTTTGTTTCCTTTAGTATAACATCTATAAGGAACAGTCACATTGCAATTGCTCCAACCCACCTGAACAGTATCATTTTTATAAAAACACAGTTCCCTTTTGTGGAACAGACAAGTGCAATGCTATTTCATCTTGTGCTGTAATGGTTGAGGTATCATAAATCAAGTTCTCCCAGGTCTCATTGACCCCTAGGGGGACTGTAGTCATTAATAACCCCCCGTATGCTGTCGGCAAAGCTGTGTAAATCCAGCAATTCGAAACATTGAAAGTCTCAGCATACACATATTTAATTGCCTGGTAAGTGTTAAAGTTTGGATGCCAGTCTATGAGTAACGCTTCACGTTTATTCAGTTCAGTCTGTGTGGCTGGGAAAAGAAAAGGCCACAACAAAAAGATTATTGTCACAAATACAGTTAACAGGATGATTATGCAATACCTCTGAGGAAAGGGTTGTTCTGCATTCCTGTTTCTTCTGGACTCTATCATTTTTACTCTTGGCATGTAAAAAGATTTTTGTCTAGTTCAAAGTCTTTAACTAATTTACAGTGCGTCAGGTGGATCCAAGAGGCACGCTCCGCTATCTTGACTGCAGTGGGTGTTGACAAAAGCACTTGATGTGGACCTTCCCACTTTGGAGATGTCCAGTTCTTTCTCTTAACTACCTTCAGCCAGATCCACGCTCCAGGGGGCACTGCCACTTCTGACGGTCTGGTTTTTTCTTTATCTGAAACAGAATTTAACTGCAACAAATGTTTAGAATTTAATAACTTACACATATACTCTCCTAATGTACCATCAGCTTCCTGGTCTGTGGGCATGAGAGATTTCCACTGAGGTATATAATAAGCCCTTCCAAAGAGCTTTTCGAAAGGAGTCAATCCTTTTGCATTTGGAACAGTTCTCATGCTCAACAGTGCCAGGGGCAGACAGTACACCCAATTTCTCTGTTTCTGATATTAATTTTCTTAGCTTACTCTTTAAAATCCCATTATGCCTCTCTACTAGCCCTGCTGATTGCGAGTGATGCGCACAATGATTTTTTAAAGAAATTCCGAAAAATTTACTTAGCTGTTGTATGGTCTGATTCATAAAGTGCGTGCCATTGTCACTGTAGATGCTTTCCGGAATGCCAAATCTAGGGATGATTTCTTTAACAAGAACTTTGGCCACCGTTGTAGCATCTGGATTTTTAGTCGGAAAGGCTTCCACCCATCTAGAAAACATCTACAATGACAAGACCAAGACATTACTTCTTATTTTCACATTTATTCAACTCTATGAAATCCATACAGATAGTATGAAACTGATACGGTGGTGTAGGGAAACTCACTTGCTTGGGCTTTAACGCCCCTTGTGCATGATGTTTATTGCAGGTGTGACATAACGAACAGAATTTTTTAGAGTAATTTGAGCAGCCATATGTTGTGAACACTTGGTTCACCAGCTGTACCATCCCCCCTGTTGAGACATGGCTCAACAAAGCTGCATATCTAAACAAATTAGATGGCAGTATCGGTTTCCTTTCCTTAGAGATGTACAGCCCCTTTTCAAGAATTGCTTCTCGTTTTACCCATCTTTGTTTTTCGACTTTCGTAGTAAGTGTCCGCATTGTTTTTAACATTTCTAAGTCTAAAATCTCATAGGGTTGTAATTCCTCATTCAAAAGAAACGCTTCTGAAGCTGCCTGCTTTGCTGCTGTATCAGCTCTCGCATTACCTTTTGAAATCCTATCCTGTTGCTTGGTATGAGCTATACATTTACAAATAGCTACTTTCTGAGGTAACTGAATAGATTCTAAAAGATCTAAAATAAACTGTGCATGATTAATCGGTTTGCCAGTAGATGTTATCATTCCTCGGTTTTTCCACTGTTGCACAAAAACATGTACAGTAGAAAAAGCATACTGGCTGTCAGTAAAAATGTTTACATGTCTACCCTTTGCTAAGGTACATGCCCGTGTCAAGGCAATCAATTCTGCTGCCTGTGCAGATAAACTGTGTGGCAAAGATTTTGCTTCTATAATGTCTGTGTCAGAAACTACTGCATATCCTACTAGGTTCTGTCCTGCGGGACCCCTTTTGCATGAGCCATCCACGTAGTATGTCACCTCGGCATCATCCAAGGGAACATCCGTAAGATCTTTTCTAGGTAGTGTCTTTTGCTCAATCACCTGCAGGCAGCTGTGTGGTGTGCCATCTGCAGGGGTTGGGAGCAAGATAGAAGGGTTCAAAGTCGTACATCGTTCAATTGTCGTGTGAGGTTGGTTCAACAATGTAGTCATACAGGAAAGATGCCTAGCAGGGGAAAGATATGCTACCTTTTCTTGTAGTAAAATCGCGACTGCATGAGGCACTCTCATTGTGAGAGGGTGGAACAACACTACTGAGGCCGAAGCCTGTACTGCCATTGCAGCTGCAACTACTGCTTGTACACAGTGAGGTAAAGACCGTGCCACTGGGTCCAGTTGTGATGAATAATAAGCAATAGGGCGTTGCTTGTCCCCATGCTGCTGTGTTAACACTGATTTCATATAACATTGCTTACAATCTACAGTTTGGAAAAAAACGTTTGATAGTTTGGTAATCCCAAAACTAATGAGGACGCTGTTAATTGTTTCAGTTTGCACAAAGCAGATTCTGCTTCTGGTGTCCATTGTAACAAATCCTGTGCTGCCATAGGCTTTTTTTATAAATCAGGTTAGTCAGAGGTGCAGATTCCAAGGCATAGTTTGGAATCCAGCTCCGACAAAAAGTCGTACCCAGGAAGGACATAATTTCCTTCTTGGTAGCGGGTTTTGGTGCTTGCAAAATCCCTATTTTTGTATCCTCATTTAATGTCTTACCTTCCTTGGATATTACATATCCTAGATATTTAACTTGTTTTTTCCAAAGCTGCAGTTTATTTTTGTTTACTTTATGTCCTTCAGTGGATAAAAATTGTAATAGCGCTATGGTATCTTCTTTACAATCTTGCTGGGTGGGGGCTGCCAGCAGGATATCATCAACATAAAGCAAAATCTGACTACCTCTCGGTGGGGTAAACCCCGCCAAGTTGCTTGCCATTTCTTGTGAGAATATTGTTGGACTTTAACAATACCCCTGTGGTAGTAGTGTATATGTATACCTTTTCCCCTGAAATGTAATTGCAAACCAATGCTGGCTGTCAGGGTGTATCGATATCGAAAAGAACGTATTGCTGATATCTACCACAGAAAAATATTTCTGTTGAGGTTTTAAATCATTCAACAGGGTGAGTGGGTCTGGCACTGTAGGTGCCCTTGATATTACTGCATCATTTACAGCTTGTAAATCTTGGACCATACGCCGCTCCCCGTTCGCTTTCTTAACAGGAAATAAGGGTGTGTTACATGGTGAATCAGGAGATTCCACCAGCACCCCTTCCCTAAGTAAAGCTGTTATAATAGGTTTGATTCCTACCTCTGCATCTTTTCTTAAGGGATACTGTCTCTCTTGTGGTATAAATGCTGACTTTGGCGTAATAGTAACTGGTCCCACTGTACGAATAAGTCCTACATCTGATTTTCCTGTTGACCAGAGAGTTTCTGGTATATTCTGTAAGGCATTCTCTTCCTCCTTCAATAGGAGTGCTAATCAGCTGTCCTTGCTAGACTGCAAGTGTACAGCTGGGCAGGTCTGAGTTATCCAATTCAACTTCTGCATTTGTATTCCCTGTTCTGTTAGTTCTAGCTCTGTCTGTTTCTCCCATCTCGTGACTTTTTCTCCCAAGTCTACCCATTTCACATTTTTGTCCTTAGTTAAGCTAACATGTGGTAATCGATTAGATTTGTAAAGTTTAAAGAACTCCTGGGGCAATTAACAGCTGGCTACACTGTTCCCTTCTGTGTCCCAGTACAGATTACGCAATGTCAATCTGTTTGCACGGTTTCTAAACAATTCTTGCTCATATTCCTTGTCAGGTCCTGGTGTGTTACAATAATACAGAGTACAGTGCAACAAATGCTGTTCATCAATGTCAAGGGAGGGGAACTTGCCGATGGCTACATTCATCAACTCCTCGGTCACCACCCCTGGACCAGTCGTAACCAAGTCCTGGCTGTACCAATAAAACATTTTACCCTCCGATTGCACTGCAAAGGTGTCGGTTTGTCTCTGTGCTTCCATACCCTGCATAGTCGGAACTACTGCTATACCAAATAACTGCATAAGGTCTCTGCCCAAGAGGTTTACTGGGCATTTTGCAGAAACAACAATTTTGCTTTTCTGGGTCAATCCTGAAACAGGATCAGTTATCACAATATTATGGGAGAGGGGCTCCCGATACAGCTGTCCATTAGCTGCTTTCACTAATATGTAATCAGGTGACTCTGAGTTCTCTGGCAGCTTGGAGGGATGTATCAGGATCCGTGAGGCCCCCGAGTCGCACAAAAATGTGACTTCCCTCCCTTCTACCAGGAGTGTGACTTCTGGTTTTGTGTCTGCTAAATAGAGCTCTAAGCTCAATAAAGCCAAATCCAATATTTCATCTTCTTCACTATCCGTAACTTCCTGCACTTCCTGTATTTCTTCTGTCACATTCTCTACTCCCTCTATCACATTCTCATTTGTCCTTTCTCCGCTATCCCCTTCTAGTGATTCCTGACTACCATATAGTCAGTCCTCACCCTCCTTATCTTCTGTGGTTGCCTTCTTGTTTTTCTTGCAATCCCTTGCCAAGTGTCCTTTCTTACCACATTTAAAACACTCACCCCTTTTCTTTCGCCCTTCAAAGTCCTCTGATCGTTGATCAGATTGTTTCTCTTGCCCTTTTTCCCAGACTGTACTACATAAACTTCTGCTCCATCTTCTACAGAAAATACTTGGGCTTTTTTTTTCTTTTTGCTATTAAAATGCCTTTCTGCGTGCCTAGCATATTCAAGCAATGACTGTAATCTGCCTGTACAATGATCTACCATGTGTTTTGTAATAAAACTGCTTATGGGTGCAATACTGCCTTTCAAAAATGCATTCTTTAACTGCTGCTCATATGGGAAATCGTGTCTGGTCTTCAGGAACCTGCATTCCACAATGGTTATTAAAACATTCTAACAGTCTGGCATATCATCTGTCAACAGTCTCACCTTCTTGTTGGATGCATTGATTAATGCAAGTCCAATCTGCCCTAGGCTTCCATTTCTCAGAGATTCGGTCTGTAAGACCTTTCACTCTGTTGTCTAACTCTGCGCTACTATGTGGGTGGGGCCTGAGCGCAATATCACGGGGATTCCAGTCGCCACTAGTCATGTGCCAATCTGGTCCCACAATTTGACTACTTTTTCTACCTCTTCTCCGTTTAAATTATAACTCAGCCTCATTCCTTGCAAATCTAAGAACTTTCTAAAATTAACTTTTGGATGGGGAATTCCCTCAGTGGCTTTCCGGATGTCTTCTGGAGTCCAGGGTCTATACACTAGAATAGTTTGGTCCTGACCTTCTTGCCCTGCCTGAGGATTAGGCACTTCTATAAGTGGGCATATTTCTTCTTCACTCATATATCGTGAATTTCTACCCATTTGATATAACTCAATGTCCCCTTTTGAGTTTCCTGCCCGTGTTCGAGACGTGGTCTCGACAGGATCTCTAACAAACGGTGTTGCTTTTGTAGTGTGTCTACTTACAGTGATAGCAGGATATCGCAGGGATGGACTAACTTGTTCACTTGCCTCATATTCTGGTAAGGGAGGTGGAGGGGCTGATGCTATTACTAAGTTATTGTCCTCTTTATCTAAAAACATTGCTTTTGAATTATTACTCTTTTGTTCCCATCGGTTTACTTCCTCAATCCACCTGTGTGCCTGAGGAATTCCTAATTGACGTTGCTTTTTTACCCGACCTTTAGAATCGGTTTTAAGCTGTTTGACAAGTTTGACAAGCGAGGATTTTTCTAGTTTACCATCAAATTCATATTCATTAACCCATTTTGAGTAGTATTTAATATTATCAGCACGCTGTGACTGCATGTATTTTGCGTCTTCAGTTAACGGCGAATTTTGGGACCTTTTTGTACAATTATTACCCATTTTGTTCTAACCTTTTAATCATTACCTAACACCTTATTTTTACGTGGTACCATGGATATTTTTATAGTCTTTTAAGAATGACTGCCTACCTGCTCCGTTTCCCTGATCTATGACAAGACAGTAATCTTTCTGTCCCTGACTTATAAACAAAGTCTCTAACAGAACAAATACAAATCTAGTCCCTGATCTAAAACAGAAAAGAAGGTAGATGCACCTTACCTGAGTCTTCATGATTGATCACCTGGTTCGATTAAACCCGTCCTTCAGTCGCAGATCAGAAAGTGGCTGGCCTCTTTTGTATGACAATTCAGTCGGAGGACTTTTCAAATAGGAAGAACTGATGTGGTTTCTTCCCCATACGGTTTCAAGCCACCTGGCCTGTCTGATCTGAGGCAAAGTGAAGGTTTCCGGTCCGAAGGACCAATCTGTCAAAGGAAAAAAACTTCCAAGACCAATACACATAAGGTTCAGTTAAGGCACTTTAATTTACTTGCAACAAGGAGACAAAAACATGCAAATACAAGGATTTGTCTAACTACTAACAGGAAGTATGTTCATTCTTATACTGTTTTACAAGACATGGCCTTCTAAGCTGACGTAATCAAACACAACTTTAAGCATTGTACTACAGCAGGTGTTACTTCACATTTTCTGCTGATATTACTAGATTTGTGAGAAACTTTTTAGAAAAACAACCTGGCCTTGGTGACCAGTACTTCGCTTACAAGCGTCTATTGTACACTGTTACTTTTCAAGGTACTTTTCTAATACAGATACAAGCAAATGCTGATTGTAGTTCATATTTTCAAGCAGGCTTTGTCCTAATTATCTGTTACTTCTACAGCTGTGTATGTTCTCATGGCACAGCGGAAATTCTTGTCTGAGTTTCATATAAGCGGTATTGTTCTATTCATTATTTTCCTAACGCAAGCAGAAATCATCTGCTTCTCAGTAAATTTCCAAGGCACAAGCAAGATTTAGCTGACAATACAACTGCAGTTTGTACAGATTTATGCAGTATGAAATAGAATAAATGTGTTAACTCTCTTAGGCTCTGAATGCACTAAGCATTTTACTAATACACACATTAATACATGTTTTTCTAACACAGTGCTCTTAATTTTTGTAGATACAGAACATTGTGACATCTGGAAACTCCATTTGTGAGGCATATATTTTTCGGAGGTACAGGCCAACACAGAAGGACTGTGGCTGACCAAGTTCGCATATGACTGCAAACTGGGCGCCATAATCGACTCTCCAGCCGACAAAAGCATCCTC
The DNA here is from genome assembly GCF_019279795.1 of Protopterus annectens. NCBI lineage: Eukaryota > Metazoa > Chordata > Ceratodontiformes > Protopteridae > Protopterus > Protopterus annectens. Next base: position 1,285,599,641 of record NC_056739.1, on the reverse strand, counting down.
CAAAAGGGCCTCATAGAAACAGACAACTGGTGCCAGAGCCATGGCCTCAAGCTAAACGCCAAAAAGTGTATAGTCATCCCCTTTGGCAAAAACAAAGTGCCCACAAATTACCACATAGGTGGTAATCCATTAAGTACAGAAGAAGTAATTAGGGACCTGGGGACCCAAGTTGATCGCAATCTCTCATTTGACAACCACATGGCCAAAGTGGTTAGAAAAACATTTTATATAGCCCACCTAATCATGAAGGGATTCACATCTAGATTAGGGGAGGTCATCGTGCCTCTTTACTCATCCCTCATCAGGCCCATAATAGAGTACAATGCCCCTTTTGGGATGTACATTACCAAACACCTGCAGCAACTGGAAAGACCCTAAAAGTACCTCACCAAGAGGATCAAAGGGCTCAAACAGATGCCATATGCTGCCCGGTTAAAGAAACTCCAGCTCTACTCAGTGGCATACTGCCTGCTCAGAGGCGACCTGTGCCTGACGTATAAAGCCATATCCAACCTGGAATTAAGGGACATGCTGCACCTCAAAAAATCCAAATCCCATCGAGCTACACGCTCAAGAGACTTGAACCTCAGCACTGAAATAAATAGGACATGCTGGAGGGACAGATTCACAACCCAGAGGCTCCCTTCACTCTGGAATAAAATCCCAGTCCAGGTTAGGCAGAGTCCCTCATTGACTCTCTTCAAGAGGAATCTTGATGAGTGGATGGGAGATCGTAGGTTTACCCCGGGTATCACTTCTGTGTCACTGTTACAGGCACAGTATACTAACCTCGAAAAAGGGCATAGCAAAATTAATTTAAAATGGGTGGCGAAAGCCAAACATACTCTGGCTAGGCTTATAAATGCCCTAGGGCAGATAGCCTAGTATACATATGAACCTATGAAATCATTAAATTTGTTGTATAAAATTCAACTTGCTGGAAGACTCCAAGATTTTATTTATTAGCAGTAGTTGTAGTAGTAGTTGTAGCTAGCACTATTGATCTTTCTGGTAATGTGCACCTTTGCAGGAAACTGCATTGGTAATGCGAGTTTCTTAGTGTGTAAATTTTAAGTTTGAGGAAAGAGGCATTTGATGAAGACTGCCTCTTTTGTCTCTGGGCTGAAGGTTAGGTGCATAGGTGTGTGTCTGCTACCACCAGATAACCTGAAGAGTGGTCAGGTTTACTTAAGCAAAATCTGACCTTCTGCTTCAGAAAGTTGTTAGGTGGAATACCAAGGTTCATGCAGCCCTAATGGCAATTGCTTGCAGGTCAGAATCCTTTATCACATGACTTTCAGTATCACATGCTGATGATCAGGCTGGTTTCTGTTAACCTTTACAAGTTGCCTGAAAGTAAAAAGAAGATGTTCATCGTGTTACACTGCTGCAGTCATCACACTTGGGTTATCCTGCCGTCAGGCGGTCCCGCAGTCGGCCAGAGTTCCAAAGTCTTGGTCTGGCGCCGGTTGCTTTCGCTTCTTCCCTGACGTCAGTGCGCCAGGGGTATACAAGAGGCATCTAATGCCATTTTCTTCAGTCTTTCTTGCCGTGCGGTGCCCGAAGCAGAAGCAGTTCGCAAGTGCCGGTCGGCCGACTCCTGAGATTTTTCAATTCGAATTTCAGACCGAAGTCTTCAATAAAGCTAAGTACCCCGTTGGGGAACCTTTTCTTGCCTCAGTCCGATGTCAGAAAAAGTTAACAATTGTATTTCTTGTGGGAAGCAAATACCTCATAAGGACTTTCATTCTTATTGTATTCCTTGCTTAGGCCAAGACCACGACGTCACAGGTTGTCGGTTTTGTGCTAGGTTTAATAAATGTACTATTAAACGTCTGTTTGATTTCACCTGACATTACTTTGGTAGGAAATTTAATTATACCATGCCGTCGAAGCAACCAACGACTGGCATGCATAAAAAACGCAAGGGTAAGGACAGGCAGCCGAGACCCAAACCAGACACCGAGGCTTCTGCTGGGCCAGTCGCCGGTTCTCTGGTTTTCAGTGAGGCGCCTACGCAGCCCCTGACGACCGCAGATTTAGAACCTCAGACGGCCTCCGATTCCCAAGCAGAGATTACTAGGCCGCAGCCTTCATCCTTAGCCCCTTCCGACTCCAGAGCAGAAGGAGATTCCGGTGCAGCTGAAACGCCTTCAGTTACAGAAGGTGTCTTCATACCGATTACACTCGCCATCAAATCTTATGCTAAGCTGAAATCTTCTTTAATAACAAAAAAGACTGTACAGCAGTCTCCAGTACAAGGCCCCATGCCTAAGAAACAGATGCTTAGGATGGCTGAAGATTTAATTACCCTAATCAGGGGTTCCCATCCTCCTCCTGATAAAAGGCCAAGACAAGAGGAGGAATTTGCTTCCTTTGACCAGCTCTCAATTTCCTCAGTCTTCTGAGGAACAGGAATACTCTTTTCCCTCTTATGAAGACTCTGATGCTGAAGAGTCTATTCCCTCAGCTTCTCCTCAAGAAAACTACTCCTTTGGGGAAACTTTACATACCATGAGGGAACATTTCCACTGGGAAGGCCAGGACTACTCTGATTCTAAGAAAAGGCTCCGAGAGTTCCTTTTACTACTCCAGCACAGACCACTTGCTATCCCTCCTGTGTTAGACATTGTGGATGATGTTTACTTAGAATCTAGCCTTAACCCAGACTCTCTACCTCCTGCACCAGCCAAACCAGACAGATACTACAGAGTCCCTAACTCACACAAATTCCTATATAAAAGCCCTGTTGCTGATCCAGAAACCATTTCCCAGGGTCCCAAAGGGGTTAAGGCCTCTATTGCTAAAAATTCTGTACCCTCTGAAAGGGATTTCAGAACACTAGACAGATGGGGAAAGAAAGTATATACCTCCGCTACTCTAGCTATGAGGGCCTTAAATTGCCAGTTTCACATGCTGAAATATCAGCAATACCTGATGTCTCAATTAAAACAAAAAAATGATCACACATTCAGAGCAGCCTGATTTCAAGGAAATGCAAGATTTTGTTGCATGCAGCTGAACAAGTGGGAAAACATACCTTGCAATGTGGATTTGATTCATTGGAGGCTTCCTGTAGAGCAGCAGTGACTGGGTCTGTCATACGTAGACATGCTTGGTTAAAAGAACAAACCCTACCTGATCATGTTAAAGCAAAGTTATTTGATGCACCTTTACAGCAGGATGTTTTATTTGGTGTAAAAGCAGAAGAGGTCTTAAAGAAAATGGAGGATGAGGCAAAATCTATGCAGACAGTCAAGGATTTTTTACAGGTTCAACCCCCTCGTTTCAGCAGAAACTGGCCAACAAAAAATTGGTCCTTTCCAGCTTCTGACAGACCACAGAGAGGCAAATACAGACGCACAAGGGGCAGTGATCAGTCACAAGGCCCTTATAAGCCTCGCCAATGGAGTACCACAACCCAGAAAGGAGGAGAAGACAGGACCCAAGCTATCAGAAGACAGACACAATGACTTAAACCTCAGACTGCCAAGCAAATCTCTCTTGGCAACTCCCTTGGGAGGAAAATTAGCACTTTTTGCAGACAACTGGCACATCATCACAAAAGACAAATGGGTCCTAAATATTGTCTCACAAGGATACAGATTCCACTTTCACACTTTGCCAAGGATAAAAGGAATGCCAAACCTGCCACCAAATGAATGGGCAGAGGCTCAAAAACAAATTACAGCTCTCATGGACATGAGAGCCATTCAACAGGTACCTACACAAGAGCAAGGACAAGGATTTTACTCAAGACTTTTTCTAGTCTCCAGAAAGGACAAAGCCTGGAGACCCATTCTGGACCTTTCAATTCTAAACACTTACCTGCAAGTACTCGAATTCAACATGCTAACACTACAGCAGCTTCTTCCCATGCTGGGCAATAAGGCTTGGCTAGTAACGTTGGACCTCAAGGAGGCATACCTGCATGTCCCTATCACACAAAATTGCAGAAGAAACCTCCGATTTATTGCAGGTTCAACTCATTATCAATTCTCTGCACTGCCCTTTGGCTTATCTACTGTGCCCAGTGTCTTCACAAAATGCCTGGCACCAGTAATTGCATACTGCAGACAAAGAGGAATTCAAATATACCCATACCTGGATGACTGCCTTATTCAAGCAGAAAGCAAGGACATTCTTTTAAAGCATCTGGCGTTTGTCAAACCTCTATTAAGTTGCCTAGGATACACAGTAAACGAAAAGAAATCAAAACTAGTGCCCTCACAAAACATAATATTCCTGGGTGCCAGCTTAAATACAACGGCCCAGATGGCTTATCTCATGCCAGACAAGCAAGAACAGCTGACTCAGTACTTCAAAATGATGGCAACAAAGACCCAACTCCCTGCAAGAAAAGTTCTGCAGGCCTTGGGATTCATAGCATCTTGCATACTACTAATACCATTTGCAAAACTGCATATGAGGAAATTAAAATGGTACCTGAAAAGCGTATGGACTCAGCACAGCCACAGCTTGGAAAAAATAATACCACTCATTCCTTGCCTTCAACAGGAATTTCTATGGTGGGCTCAGGCATGTCACCTCAACAAGGGTCAGCCTTTTACCTTACCCACAGCCAGGCAAACTATGACAACAGATGCATCGGACTATGCCTGGGGAGCACACATGGCAGGACAGTGCATTCAGGGCACATGGTCTGCAGATCAAAGGCATCTGCATATCAATCAAAAAGAAATGCTAGCTGTACAGAATGCCCTAACAGCTTTCAAGGACCTCCTACATCCAGGACGGCTCCTAATAAAGACGGACAACACCACAGTAATGTGGTACATAAACAAGCAATGGGGCACTCACTCCTACCCCCTATGCAGACAAGCAATGACCTTGTGGAACACAGCACTAACCTACCAAGTTCACCTACAAGCACAATTCCTGCCAGGAAAGAAAAACATATTGGCAGACAACCTAAGCAGAAACATCATGGATCCGCATGAGTGGAAACTAGATCCACAAGTATTTGCAATAATAACTCACAAATAGGGATGCCCAGACATAGATCTGTTCGCCAACCCCCAAAACTACCAGCTTCAAAAATTCTGCACAAGGACATTCCACCCACTAGCTTGGAAAGTGGACGCCCTCTCATTCATTTGGAAAACATTGACACTGTATGCCTTTCCTCCACTGCCTCTTCTAGCAAAGGTGCTGCTGAAAGATTAGAGAGGCCACAAATGATTCTCATTGCTCCAGACTGGCCACACCAGCACTGGTATCCAATACTAAGGAACATGGCCCATGACCCACCATGGATTTTGCCTCATATTCCTCACCTGCTCACTCAGCAAAACAATCAGATCCTACACAGCCAGCTCAAGACTTTAAATCTGGCTGCATGGCAAATAACCTAAACAACCAGCCAACACTTCTCTCTAAAGCTGTTATGGATGTCATTCTGGAGGCCAGGAGGCCCAGCACCAGGAAAGCCTATTCAGACAAATGGAAAAGATTTTGTGCCTGGAACCAGGCTAAAGGCCAAAATCCCCTTGTTCCAAACATTCTGCAGATTTTACAGTATTTAACTGAGATGTTGCACAAAGGACTTTCTTTTTCATTTATTAAGATCCACGCCTCAGTGATTTCAGCTCACTACAACATGGATCCTCCTCTATTTTCTCATCCACTGCTAAGGCAGTACCTCAGAGGGGCTAAGAACATAAGACCGCCCAGGAGAGCACCAACACTAACTTGGGACCTCAACTTTGTTCTGGAAAACTTACACTGCTGCCCTTTGAACCAGCTTTTACAGGTGATTTACAGTATCTATCATGGAAAACTGCCCTGCTGCTAGCAATAACTTCAGCTCGAAGAGTCTCAGAGCTACAGACCCTAATGGCAGTGGAGCCTTTCCTCATTTTTCATCAAGACAGAGTCTCTCTACGAGCCAACCCTTCCTTTATGCCAAAGATGGTATCCAGTGTGGCCCTAAACCAAACCATTCATTTGCCCACTTTTTTCCCAAACCCCCAGAACACAGGAGAAAGGCTCCTGCACTCTTTGGACATTCACAGGCAATTACGTTACTACATGGATAAAACTAAGGCTTTCAGAAAATCTGACCAGCTCTTTGTATCTTATGCTGCAGGATCACAAGGAAAAGCGATCTCAAAACAGACCATTTCAAAATGGATAGGACATTGCATCCGTTTCTGCTACACACATCATGGGAAACCGGTACCTGCTACCATTAGGCCCCATTCCACCAGGGCTACAGCTACATCAACAGCCTTTCTCAGGGGGGTTCCAACCAAGGATATTTTGGCGGCTGCAACTTGGAGTTCAGTGCACACCTTTAAGCACTACCACTTACCTCTATACTCTAAAACCAGAGCTGGCTTTGCCACTGCAGTTCTGCAGGGCCTACTAGCCTCTCCAAACCCTGTTTAACTCCACCGCCCATCCTTAGCTTTGGGATTCTACCAAAGTGTGATGACTGCAGCAGTGTAACACGATGAACATAGTACAATTTTGTACCTACCATAAATGTAGATGTTAGAGTGTTCACACTGCTGCAGTCCCGGTTACCCTCCCTCCATCCCCTCTGACCTAGCTGAATTTTTCTATACCTTTCTATCTGGTACAACCTTTGTGGTGTATTTGCTTGTAACTGAAGGTATTCCTTGTATTTCCTTTACATGTTTTATTGGCAATATGTATTACCCACCTGCTTGGGGGCACCTGACATCTGGGGCAAGAAAAACTGAAGAATATGTCGTCGGATGCCTCTTGTATACCCCTGGCGCACTGACATCAGGGAAGAAGCGACAGCAACTGACGCCGGACCAAGACTTTGGAACTCTGGCCGACTGCGGGGACTGCCTGATGGCAGGATAACCCTGATGACTGCAGCAGTGTGAACACTCGAACATCTACATTTATGGTAGGTACAAAACTGTACATTTTTATTACAGGTAAATGCAGCTTGTTCTTGTAGACTTCTGGTTTTATAGCCTTATCAACTAAGGATGTCTTAGTCTTTGAATTAGAATTCTTTTATAGTTCTGCCTTGGTTCCGGTCCCTAAATATTTTCAGTATTTGGAAGAATTCCTTTGTTTGGTAGTTTATTACATGTTTACATTTATTTTTGTTTTTATAGCACAGTAGTTCCTCCAAGAGTGCAGGTTCAGACATGTATCTTTTTAAGCTTTCTTATTGATTTCATGAGAGTACACTGAACTTCTGCTTTGACTTATGTATGCTTCTTGGTATTGGAGCTAAGCCATTATGATTGCTTGTGTGAAAGACAACTTGTCCCTAGACTTTCCAGTCCTGGGGGGGGGGGGGTATAGCTGCAGTACAGGAGAGATTAGAAAGTTAAAGCAGAAAAGACCTGAACTCCACTGTGGATCATAACACCATTTCAATTCTCACTTATAATGTAGAGAATCATACTTTTATGTAAATGAAAACAAACCATACTGACATATTCTCAGTTGCATATATTATGTATCACATGTAGTCTTCTATACAGTCAGTGTTAATTGAATATTACGTAGCCAGTTCAATTTATGTCTTTAAACTCTATTCCAACTCCAAAACATTATTCTGCAGATATTGTTCCCACAGTTCCCATTTTTCTATGTGATTTGGTCCTTTCCTTTTTCTAAAGATCTCACTTCCAGTTCTTTTATCTCTCTTAATATATTCACTAATTCCAGTACTTTTGGTTTAGACTTTAGATTTTCGTTTTCTAGTAATTTTTTTTTTTTTTTAAGCAGCCACCATAATTAAGCTTGGCAAGGCCTTACTCTGTGTAGGCAATTCCGATTCTGTATTACAGCTCAAAAAATTTTTTTTCCTTAGTTTCACCAGTTTGCAAACCCAGTATTTTTGACAAATTAGTCTGCAGGGGAATTTTTAAAGTCTACCAACTCATTACACTCCCAAAGAATATGTTCCTAGTTACCTCTTTCTTCCTCCTCACACTTCCAACATTTGGAATCTACCGGAGGAAATTCTTTGGTGTCTGCTTTGGGTATAACAATATCTATGCAAACATTTCACGAAAAATCCTAAACCTTCTAGACTTTGCATATTTGGGAGCCATGCATGTATTTTCCCATTGTTTCTTTGTGAATTGCTTATCCAATCTCTCTCTCTCTCCCCAATCCCTTCTTAACCTCCTGTGATTGATTCCTATAGTTATCATGCAGTATCTTGTATACCCTACTAGTTATCCTTTTTTTAACAGCAGCTTCTGTTCTAGATGCTGCTAAAAACTCTTCCAGTGCTGGTCTTTTACTTAGGATCCCCATATTCCTTTCTGTTTGCCTGTACTCTGATATCAAACCTTGACAGGGAAGGCAATCTCTAGCCTGCAGTCCAAATGTATTCTTGGCCTGTTCTCATTCTGTTACCTTTATCCCCCTTGTATTTGCTCTCAATAAATTGGCTTCTTTGCCAGTTTCCTCCAGTAATTTTCATTCCCCTCTTGCTTATTCCCGTATCCCTTATTGCAGTCATCCCTAGCAGCAGAATCTCCTTTCTCTGTTCCTGTGTTAGCTTAGTTCTTAGAATACTTTCTGCTATGTAATATTATATTCATAATGTATAGTTATTGTTTTCCTTAAGGAAGATAACTATACATAATCTTACGCATAGTTATTATTTTCCTAAAGTGTATGTATCCAAAATCCCAGTCTTTCCTTATTTTTTGAGCTCCCACCCCTTAAATCTTCATCCCTTTCCAGTTCGAGTTATAGCTTTCTGCTCATGCTGTGTAAAGAAGCCTTAACTGTGTACCTCTGAAATACCCGTTCAAATCAGAAAATCCCGAACTACCTTGTTCTGTTGGAAAGATCAGCTTAGCCCACTTGACCCTTGCCCTGTTCCCCTACCAGATAAAATCTTTCAATTCTTTATTAATTGCTAGCCACAGCTTTTCCTCTGGTGGATTCAAATTTGCCTGACCTTTGTATAAAACTTAAGGGACTAAAAACATATTTTCCCTTCTCCTCGTATCTTGCTTTCCATTTCCATAAAACAGAACTTCCAGCTTCTCAGTTTTTAATATTTGTCTTTAGTTGCCATAACAAAATGCTTTTTAACCCATACTGCTAAGAACTTCATTTTATCATGTCCCCAGAAATGTAGGAATTGCTAAACCAGTTTGTGTGCGGGTACATAGTTTATAGCTATTGCCTTCGTTTTTGTTTTTTTTTTTTTGTTTTTTTATCTTCATTAATTTTGTCTCAAAAAGACTTGAAACTGTTTCAGAATGTTCCGCAACACTGAAATACCCTTTTCTGGTTTTATCAGGTACAAAATAATATCGGCAAATAAGGACGTCTTTTCTAGATTACCATACCAGTTAGATCATTGAATTTCTTGAGTCCCTTATTTTCTTTATCAATCGTTCTAAATAAGAAATCGCAAATGGGAAAGATAACACCACTGCCTGCTTCCTGTGTTCAAACAGAACTTATAAGAGAGGGACCCCCCGCCATACTTTACTTTTTGCCTCCAATCCATCATATATCTTCCTAATTAACCTTATTATTATGTTAGGAAATGCAAATGCTTCCATTGCCCTACTCTTAAAATCCCAGCTTACTCCGACAAAAGCTTCTTTGCATCAAGATGCACAAACATTTGTTCACATTTTGCTTCTCTCTGGATCATTGTTCTGTTAATATTGTCATATGTTTGCCTCCCATTCACAAAACCACATTGATCCATATCTATCAATTTTGGCATCACCTTTGCCAATCTTTTAGTCATTGGAAACATGAGCACTTTATAATCATGGTTTAGAATCTAAATGGGCCTGCAATGCAGCTGGATCTGATAGGTCTTTGCCATCTTCAGGTATTTTGCAACCACTGCAGCTTTCTTCCAGGATGTTGATGCTTCTCCTTTCAAAATACTGTTAAACAAAACCTTCCAGATCTTTCACTTTTTTCCCTCCTAACTTCCAAACTTCCACAGGAGTACCATCTGTTCCTGCTGACTTTCCCGTAGAGTGGTTATACATCGACATTTTTTATCTCCTATACCCTAACTGTTGATAATTGAGCCTCATATATTTCTAACCTTGGCATATTTAATATTCTCCATAAACATTTCCATTTGCACCTTTTATTGATCTCCATATTTTTCTGCTTTATACAGCCTTTCATAGAATTTCCGAATATTTCTAATACTTCTACAAAAACCCCTTGTTATCTTTCTTGTTATAGGCTCCCTAAACTTGGCAACAACCCTTTCTACTTTGTTGCATGAGTCATTGTGCTAAAAGCTTTTGTGCTCTGGAGTTATCAAAAACAGTTGCTTTAACAGCAGTCTTTGCAAACTCGTGCAAATTATCCAGGTAGTCCCTTATTTTCTGCTGAGCACTGTGCAGTTAACACTTCTTGTTCTGAGAGATTCCCCCTATTTTGCAATACTTTAACCTTTGCCATTCCAACTAAATAATTATTGTTAATTCTTAGCCATATCTCTTTCTTTTATTTCAGTCCTATTGTTAAACTCCACTTTAATCTTATCCCACCCCCTAGCTATGTTTTCTGAATAATTTTCTGTCTTCCCTGATACTACTTGAGTAATTTACACTGTGGAAGTGACTGTTTTGATATACTTTTCCTTGATTTTTCTGTCTGCCTTTTGCCATAGCCAGGTTTACCCTGAAAATACTGTGTTTTTACTGGTTTGATGTGACTTAAGCTTTAAAAGCTTTGTCAGACAAATATGCTAAGTAGAATCCTTTTCAATTTTTCTTTGACTCTTCACTAGGATTGACTACTTCTAAAACAGTTCCTCCCATCTAAATTACTAAAATATTTTTTGTTGTCCACTTGAGCAGTTTTTAGTGTCAATTGAAAACTTATTTTTGATTGATATGGCCAGCAATGGAATGGATCCTTGGTTATTCTCTTTCTGAAACTATCTTACATATTTTTGCACTTGTACATACTTAAGTACTGAGCTAACTGCTTTCATGGGCCATTTTAAGCCTAGCCAATTTCCCTTTGTTGGACTCGAACCCTGATAATTTTGTCTGTGAAGTAATTGCCTTAAATATCATGCTAAACCCAACCCTTTTACTTAAGTCAAAGATACTTAGCAGTCAGAATACAAATCTCTTTGCTAGGCCAATGATTCAGGATAAATTGAGCAAAAAGCTTCAAGAGTAGCCATAGATTTGCATACTACTTATTTTAACTCGGTAGCATTTTGCGGAAAGCAAGTTCCTTAAAAAGAAGTGTGATGACTAAGGGTTTGACTCACATTTTGAGACTGCTAGTTTTTCTTTTGGGGCCTTTCCCCTGCACCCCAACATTTAATATGACCTTTGTGATACTGTACTTTGAGACTGAGACAAAACCCTGACCCCCCCAGTGAACCCCTTTCAATAAGTACATGCTTTAGCCAGTACCATTTTTCAAGTATTCACGTGTCACATGACTGCCATGCTTTCTTCATTTATGTATCGACCACCTCCTCCTTATCTTGCTGCACTGTTTCACTAGAAAGTTTATTGAAAAATGTTGCATGGCTGCTTTTTTCTGCCCAAGAAAGTGTCAGGACAGTAAGCTGAAGCACAAAATGCATATTTGGTCTACCAGAATTCCTCTAGCTGTGTTGGAGTCTGAATATCAGACTTTGAAATGTGTACTTTAAAACATCACAACTGTAAACTGTGTGTGACATGGTGCTGATTTGGCAGGGGAGATGCAAACTTTGGTATTCCTTGTGAGTGTGCATGTAAGTTAGGAGGGCCAGGTTGGGTGTAGGTGAAGATGTTTGTTAGGGTTAGAGGTAAAGTTAGCATTATGATTAGGGTTAAGATTAGTACAAGTAAGGGTAGTGCAGAAGGCATGAAGCACCCCTGCACCACCTTTTCTTATCTAAAATAACCCTAACCCTAATTCAAGTCCTGCCCATAATGCTAATGCTAACCATGTAACCAGCCCTAAACAGTAAACGTACTTACTGCTTTTAATGTCAATATTTGCACTTTCTTTATTGTGTGCCATTTGTATCTTGTCTTTCAGCATTATTCAGTTTAATTACATTCATTATATTTTAGACTGTCTTCCATGAAGATTTTCTCCTCGAGGCTAATCCTCACATTTTCTCTCGAAGTAGCCTCTGAAGTTTCTTTGACCCAATAAAATAATTTTATACCTCAATTTTTTTTTAATCCGGGATCCAAGGAGAAAGCAGTTTCTTCACATTTTTGTCAGCTGGCAATTGAACTTATTGTGGAGAATGAAAAGCTGTGCATGATTAATCATTTGTTGGTATTTATTTCAAATCAGGAAGTAAGATTGGTATTAAAGCAGATAGCATCATCTGTTGCCATCAAAGGCATAACAGTCCTTTTAATTGTGTTTAAGGTGCTTGCCACCAACAGAACTAGCTACTATTGCTGGAGCTCAAATGTGTCCAAGGAAGATAGCAGGTTGTGGCATTCTTTTAATTTTGTTTTTTCTCTTGTAACAATATTTGTTTTATGAGAACCAGGAGCTCGTCGCAACATTCTTACCTTGTAATAGTTCTGTTTCTTGTTACCCCAGATGTTCTTCATCTCACATTGCTGCAGTCCTTACACTTGGGTAGTCCGCTGTCCTCGGTCGGCCCGAATATCAAAGTATAAGGCTGACGTCGGTCAAGGCGCATTTGACTGACATCAGGACGTCAGGGTACAAATGCGCATGACCGACATCATATCCTCAGTCTTTTTTGCCGCATGGTCCGATGCAGAAGCAGCATTGCAAGTGCCGGTTGGCGTTCTGAGATTTTTCGATTTCGAAGTTTCAGACCGAGTTCAAAGTTGGCTAAGTACCCGTTGGGAATATTTTAGTTTTTCTTGCCTCAGTGATTTACGGATGTCAGAAAAGTCAATAATTGCATTTCTTGTGGGAAACAGATACCGCATAGAGATTATCATACTTTGTGTATTCCTTGCTTAGGGCCTGAGCACGACGTTGTTGGCTGTCGCTCTTGTGCTAGATTTAATAAACGCACTATAAAGAGGAGGTTGGATTGTGCAAGGTTAGTCTTTGGGAAGTGGTGCAATTATAAAATGCCGTCGGATGCTCCGACGCCCGCTTCTTCGAAGCGCAAGGACAAAGCAGTTAAGCCTAGGCTGGAAGAACCGTCTGTACCGGACGGCGGTTCTTTAGAGGTGTCGGTGGAGCCGGTGGCTCCACCGGAGGTTTCTTTGTGTTCCCAGGGTGAGACTTTAGTATTGCAAGATGTGGCCTCTCAGGAGGCAAGTCAAGCTGAGGGGCTTCTCAGGTTACTATACTCCCTCCCTTCCTAGGGTGGCTAGGCCCTCTCCTTCTGTTTCTAAGGCTTCTCCCAGGGGCAGGCCAGGTTTAGCTTCAGTTGGTGTTACCCCTAGCTCTTCAGGTACTGTGCCCAAGAAGCATATGCTTAAAATGGCAGAAGATTTGATTACTTTGATTAGGGGTTCTATGCCCCTCCTGATAAGAGGCCTAGGGTGGAGCCTGAGCTGGGGGTTTTGAGCAGGCTTCAGATGTGTCAGAGTCTTTGGCTGAAGACTTGCAGGAGTACTCTCCTTATTCTGATTCTGATGTGGATGATTCTACTCCTTCTGCTACTCCTCCTGAGGATTTTTCTTTTCAGAAACTCTTCATTCCATGAGGGAGCATTTTAAGTGGGAAGGTCAGGACTTCTCTGATTCCAGGAAAAGGCTTAGGGAATTTTGTTTTACCCCAGCATAGGCCTTTGGCTATACCTCCTGTTTTGGATGTAGTGGAAGATGTTTTTACAGAGGCTTCTCTTAATCCTGATTCTTTGCCTCCTGCTCCTGTTAAGCCGGATAGGTATTACAGGGTGCCTGAAGCTCATAAGTATCTTTTTAAGAGTCCTAGGGCAGACCCAGAAACTGTCAGCCAGGGGCCTAAAGGTGTCAAGGCTTCTGTTGTTAAGAATCCGGTTCCTGCAGACAAAGAGGCTAGGGCCTTGGATAGATGGGGAAAGAAAGTTTATACTACTTCCACTCTGGCTATGAGGGCTTTGAATTGCCAGTTTCACATGTTGAAATACCAAAACTATCTCCTTTCACAATTAAAGTCTAAGGTTGATGCTTTGGCAGTAGGTATTGATTGTAAAGAGTTGCAAGATTTAGTACATGTTTCTGAACAGGTGGGTAAGCATTCTTTGCAATGTGGTTTTGATGCTGTACAGGCCTCGTCTAGGGTGGCTGCCACTGGGTTAGTTCTTCGCAGGCACGCCTGGCTAAGGGATCAAAATTTGTCTGAACATGTTAAAACAAGGATTTTAGATGCTCCTTTACAATCTGACGTGTTGTTTGGTCCTCCTGTTGAGGCAGTTTTAAAGAAAATAGAAGACAAAGCTAAGTCTATGCAGACTGTTAAAGATTTTTTGCAGGTTCAGCCTCCAAAGTTTAGCAGAAATTGGCCTGCTAAAGGATGGACGTATCCTTCTTATGATTCCCAGTCTAGGGGTAGATCTAGACGTGGTAGGGGCAGAGCTCAGGGCTCTTTCAGGCCTAGAACAGGGAGATGTCCTTCATGGATGCATCTGCAGTCATAACAAGTGGGTTGTCGCTGAAACGAAAACTGCTCAAAGTACAGCTGAACCTATTAGGCCCCTATAAACTTGAAATCGACCTCAGAAATTTTACCCACTACGGTGGTTGACTTATCAGACACCATCCCCTTGGATGTCTCTACCCCAGCACGTGCTGTGCTGGGCCCTCAGCTGCTATGTCCATTAAGGCCTCTCGCCAGGCTAAAGCAGCCAAGACTACTAAATCAGTGCCTGTTAAACTCCCCACATCCAGGCCCCTTCTAGTTCTCAAATGCTTTCTTTGGCAGAAGATTTAATTTCTTTAATTAGAGGATCTCAATCTCACCCAGACAGGGCCTCTCCCCCAGAGAAGAGACTTAGGGCAGAGCCCCTGAGCCAGTGTCTTCTGATGATTCTGCTGCTGAATCAGACATAACTGACCAGCCTGAGGCTCCTTCTCCAATTTTGAAGATTCTGATGCTGAAGAATCCATTCCAGCTGCTTCCCACCAGAAGAATTCTAAACCTTGCATGCCATGCGAGAACAGTTCCAATGGCAGCAACAGGATTTTTCAGACTCCAGAAAAAGACTTAGGACTTTTCTGCACCTCCCACAGCACAGGCCCTTAGCTATACCTCCTGTTCTCTGTGGTGGATGATGCTTTCAATGATGTTTGCAGATTCTTTACCTCCAGCCCCTGCCAAACCAGACAGATTTTACAGGGTGCCAGATACTCATCACCACCTAAAAGGCCCCACTTGCAGACCCAGAAACTATATCCCAGGGTCCCAGCCCGCCACCAGGCAGTAGCGACCACAGCTAAAACCCTATTCCTTCTGAAAGGGAAGCAAGGTCACTAGACAGATGGGGTAAAAAGGTCTACACTTCAGCTACTCTCTCAGCTAGAGCTTTAAACTGTCAATTTCACATGATACAATACCAAGAGTTTATGCTTGATCAGTTAACTAAAAAACTAACCACTGATGAATCTCTTGATAAGAAATATGTATTAGAGATGGTAAATAACATACAACAGGTTAGCAACCATTCCTTAAAATGTGGCTATGATGCACTGGAGGCTTTATTTAGATCAGCCATGACAGGCACAGTGATAAGAAGGCATGCATGGCTAAAGGAACAAGTTTTACCGGATCATGTTAAAGCTAAGTTGCTGGATGCTCCTATGGACAAGACAAGTTTGTTTGGTACACCTGCCCAGCAGGTTATGAAGAAAATGGAAGAAAAGGCAAAATCTGTTCAAACTGTTAAAGATTTCTTGCAGGTTCAACCCCAAGGTTTAGCAGGAACTGGCCTGCCAAAATTGGTCCTTTCCTGACTCCACAAAATTTCAAAGGGGCAGGAATAGGCGTTCCAGAGGCAGAAACCAATCCAGAGGAGTTGCCTACAGAGGACGACAGTGGCAAGGTAACAACAGAGGCACAGACACAGCCACTGCCACTACATCAGCACAACCACAGTGACTTAATCCTAATACCAGGGAACAAATAGCAGCTCCTCTAGGCGGAAGTTAACCTTATTTTCAAAGAACTGGCACTACATAACAAAAGACAAGTGGATTTTACAAACCATAGATCAAGGTTACGGTTTCACTTCCACACTTTACCAGTCAAAGAGGAATGCCAAATCTACCTCCAAATCAAAACAATGCCCAGACAGAGGCTCTACGCCAGATAATGGAGTTAGCAAACATGAGAGCTGTGGAAAGAGTGCCAACAGCAGAACAAGGAAAGGGGTTCTACTCCAGACTATTCCTAGTTCCAAGAAAGGAAAAAGTTGGAGACCAATTGTCCACCTTAAATACATACATCATTGTCCCAAAATTCAAAATGCTGACCCTACAGCAACTTCTTCCCATGCTGGGCAAGGAGTCTTGGCTGGTAACTCTAGATCTCAAGGAGGCATACACCAATCTGCAGAAGATACCTCAGATTTCTTGCAGGATCAGAGCACTATCAATTCTCAGCATTGCCCTTTGGCTTATCTAAGCCCAGAGTATTCACAAAATGCCTGGCATCAGTAAGGGACAACAAAAGCAAGCTGACAACAGATTTACAAAGGGTCATTTTTGCTACAAGGACTGGGATACACAGTCAATTTACAAAAGTCAAGGCTGATACCATCCCAAACAAGGACATTCTAATTGGACACAGTACAACAAATGGCATTCCTGACTACAGAAAAACAAACAGAACTTCCTCTTTACTTCTTGGCACTAACAAAACTGAACAAGTTAACAGCAAGAAAAGTTCTGCAGGCCTTGGGCTTCATGGCATCATGCATAATCTTGGTCCCATTTGCCAGACTACATATGAGGAAACTACAGTGGTACCTAAAGAATTTATGGTCCCAACACAGACACAGTCTAGAAACAGAAATCCCACTAATTCCATGCTTAAAACAGGAGTTCCTATGGTGGGCTCAAGCATGCCAGTCAAACCCAGGCCTACCCTTTCGCAGATGTCAACCAAGCCAGACCATCACAACAGACGACCTGGGGGATGGGGGCCAGCCCACATGACAACAAATGCAAGGATTGTGGACACAGGATCAACTTCACCTGCACATCAATCTAAAAGAAATGCTGGCAGTAAAACTGGCAATCCAAAAGTTCAAACCATTTCTCAAAGAGGGCCAGTTGATGATAAGGACAGACAACACCACAGTCATGTGGTACATCAACAAACAGAGGCACTCATTCATACCCCTATGCAGAATGACCTTGGAGCTGTGGACCCTGGCACTCAGCTACAACATTCAGTTACAGGCAATATTTGTACCGGGAAAGACAATACTCTAGCAGACATATTAAGCAGAACCACTGGATGCAATGGAAGCTGCACCCGGACATCTTCAAGACCATCTCAAGAAATGGGGAATGCCACAGATAGACCTATTCGCATCACCTCTCAATCACCAGCTCAAAAATTCTGCACAAGGACATTCCACCCACTAGCATGGAAAGTGGACTCACTCTCCTTCAACTGGAAAGGCCTAACAGCATATGCATTCCCACCTCTTCCTTTGATACACAAGGTACTACTAAAAATCAAGGAAGAACGTCCAAGGATAATCCTGATAGCTCCAAACTGGCCAAGACAACACTGGTACCCACTACTGAAGAGCATGTCTCGAACAATATGTGGCCAATACCCCTGATGCCTTTGATGTTAACTCAGAACAACTACAGCATCATACATCCAAACCTAAAACGCTGCAACTGACTGCATGGAACATCACATAGCAGCAGCTAATCCAGAACTTTCCCAAAGAGTTAAAGACATTATTCTGAAGCACGCAGACCTTCAACAAGAAGGAACTATGCTGGAAAATGGAAAAGGTTTGTCATTTGGAGTATGGAAAGAGGAAAAGATGTGTCAAACATAGATATGCCTAACATTCTGGAGTATCTGGCGAACTTCTTCATTCAGGCCTGTCCTACTCCTCCATCAAGATACATGCATCAGCTATTTCAGCAGAATACAGCTTTGATACACCTGTTTTTCGCACCCTTTGCTCAGGCAGTTCCTCAGAGGAATCAAGAATGTAAAACCTCCAAGGAAACCACCATTACCAGCTTGGGATTTAAACTTTGTGCTAGAAAAGTTGACACTATCACCCTTTGAACCAGCAGCAACAGCAGACCTACAACACCTGTCATGGAAAACTGCTTTCCTACTGGCAATTACTTCAGCAAGGAGGGTTTCAGAACTACAGGCCTTAATGGCAGTGCAACCCTTCCTAATCTTCCACCAAGATAGAGTGTCCATGAGGACTAATCCTACATTTATGCCCAAGGTGGTATCCAGAGTGTCTTTAAACCAGGCAATCCACCTACCTACCTTCTTTCCCAACCCACAAAACAGAGGGAAAGAATACTGCATACCTTGGATGTACATAGACAGCTACGCTACTACTTGGACAGAACAAAAATAGCAGAAAGACTGACCAACTTTTTGTAGCCTATGCAACAGGAAGGGAAGGAAAAGCTATTTCCAAACAGACAATCTCCAAATGGATAGGAAATTGCATTGTTACTCCTTCCATGGAAAACCAATTCCACAGAACATAAGACCTCATTCTACAAGGGCAACAGCCACTACCACAGCCTTCTTACGAGGAGTGGCAACCAAAGACATTATTGAGGCGGCTACTTGGACCTCCGTGCATACATTTGCCAAGCATTATAATTTGCCTCTATATTCCAGATCCCGAGCAGGGTTTGCCACTGCTGTACTGCAAGGGATCCTAAACACACCATAATCTACTTTTATCCTCCTCCCTAGTTGGCTATGGTATTCTACCATGACTGCAGATGCATCCATGAAGGACATAGTACAGTTTTGTACCTACCATAAATGTAGATGTCCGAACTGGATAGCATCTGCAGTCAGGATTACCCTCCCTCCTTCCCTCTGTGGTACTCCTAGGGTGTTTACCCTCCTAATAGCTAGCTGTTGGGGAGTCTTTATGGTGTATTTGTTTGTATATATGTATATATATGCTTATTGCTGTGTTGACCTCTATCTATTTGGAAACATTGGCATCTATCCAAATTTTTAGCCTGCAAGAGGGCTACTGGCATCTGGGGCAAGAAACACTGAGGAAAATGGGCTGATGCTTTCCAAGACCAACAGAGATGACGCGACATCAGCCGAAGCCGGACCCGGACTTTGGAATCCGGCCGACTGCAGGGCTGCCTGACGACAGGACAACCCACTTGTTATGACTGCAGATGCTATCCAGTTCGGACATCTACATTTATGGTAGGTACAAAACTGTACTTTCTCCTGCACAGTCTTCAGGTGAGGGCAGGGGTCAGTCCTTTCGTAAGCAGACCCAATGACCTACCTTTTCAGCTGCCAGAGCCTTCTTGTCTGGCAGCACCTTTGGGGGGAAGGTTGGCACTTTTCAAAGAAAATTGGAGTTTAATTACCCAAGACAAATGGGTATTGGATATCATACATCAAGGTTACAGGTTTTATTTCCATACCTTGCCTCCTTTCAGGGGCATGCCAGACGTTCCTCCTCAACAAAGAATAGAGGCTCACAAGAAAATTTCTCTGTTACTTCAACTAGGGGCCATACAGCCGGTCCCTATGCCAGAAGTGGGCCTAGGATTTTATTCTCGCCTGTTCCTAGTACCAAAGAAGGGGAACACGTGGAGACCAATTTTGGATCTATCTATCCTCAACACTTATCTGGACATTCCCAAGTTCAAAATGTTGACGTTACAACAGCTTTTGCCTCTGCTGGGCAAGGATCATTGGATGGTAACTTTGGATCTCAAGGAGGCTTACCTTCATGTTCCTATCAGACTAAGTTGCAGGAAGTATCTGCGTTTCGAGCTGGGACTTTTCACTATCAGTTCTCTGCATTGCCCTTTGGCTTATCTACTGCCAGAGTGTTCACAAAAGTTCTGGCTCCAGTGATAGCTTTCTTCAGGCTGAAAGGAATACAGATCTATCCTTATTTGGATGACTGCCTGATTCTGGCTCAAGGAAGAGAAGAGCTTCTTCATCATTTGGAATATGTGATAGCAGTGCTAAGATGCCTAGGGTATTCTGTGAACGAAATAAAGTCCAGTCTAGTACCCTCTCAAGACATGTGCTTTCTGGGTGTGAGACTGAATACAGCATCCCAGATGGCCTTTTTAACCCCGGACAAACAAAAGAGTCTATCCCTTTACTTCCATCAGCTATCTCATCAGTCCAGGCTGACTGCAAGGACAGTCCTTCAAGCCTTAGGGTTCATGGCATCTTGTATTCTGGTGCTTCCCAATGCCAAACTGCATATCAGGAAGCTACAATGGTATCTCAAAAATGTATGGACACAGCACTGCCAGGATCTAGACACTGTCATTCAAAAGGAATTTTTGTGGTGGGCTCAGGAATGTCACCTAAACAAGGGACTCTCTGTGACCCGGCCAGAGGCGAGTCAGATTTTAACGACAGATGCCTCAGACAAAGCTTGGGGAGCTCATCTAAATGGAAAGTGGATACAAGACAAGTGGCCTGCCAGACTACAACATCTACATATCAATCTAAAGGAGATGTTAGCAGTCCAGTTTGCATTAATAGCTTTCAAGGATTTGCTTCTTCCAGGGCAGGTGTTGATTCTAACAGACAACACAACTGTCATGTGGTACATCAACAAGCAAGGGGAACGATTCTTATCCTCTATGCAGGCAAGCAATGATTTTGTGGGAGACTGCTCTCAGTTTACAACTCAATCTTCAGGCAAGGTTTCTGCCAGGAGCACAGAACTCCTTAGCAGATGTGTTGAGCAGGCAATTATGCATCCCCACGAGTGGAAATTGGATCCTCATGTGTTTCAGAAATTGACAGTGTCATGGGGAACTCCAGACATAGATCTGTTCGCTTCTCCACTAAACCATCAGCTGCCAAAGTTTTGCACAAAAGGTTTCATCCCACAGCTTGGAAAGTGGATGCTCTTTCTTTCAATTGGAGCAATCTTCATGTGTATGCCTTTCCACCTCTGCCTCTCCTCCCAAAGGTACTTCTAAAGGTCAGACAGGACAAGCCAAGGATGATTTTAATAGCTCCAGATTGGCCTCGACAGCACTGGTACCCATTACTGAGAAGTCTGGTACGGAAGCCTCCATGGCCTTTGCCTTCGATTCCACACCTGTTGTCACAGGAGGACAGCCATTTGCTCAATGTCAAACTTCACTCTCTTCACCTAACAGCCTGGCATATTCTGTTTTGAACCATAGAGGGTCTCAACTTCCACAACAAGTTTTGAATGTGATTTTGGAAGATAGAAGGCCTAGTACAAGGAAAGTGTACTGGATAAATGGAAGAGATTTTTATTTTGGAGTGCAGCAAAGATTTTGATGTTTCTGAGCCTAATTTGAGTGTGGCTCTTCAATATCTTACTGAGTTACTGGACAAAGGTTTGTCTTTCTCTTCTATTAAGGTTCATGCTGCAGCAATTTCGGCTCACTATGATTGTGATCCACCATTGTTTTCTCCTCCTTTGTTCAAGCAATTTCTTAGAGCGGCAAAGAATATAAGACCCCACGAAGAGCTCCTACTCCTGCTTGGGATCTCAATTTTGTGTTGGAGAAACTCACTCTACAACCTTTTGAGCCTGCAGCTACTTCTGAGTTGAAATATTTGTCATGGAAGACTGCTTTTTTGTTGGCAATTACCTCTGCAAGAAGGGTTTCTGAATTGCAGGCCCTTATGGCGGTTGAGCCTTTCTTGATTTTCCATAAGGATAGGGTATCTTTACGTACTAATCCTTCCTTTATGCCTAAGGTGGTTTCTAGTGTGGCTTTAAACCAAACTATTCATTTGCCTACTTTTTATGCAAATCCCCAAAATAAAGGGGAAAAGATTTTGCACACTTTAGATGTACACAGGCAGTTGCGATATTATTTGGACAGAACTAAAGGGTTCAGGCAGTCTCAGCAGTTTGTTTCTTTTGCTTTGAGTTCTCAGGGCAAGCCTGTGTCAAAACAAACTATTTCTAAGTGGATTGGGTTTTGCATTGCTTTCTGTTATTCCCATCATGGCAAGGAGATTCCAGCTGGGATTAGGCCTCATTCCACTAGGGCTACTGCCACTTCAACAGCTTTTTGAGGGAGTGGCAACCAAGGATATTTTGGAGGCAGCTACTTGGAGTTCAGTGCATACTTTCTCTAGGCATTATCACCTGCCACTTTACTCTAAATCCAGGGCTGGTTTTGCCACTGCTGTTTTGCAGGGCATCTTGGCAGCTCCTGCTTCCTTGTAGTTAGCCATCCTCCCTTACCTCTGCTTTGGGATTCTACCCAAGTGTAAGGACTGCAGCAATGTGAGATGAAGAACATAGTACAGTTTTGTACCTACCATAAATGTAGATGTTCTAAGATCCACATTGCTCCAGTCCAATTTACCCTCCCTCCTTCCCCTCTGTAGTTAGAGGTGGTTGTGTGGGTTGGGTTGTACATATTGTGTATTTTGTATATATTGTACATATAGTTAGTGCAAGGGTGGTGGGTTGGTTGTTTGCTGTCTTTTGGTTTTGACCTTTATTTTTAGGGTCTTTTGACATCTGGGGCAAGAAAAGACTGAGGATATGACGTCGGTCATGCGCATTTGTACCCTGACGTCCTGATGTCAGTCAAATGCGCCTTGACCGACGTCAGCCTTATACTTTGATATTCGGGCCGACCGAGGACAGCGGACTACCCAAGTGTAAGGACTGCAGCAATGTGGATCTTCGAACATCTACATTTATGGTAGGTACAAAACTGTACTTTTTCTAGGTGGTACCCTCTCAGCTTTACTTTTGATTCCATTCTTGAAGGTAGTTGGCTGCTTTGAGAATTTGGCCAAATAAGGTGCTATGAAATTTGCCATACTGGGTTATCATTAGGCAGACTTCCATTGAGATGTTTTTTGAGACAGGTGAACTAAACTAAGTTAGTTTTATTTTTCTTTTTATGTAGGGGAGTGCAAATCTCGCAATCTCTTCTTGCATGTCTTTACTGCTCCCTGCACACAGATTAATGTAACTAACAGCAGCAGGGTCACAAAGTTGTTGTACCATGAGCCTACTCCCTGTTTGTTGTATTAACCCTTTCTGAAGAGGTTTTGTGAAGTATCTGCCCTTACTGGAACTTGCAAGTAATTGTGTGTGTATGTCTGTCTATCTGTCCTTAATGTATTTAATTAATACACAAAGGCTTTGAGGTTTGTTTTGGACTTTGTATTTAGTGAGATGGGACTGTGACCATCCCCTTGTGCCCAGGTTTTTCAGTTTGCAGGAGTGTCATGAGGCAATGCTACTTAGATACTGAAGGTATTATGTGGTTTGTAGACTGGAATTTTCAGAATACTGAAAGATAGATTAGTCTCTCTAAAAGACCTAGTAGGGTGATGAGCACTCTCATATTTGTATTCCACTCGTCAGGAAGAGCTGTGTTCATGTTACCTTTAGGTGTTATAGTTTGGGTCACTAGTATAGTGCCACTGATGTCCTTCTGCTAGTGTCTTAAAACTTTTATGTTAAAGGTCCAAGATTAGACCTGTAGCTTTGCATGTCCTACTCCTTTGCTTTAGAATTATTTGTATAATGACCGACTAGTAAAGATCTGCTCCATATCCTTTATTTATGTGGAGCTAACAAATTACAGCAGAATAAAATAAAAATGTGTTATTTTGGGACCTGTTTGATTTTTCATGATATACCATCTGATTCTAAACTCTCTTCTTTTTCAGTAATCTTTATTCATGCCTCTTTGAGACTGAGGAATATTCAGAACAAAGTGGAAAACAGATTGGAGGGAATTGGACTGAAGAAGACTCCCATGGGGATTGTGCTTGATGCCCTTGGCCAGCATGAAGCTAAAATAAACAAGATTGCTGACTTTGTTACAAGCAAAATAAAAGACTAAGTCCATGTGCAGTTCCTTATTTCCAGCTAACCAAAGTTGTAACAGTATCGTTTTCTCATTTTAATAGTGGTCATGTCGACCAAAAGTGCCCATATATCTGACCAATACTGCCCCATGCAGTAGTGTTGAGGTATATTTCTTTAGCATACCAGGTTGTCCTGTTTTTCTTTGCTTTGGTATTCTAATATTTTTCAAACTGTGTTTGCCCATTAAAGCTGTTTGGTTATAAGTAACTATTAATGTCATATAGTGTGGTGTTGTGTTATAACTTTCCACCCAGGTGTGCCGAAGTGTTTGTTATGAAGAGTGGTGTGATGTGGTCAAGCAGGTTCTCCTAATGTATTTTTCTACTGGGTGTTCTTTCATAATTTATTCAGCTGCTGTTATGGTAGTTCCATGACTGCATCAGAGTTTACATCATGATATTAGTAGACAAACTAGCTCTTGCATTTGTTGCAGTGGTAATGTTGGCAGATTGGGTTCATTTAGGTCATTTGCATGCTGTTCTTCATATGCATATTGTAGCTGTGTACTTAAGGGATAGCTAGATGAGCTACTCTGCAAGAAAGCAGATCTAGTCATCAATGTGTGCTCCATGGTTTGCACCAGATTTACAGATTGTGCATTCTTCGTGTGATGTAATTTGTTAAACCTATTCTAGGGAGAGGTAATGCTGCTTTCTGATAAGTAAACCTGACATTTGAGAAAGATATAAATGAATTACAGATATTTGAGCTAGACAGGAAGTAGGTGTTTACTGTATTACATGTCTTTTATAATGCTCATTCATTGTTAACTAAATCTAAGGAAACACTTGCGGCAGATGAGACTTGATTTTATCATTGGGAAAGGACAGGACAGAAAAGCTGAAAAAGAGCTATTTGCTGAGGCTGAGATCTCAGACCTGATAAATTGTTTTAAGGGAAAATAGTCTTATAGCAGGCATTGGGGAAACATATTAGGGTTACAAATATGAATTCTGAATACTCTACTCTGCACATAGTCTTGTATTTCCAGGTTGGTTTGAAAATTGACTAATGCCATTTCAAGCTAAGTCTTGTCCATGACACTGCCTTAAGTAAATCAGAAAATATTGTTCAATTCTTGAATATTTTGATGTGACACACACGGGCACACACAAACACAAATTTAAATAAGTTGGCATTTCGTTTGTCGTTGTATAGAATGCTTATGTTCTATACTGTTTACTGTTTTTAATTTCTTTTGCATTAAATGGCACTCTTACAATTTATAAAAAAATATAAGTCTACAAATCAGTACAACAGTTGTATCAAATATAGCATTGCTTTTGTAGTATGCATTTATAAAAAAAAGTTCTCTGGATCATAACAGTGCTTATCTGCCAGTATCCCAGTAATAATTTGGGCAAAGTTGTGTCTTTGTTTTGATGATTTTTGCTTTCTGTGATGTCAAAATAAGGTCATTATGAAAAAAAATTTACAGTGATGCTTTGTTTAGCTGCTTAGATTTAGAATGGAAGTAAACATTTAAGCTACAGCTGGTAATGTAGAAAACATTTGCGCCTGAAGTTTTTTTTCCCAGAAAGATGATACAACACTTGAAGCATGCAGTTAAATAATTGAAAGAAATATTATTTTAACTGTTAACTGTATTCTAGCTCTTGGCAAGTCCAGAATATTCAGAAATATCTTTGTATTTATTTTCCTGTTACAGACTGGATTATCAAGATATTACATAATATTTAGCAGTAGAAATGTAGGGGCATTAAGTAAACCCCCTTTGTGAAAATAATTTGCAATTCATATGATTTTTGTAAAGAATTGCAAAAAGTGAATGGCTATGTTCCTTCATTTGTTAATAAAGAATATGAGCCATCAGAAAAATGAGCTTGATTTTTGTGATGTGCTTTAAGTTGTGCAACTAAATCAACTGGTAAATTAAGCAACAGAGGTTGAAATAGGGCTGGCTAATTCTAGCTGTTACAAACAGGTGCAGGCTGAAAGTTTGGCAATCAGATTTTGAACGTCTGTGTGAAAACATGCCTTCAAGATTAGTAGAATCTCGTTTCCAGAGAGGTTGCGAGTAAACATCTTTTTGCTTCATTATTTTGTTATCTTTGGTTTATAACCTCTTAGAGAGATGGGCAGAATTAGTTAAGCTACTGCCATGTGAAAGGACTGTATCCTTGTGACCATATGACAGTGAATGATACAGCAGTTCGTGATGCTTCATGGCTTCTGAGAGTCTTTGATTTTAAGCGTCATGACTTGAAAACCTGATTACAAATCCTGTTGCAGAGAATCCTTGCTTCAGTTCGTTTTCTTGTTATAGTTACTCAGATTCAGTTTAAATTTAGATTTTGTTTAGAGTTAAATGACTACAAAGTATGTAGCTTTTTTTCGCCACAGCTTACAACTATGAAATGCACCAAGGTGTTGCATTACAGGTAGATTGTAACATAAACACTGTGTAAGTAATATTTTAGGTACAGCATCTCTACACAAGGCAGTGAGTGAAAGGAGTAGTTAAGTATCAGTAAGATGTAGGGTAACATTGAATGTACAAAGTCAGCATATAGAAAATGGCATGAAATTAACATAATACTAGTAAATGTGTGTTTGCAGTAATCTGTGCTGTAATTTGCTCTTCTAGATAAATACCTTTGTGAAAAACAGTAGATTAAAGAGCTGGTACATTTGGAGAGTGAAGTACATCGTAGGTAAGATTAAAGACTAGAACAGGAAGGACTATATTAGTGTGCGATACACCAAGAGTGTCACCTGCATTTTAATAAGATGCAGTCATAAATTTGACAAGTAGAGAAGTATTCACTCACTCACTCACTCACTCACTCACTCACTCACACTGTAGTCCTGTGTGTTGTTCTTCATATAAGACATTAAACAGAGGTCCCATCTGCCTGAGTTGGTGGTACTTCAGTTGGATATAAAAGATCATACAGCACCTATCAAAAAGACTAGGGGAAGTCTTAGATGCCCTGGCCAAATTTCCCTTGACAGTAGAAATACTGCCTCTGGTCTCCACTGAAAGTAAACCACTAGTCTAGTGGGAAAAACCTGGTCAACTAAGTATTCAAAAAGTAAATAAATAAAAGATAAAGCATCTTTCCAGCATTTTCTGGTTCTGTCCTGGGGCTCTCAGTATACCATGGTACACCTCCTACAGCTGGCACCTAGAGGGAATTCTTTGCCCAAGTTATCTCATCTGGCCTTCCACCTCTCTCCTCCATCCTACATTTTTATGTGTGGGGTCTCCCCTTCCATCTTCCTTTTTCCATTTCTAATACAAATGTTTCTACTGTCAGTCATTTTCTAGGTGCTCCTCACTCAAGAAAATCAGATAACTTCTGTTCACTCCCCCTCGCAAGGAGTTGGCTCATCTTCATCTTCCTGAAATTTCTCTAGTAGAGTCAGTTTGTATCACAACCCACACTTTTGCTGCCTTACTGATCCTCCCAGGTAGACATTAGTTTCCCATTGAACTTTTCTTAATTTGTAAATCTGGCCTTTTCTGTTTTAGTGCACTCAGTCATCTTTTCAAGCACTAATGCCTAAACAACTGCCACCACAGTCACATCTTACAAATGCTGAATTGCCTTTTCAGTTGATTTGCTCATTTTATTCTCGTCATTGAGAATACTGATATTTGACCATGATTCTTGAAATGCAGAAGCTAGATAACTAATCTGTTTGTATGTCATTGCTTGTTGGAGTGATATCATTAAAACCATTTTAAAGCATGGACGGTACACTAAGCAAATGCACCTTATTTATCTCTTCTAAAGTTAATATCATTGTAGCATTTCCTCTGGTGTTCCTCAATCAAATGAATCTAGTTATTACTGTTTTTTATTGTCTTTTAATATCAGAATTATATACATCATTTCAATCTGTTTGAATGTTCATATTTCTCCATTTGTTTTCTGTTTCACGTTTCCATCAGCTAGCACTTTACTTTCAGCTACAGGGCACTCCTTCAGTTTGCTCATCTAACTCTTCCTGTAGTAGGTCTTCATCCTCATACTTCTGTTGGACACTTGCCTCATAGTGTGACAAAAACCCTGAATGGTGGACTAAAGCTTCACTTTTGAAGCTTATTTATCTTTTCCTTATTCCCTAAACAGTCTTGCTTTTGAATTATTTGAGTGGACAAAAATTAATTTAGTTTCTTGTACTACTATTTCCTGTTTTTGTCTGCAGTGCTGCATGGACAAATGTACGATTATGCAGCTGCTCGTGGTATTTCTTCTGTAAATTCTGCTTTCATATTGAACTCATTTGCTTTGTGATTTAAATATTTTAATGCTGATAAAAACAGTATTTTGGTTCCTTTGGCTCATTGCTTTACTTTTTTCTCTTCATATAATTTTAATTCTTATAAGGCCTTAACTACCTGACCAGGAGCTCCACTTTTGGTATACTCATATTATTCTAATGGTAATACTTTTGTTATAGGACACCCTGAAGTTAACCCATCTGTAAAATCTTTCCATGGTGCTACCATCGCATTTTCTTGGATCCAGAGTAATTTATGTATTTATTTTACATTTGATTACTGGGAAACTCTGACTGGACACCAGTCCTTTTGCAGTGGAGGCCTGGGGAGAAAAGCTCCGCATATAACATAGATTAATAAAGTACAATTTCACAGGTATAGAAGAATAGCACTATACATTTTACATCAAATAAAACTAGGATAATAGTTTAAACTGTACATCAGCTAAAAGTAGGGTGAAAAGTGGTACGTTATCCAGGAACAAAGATGAAACACCTTAAACTGTACAATCAAAATAACATAACATTCGGTATGATATAATATTATAATTATATAATGTAGACATCTAGTGTCTGTACTTAGGAAAAAGTAAGTGTTGAGAGTAAGAAAGATGTATGAGGAATGAGACATGCAAGATAGAGAAGTCTACAGCCTAAAACAAGGAAGGGATACTTTTCCTGAGTGAGCAAGAAGAAGATGGCATTGGACTAGCCTGGAGAGTCACAGTTACAATTCCAATTAACTTGTAGGTGTGGTTTTAGAGATTTCTTAAAGTGAGCTAAGGACATTGTGACTGATGTATTAGTGGGCGCAGTGTTCCATTTTGTAGCTATCAAATTTGAATAGGAGGCAGCTGCTGCAGAGTTGTTGGTGTTGGTGACATGAAGGAGAGGTTTATTATTGGAGCGCAGGACCCCCGTACTGGAGTAAGAATGCATTAGGTTTTGTAATGCAGGGGTTTATTAGGGTAGTAAAGAATCTTATGGGGTGGTATAAGCTGGTTGTAAAGGAGAAGGTGGAGAAGTTCAAGCCAGTTGAGTTATTTATGGGCTGATCCGTGGTGTTTGATGTGGGCTATTGGTCTAATTGTAGTCTTCCCCAATTTTTTATGTGCTTTCTGTATGTTTAGTGAAATGTGAGTGTCAAATTTCATATTGCACTCATGTCAACACGTAGAAGTTTGGTGTGAGTGGCAGTTGAGAGTTGGTAAGCCCATCCTTCTACAGAAAGGAAATAGGCCTGAGTTTGTAATTGCAGTTCTTAAAGGGAAGGAAAGGATTAGTACGAGTCATCAGCATATTGGATGACTGAGGCGCGTAGGATTAGAGGTATTGAGGTTGTTTGTGAAGATATAGAAAAGTAAAGGACCAAGGATGGAGCCTTGTGGAACATCCAGTGTGACTGGTAATAAAGGAGAACGTTCTTACCTCCACTGTACTGCTTGCTATCTACCTGTGAAATAACTTTGAAACCAGGTAATGTGGGTTTGCCAAGATTTAATTCTGAGAGGGATTTAATGGGTTTGTTAACGGTATCTAATGCCTTCCACAGGTCAAGAAATATAGCAGAGACATAGTTTCCATTATTTCTGTGGTTGTTTACTATATAAGTGAATGACATAAGGGCCATTGTGGTGCTGTGATAGGGCCTGAAGTCATGTTGAGTGTGTGTGAGAAGATTGTGGGTGTTGAGGCAGTCCATGATTTGTGTGTATACACCTCTCCAGTAGTATGGACAGAGGGGAGAGTATTGCTATGGGGCAATAATTAGTTGCCCCCTTTGTGGAGTGGAATAATGTGAGAAATTTTCCAGATCTTGGGAACTAGATTTTCGGATATCGAACGATTGATAAGAATGGATACAGGGTATGGAATGGCATCAGCAGCTTTTATCAAAAATTCAGCAGGAAGTTTATCAGCTGCTAAGGTTGTAGTTTAAGAAGTTTCTTAATGGTATCAATAGAGGCAGGATGGAAGGTAAATTCATTGTTTTTAATATGGTAAGTGGTTGATTGGTTGGAGGGTATGCAGATTTGAGAGTTAGCTAATGCAAGAATTGTTTCAGTGAAAAATTTGTTGAAATGGGTGGCAACACTGAGTGAGGTATAAGTTATGTTTGGAGGGGGAAGTACCTGATTTTCCAGGAAGGAGAATGTTGTTAATGGCTGTCCAGAATTTTTTTTTGGTTATTTTGATATTTAGTTTGTATATTGTGGTAGTAGCTAATTTGCCTATATTGACACATTTCTTTGACTTGTTACAGAGTTCAGGCTATGCCCGTTTATCTGTATGGGATCCAGTTTTGTGCCAGTGGGCCCAAGCTTGATCTCTGGATTTCAGCAGAGAGCTAATCTCTTTGGTCATCCAAAGAGCGTAGTTGGATTTTGACCCTTATAGTTCTAGGAAGGGCCTGGGAGTTTGAGATATCTAAGAAGGTAGAGTTGAAGTACTGAACAGTCTCGTTAAGGCTGAGGTTCTTGAGAGGTGTCCAGTTGCATCCTTTTGGTGCATTAATAAATCTAGATGAATTGAAGATTTTTTGTTTCTTATTACCTGGTAATTGGTGAGCTTTTCCTGATGTGCGATGTCTTATTGCAGTTGTCGGTAAGTGGTCACTCAAACTGTCAGGGAGGCATCCTGATTGACAGATAAGAGTTGCTATGTTTGTCAGAATCCAGTCAAGTATTGACTGCCTCTTGGTGGATTTGTCAGTTATAGTTGGAGACTGGATGAGATGAGAAAATCCATGGTGGTTGGTGAAGTTGATGGGTGAACTGGAGTTGCAAGTTAACCAGTGTTGAAGTCCCCTAAGATGACCACTCATTTGGGGTCTTTAGGGTGGGTATGTTGTTGCTGGGTGGTGTGTTGTAACCAATTATACTGACACTTTTTCTGGGGTTAATTTTTAGTTTTACAAGTATAATTTTTGCCTTGCCTAAGATAGGGTGTGTATTGATTTTTAAATAGTAAAGCTGCACCACCTCCTTTTTTAGATGTACAATTATTTTGTAGGATATTATAGCCTGGTGCTAGGGTTTCATTATTGGAAATGTTAAGTTTAAGCCAAGTTTCAGTTAATAATACTAAGTCAGGGGAATCTAGGGGAAAGATTAGCATGAAGGTCATGGACTTTTTTGCTTATGTTTCTGACTTTCATATTTAATATGAGCAGGTTATTAGCTTTTCTAGGAAGTTGGAATGTGTGTTATAACATAGATTATGTTTAGTTAAGTAGATATTGTTAACAGATGGACTGGGATTCGGATGTATGTCTCCACCAAGAGGTAGTCTGGCTGCAGTGTGTACTTTGGTTCTTATGAGGTTAGTTATGTACTTGTCATATTTTGTGGATAGTTTATTGGTATGGTGGGATGGTAAGATAAGTTTAATGGTATGAGGATAGATGCTTGTGTAGGATAGATGGGATGATGGAAGGAGTGTGAGGTGTTGATTTTGTGTTATGACCGGTAGAGGTGGTATGATGGGGTAGTGCGTCTGGTAGATTGTTATATGAAGTAATATTTGCGAGTAATATAAGGACTGTTGGTATTGATTGTGTAGACATATTTAGATGGATCATATTAAGTAATGAAGTAGATATAGTTTGAGTTATTTTAATCTTATTTAGGTCTTGGCAGGGGTGTTGTCTTGGCTAATTTTGGTTGTAATGGCAGATGTTGATAGTGTGGCTACTGGTTTTGTCAGTGTTCTAATTTGCAGGGAGGGTTGGAATGATTGCAATAAGGGATGTACATCATAATTACCACAGTGTTCGTAACTGTAACCCTCCTCCTTGTGTTAAGTTTTGTCACGTTGATTATTGGTATTATAACCTAGGATGACTAAAAATCACTTGCACACAGTGCAAAATATTTCTACAAGGCACATACCAACAAATGTAAAAGTGCTGCTTTTTATTGAAGACTCCAGTAAGGAAAACCACATGTCCCTTATTGTATCTTTGAGGAAGCTACTACTCCAGTATGAGGGATTGTTTCTCAAAAGTTTTGGTAAGTGAAGGTTCAGAGCTTGCTTACTTTTTTCCCTTAATATTTCAGAAAATGTATCACTCCATGAGAAAATACAGCTGTGATAAGACTGGTCCATGTTCTCTCTCAAAGACTGAAGACTTACAAGACTTGAGCAGTTAGCCACCAAAAGCTTTCTCTTTTCCCCCATTTATGTGCCTAAAAGGACCCCTCTACAGACCTCTGCCTTACTTGGTTTAAGTGGCAGTCATATCTACCAGCTCTCCCAGGCTACTGTGAAGAGATGTTTTTTTGCTGACTTGAGTACATATTGATGGAATTAAGTGCATTTTCAATGCCCTTGCCCTCCTGCCACTTCTAACCCTTTCATGATTTTAAGGTGTGATTCTGTTTTTTTAATTTTTTTTTTGTTCTAACATTTATTACTTTGAGCTACTCTGTCTTACCACATTCATTTTTCCTCCGTATATTCATACTAATTTTTGGATTCTTAGAAGCCATTGCTGTCGGGTTAGTTCAGATTTGAGCTGTAATATTTTAGCAGTTTTACCAGATACATGCAAGTGTTTGAATGACTGTAGTGGTTGGAAATGAAATTTGTCCTTGAAGTGTGTATATTTGTTTTCATGTAATAAATTACCTGAATGTTTAATAGTCCTAGGCTCCAGTGCCAGTTGTTTTTCGGTTCTTACTACTGTTTTTAGAGCAGACCAAATGTATCCTGTATGAATCTTCGGGCTGCTTGTTGGATTAGAGCTGACAAAGCTATTGCACCATCCTCGAGCTTCAGTAATTTTCCTTCCCCCAATGCACCTGTCCTGTCTAAGTTAGCTTCCATCAGTTCTTGTGTGCTTCTACCATGTTCAGACGTGATCTGTTAGCTGATTCCAGCCAAGTGCTCCTTTTCTTAAGCATTTTATTTTCTAAAGCACTTTTGTTGCATGTCTGGGATTAATATATTCAGCACCATATATCCATGTCTATTTTGTCACAGTTAAACTTTTTTAAATTTCTTCAGACTGTACAGTTCTTCATTTGGGACTTTTTCATTTGATTTTGTTAGCACTCCTCTGTCCTGCTGTGTGCTTAGATTATTATAATTGTCTTTTCACTGTGTGTGTGTCCCATATCTTCCAAACTGTTTAGTGCACACTGTAGTTCTTGGAACATTAACACATATTACATATTTTAAAAGTAAGATGGAAAAGTCTGTGACAAGTCTACCAATCATTAAGGAGCCTACTTTAATGCTTATGATGTTCTGGTGAGAGAAGGAGCAGAGAGACGTTATTTCCCTGATTTCCTAGAAACTTCTGGTCATTGGAAATCCTGAAAATTGCTTCTCAGCTTGGGATTCAGACTGCTGTTTTGCTCTTGGTGAGGGAAGGAGCAGAGAGTCCTTGATTCCTTACAGTCTCTGGGCAATTAGTGCATGTGGAACTTTTCTGATTGGTATGATTACTATCTAGGGCATCTCTCAGGAGAAGGCTGCAACAAGCCTATACACCACTGCAGCATCTGGGATGCGACTGCTGATCGCAAAAGAACCCATGGCCCACTTCTTAACTTGGGATTAGTGCTACTATTTTGCTTCTGATCTTATAAGAAGCAGGAGGACATGGATTCCAGCTCTATGAAGCTATGTTGAGACCAACACTATTAGTAGCCAGGTGGTAGCCAATAGGTGAATTCTTGACAAACCAAAGTTGTGTCTTTTCAGAAAGTACTGTTAGATTAGCCACTGTGTAACTTCAGAGTATCTCCTTAAATACTACATAAATCTTCAGGGTGTACTTTAGTAGTTTCCATCCGACCTAGAGTACTATACAAGCCCCTGGTTTCCTCCTGGCATCATGGCT
Organism: Protopterus annectens; assembly: GCF_019279795.1. Taxonomy (NCBI): domain Eukaryota; kingdom Metazoa; phylum Chordata; order Ceratodontiformes; family Protopteridae; genus Protopterus; species Protopterus annectens. The sequence goes on along the minus strand of NC_056739.1, from coordinate 1,285,565,565 downwards.
TGACAGTCTGCTCTTTCCCTATCTGTGGCCAGTCTGACTGAGTTAGGTGTTCTAAGACAGTGTAGCAAATGTATTTTGCTTTACCGACTGTTTGCTACTCCTTCCAGTTTTATAGTACAACCTGTAAGAAGTGTAAATGTAAATGTAAATGAAGTTATCCAAAGACATGCATCTGGAGCATTTCTCCCCGGGCCTCTGCTGAAAACAGGCTCTGTGGAACCTAGTCGGACATTCCCGGTCAACAAATGTTAAATAAAAATAAATAAAAATAAAATAAAAGAAACATGGAGACATTCCTCTCGCCTTAGCCCACTGTCAGTCATCCTTATACCTCCACAGCACCACATCAGTCACTGCACACTACCAGTCCAGACCCATAGCTGAGGATGTAAAGAAAAAAATCACAAAAACCTCCTAGAACTCACTGTAAAATGTCAGTCTCCAGCACAGAAGGCAACATCTACTCCTCCTCCAGTCACAAGTACTGCAAATTCACAAAATTCACCCAGACTTTATAAGAAATGCAGGCTTCAACCCATAAGGCCCAATAAGTCTGCTTTCACACAGATAAATGTTTTAGTCATAGGTGACTCTCTAGTTAGGCATACAAACTCCACACTCACCAGACTAGACAAAAATGGTGACTGTAAGCTGCCTACTTGCTGCTGATGTCCGTGGTCCCTTAAGTCAGAAAAACACGAGTATGACCTCATGGTGACCTATGTGGGAGTAAATGACTTGAGGTACTTACCTTAGTGGGACATGATGGAACTTACTATGCAAGTGTTGCAGACAGGAAAGGCACTGGTTTGGAGTAGTATCTTGCTTTCACCAAGAACAATTAGAAAAGTTGACTGAGTAGATGGTGTAATTCTAAGGGAATGTAGCATGTATCAGCCTGGGATGATATGGTAGATGAGGCTTCATGTTTCACCAGTGATAGCTTATATATATATATATATATATATATATATATATATATATATATATACATACATACATACATACATACATACATACATACATGCATACATGGGGCTTTTGCATACCGAGGTAAAGCCTTTTGTGCCCCCATAGTGACTTTTTAGGTAAAGTCCCCCTGTTAGACATTCCTAGATAGTAAACAAACTCAAATTCAGACAATCAAGGTGGTAGTACTCATTGCTATGAGTCTAAATATAAAGATGCTAGAAGTTAAGGCTTTTCAACAACTTGAGCACATTCATATCTGTATAGTTACTACTGACACTTGGTTTCAATACAGTAGCATCTCTTTCTCTTTCTTAGAGTTTATCATGTTATAACTTCAGGCCCTTGGAAAACTGTGGGAGAGTATCTTTAAGAAATGCCTTTACTTCACATCAAATTAATCACAACCCTACTTGGAACTTAAGGCTGATTTGGATCTCCTTAACAAATCCAACTATTGCTTCACTGCTAACTACAAATCTCAGTCAGTGTTGCCCAAAGATCACAAAAATTACCTCAACACCACTGACTTGTATCAAACCAAATACCTTCTTACTAGGAGACTTCAATTACTCAAGCATTGATTTCCACACTTACACCTCTAAAAATATTTATGCTCTGCATTTCTTAGACTTCATTAATTCCACTGTATTGGAGCAAATTGTAGAACCACTGACTACAGGCTGAAATATTCTCAACCTGGTATATACCAACCTAGCCCTCACCCTGTATCTCCTCATCCTTGGTCAAGTCTGACCCCAAATCGGTCATCTTCTGTATCAGGCTTGGTGGTTCCACCCCATCACCAAATGAAACTGTCTTTAAGGATTTCTTAGGCAAACATACTTCAGCTTGTAAAAGACCTGTGCAAAATTCCTAACAATCATTTGCAAGTGGACCAAACTGAGCTAGCTGTATATTCACCTCTGACTTTTATTAGCACCTGACAGTTGCACAGAAAGGTCTAGCAACGCTCAATATAACTATAGATTCAGGAATAAACCTGTCTACCAGAGCTCCCATATTAATAATCTCTAAAATAGAAGAAGAAAAATGAAAAGTTGAAAGGTATCCCCATCGTCCTACTTCAAGACTACAGTGAAACATGCCAGCAAGGAACTTAAGATACTATCAGAAAATGTAAAAAAAAAAAAAAAAAAAACAATCGAACACACGTTTTAAGTTTGCTACAGATTCTAAAGGAAACTACAAATCTTTCTTCAGTTACAACAGAAAATCGTTATGTCCAACACTGCACTGAGCTTATCCATACTATTACATATTCTGACCCTAAGGGTATAGCTAATATATTAGCAGACAGATTTAGTGTGAACTTTCCTAGTACTGATAATTTAGTTTCCGTTGTAATCACTGCCTTAGAATCCCTTTCAAAGGATAAAAGTAATACCTCTATGGGACCAGACAACATACCTGGATGCATTGTAATCAGTGCAGATTATACACTATCTGACCTTTTACATACATTGTTCAGTCTCAGTTTATCTACAGGGTTTGTTCTTGATGCCTGTAGAAAAAGCCACTATGATTCCCCTGCAGAAGTTTGGCCCTCTAAAGACCCTGGTAATAATAGACTTGACAGTCTCACCAGCAAAGCCATGGAATGTATCTTAGCAGAACACATTTATGCAGACAAAGGCAACTTAACTGATCTAGATCCCAATCAGTTTGGTTTTGTGAAGGGCAAGTCCTGTCTCCTGAGCTTAGTAAATTTCTTTGAAAAGGTTACAAGGGAGGTGGACAGTGGTCAGTCTGAGCACACTGCTTCTTGAAGAATTAGACAAGCTTTAATGAAAATTGTTACATTGTCCTCTGGATTGAAAACTGGCTATCCAATAGACCCCCAATTGTGAATGTTGCTGGGATCCCTTTCTGAATGTAAAATTCCAACTAGTGGGATGCCACAGGGATTAGTTCCAAGCTCTCTCCTGTTTGTCATTTGTTTTTCAGACATTCAAACCAATAATCCCAGAAGTGTGTTTCACCAGGTTTGCTGATGACCGCAAACTGGGTACTGTTATCCACTTCTCCACTGATACAAAACAGCTGCAGCAAGGGCTGGAATATGCAGATACATGGTATATCAAGAACAGTCTCAAAGGAAATGAAACAAAGTACAGCATAGTAGAATTTGGCAAAAAAACGTTTCTCCCACCTTATTTGATACAAGTGGCACTCTTCTTCATGCCAGTACTGTTATACAAGACCAAGGTACTTGTATGGATAACCTCTCTCTAACTCTGTCATGAGGTTTCCACTATAGTCAGGAAATCCTATTTGGCTGGTTGATTTCCAAAGGAAAATATTCAAGATCCAAAGAAGTTATCATACTACTGTATCTTCCTCTCTTTAGACCCATCATTCAGTACAGTGCCACCTTTGGTATGTGCATACCCAGGCATATCACTCTACTGGGAAGGTCCCAAAGATTTCTAGCCTAGAAAATTAAAGCTCTTAAATCTGTCAACTACCCCAGCAGATTAGCATGGCCCTTCTTGTACTCAGTAGCCTACAGTTTGCTGCAAGGCGATTCATGTGTTGATTTTTGGACCATGAAAGGCCTAGTCCTATTTGACCTCCTTTTTCTGTGCAAAATATGTGGCTCAACAAACACCTGTATTAAGAACCTAAAGCTACACCAAGTAAACAAGACTCTCTTGAGCAGTAGGTTCCTAACTCAACATATTCCTAACCTGTGGAATAAATTGCCACTACAGGTGAAAACAAAGTACTACTTTAGCTACCTTTAAGTCTAATCTTGATGGGTAGCCACATTCTCCTTCCTTGTGTCATTGATCACCGAAGGCGCACAGTATTATTGATGATCATTGGGGAGTCAGAAAAATTAGTATCCCATTACCTTATGAAGTGCTTTTTTTTTCCTGCCCCTATTTTAGTATTTTCTCAGATGGCCTACAATTTGGACCTTCAATGCCTGCATCTTAGGACAGTGTGGAGTTTAGTTTTGACCTGATTTATTTATTTCTGTATATGGTTGATGTTTGTCTCTTGCTTCTTCTATCTCAGTAGTTAATGAAATTGACTGATGAGTTGGTTGACAACTTTGTTATGAACCTCATACCAATTAGCTCTTTACCAGCTGCTCCCTCCCACCTCACAGGGTAGAGTGTTGGTTCTAGGGGCTAAAAGGAAGCTTCTGTGTGCACTTGTATCTTACAGGTAGTACTGCTTCACCTGTATCTTGTGATTTTTTTTCCCTTCCTATCTTACAGGCAGATGTCCCTATTTAAATTTGGCCAGGGTCTTTGATCCTTCTATCATTATTCACCTGCACAACAGAGTTCTGTAGGTAGGTGGACCCAGCTGTACCTGCTTCTTGTCCATATTTTACAAGGGGGTGCTACTTAGCATGTGACCCTGCATTACTGTCCTGCTGGCAGGTGCCTGTAATTAGGTTTTGCCAGGGTATTTAGCCTGCCATACTCTACAGATATTCAAAATCTCTCATTTTCACTCCTTTCCTGTGTGGAGGGCAGATCTGCTGTTAAGGTAGTTGGATTCTAATTGCATCTGCCTCTCTGATGTCCATGTTCTGACATATTCTACAGCGAATTTTACTTAATGTAATATGTCACCCTCCCTTGGTACACCACAGGAAGGTGTGTCTACTTAGGTTTTGCAGAAGATATTTATCTTGACATACAGTTTTCTACAACCTATCATCCTCCATTGTGTCTTGTATGGAAGTGAGGTCTTTTCTGTAGATGGGGGGATCTTATCTGTGTACCTACTTGTTTTCAGTATTTAGTGTATCCAGGAAATGTCCTTTGCCTAGTGTATGGGACAGAGTCCATCTGTAGAGTTCTACTTAGGATATTACTCATACCTTGTATAATCCTTTATTTCTGTATACATAGTCCTTCGGTTACCCATGTGTTTGCATACTCCAAACTCTCATTTTTTTCACATTTAAGCCTTGGAACTAATTCCAAAATTCAACTGTATAAAAAAAACAATGTTGCAGTAAGTTCCTCACTGGTGGTGAATCTTTTTGCTTCTAATTGTGTCCAGTTGTGCTTCAGCAGTTTGAGACCAGACCTCACGTCATCTGAAGTTGGTGTAGGGATGCTGTTAGGCATTCTCTGTAACTAGATTCATTCTTAGTTTTATTTCCCAACAATCTGATACAAGACTAATCACTTATCCTTTTTATTACCTACACATTTGAGGGACAGCTGCAGATTCATTTACCATGCTCTGCACCATTTTGGTCCAAGACTATTTACTCATTCTGTTAATTCAGTCATTCAGAGACTGCTACAAATTCAGCTGCCATGGTCTCGGTGCCAAGGTGGTCCATCCTATTCTCATGGACTCAGTAGTTCATTGCCTGTGCCAGTGGTTGCTATTTGAGTCCCATTCCTTTTATTTTTAGGAATGTTGCTATGATGCTTCATATTTACAAAAAGATATATTTCCCTTCTTGTAACGGTACCACATAATTTGGTGTTTGGCAGCTTGTTATGCATGTGTTCACATCAGTAAAATAAATTAGTGGCCCTTAATATGTATAATAATAAGGTGAATAGAAACACTGATAAATAATCTTTGCAGTGTTGATAGTCAAGGTGTTCCGTCTTTTTACATCAGTGCTATACACTTATATAATGTTCATAAACCATGAAGGATATTTTTTTCTCTAAAATTTCACAAATGTTTCTTGGAAATTCTACAACTTGCACTTTTGTATGCTAAAAAAGCTATGTAGTGCCCCCCTTTCAGGTTGCAATGTTATGTCCTGATTCTGTTTGTGTGAGCCTGTGTCACTCTTTATAGTTATTTACCTGCTGTAGGTTGGGATGGGGGGGGGGTCCTGCTAGTACTCTGCAAGTGTGTGCCACTGACGTCGGGCTGTGTCATTGATATGGTATTTACAACTTCATTGTCAAAAGTCATGCACTGAAGTTCAGTCTGTTGTGGTGATACAATGGAAGGGTTTGGTTCTGATGCTGTGAGGGAATAAGTGATGACATTTTAGAACCCTTACAACCAAAAAATACTTGTGTGACAGATAATACAGCCACCATACAAACAGTATAAACTTTTAGACTTTGTAGATAGGGCATCTGGGGGTGAAAAGTATGTGTGCATACAAATGTATACACACCCAACTTTCCTGGGCAGTACATGCCAGCATGCAGTATTGCCTTTGCACTCATCTTCTTGGCTGCTGTAGTGGTCTGAAAGTACTGGGGCCTCCTCTGGTGATTCCTGTGGCATTGTCATCTGCAACATATTCATCACCACTTATAGGAAGAAGGCACTCCTCATCAGGTGTTAGTGGTTGGTTGCGGAGGGGCCCCCACTAGTGCTCCTGCTGGTAGTTGCATTTTGTGTTGCTTTTGGCTTTGCACATCCCACTAGATCATTTGATTCTGTGTCTTAGCTGCTTCTGCCTGTTTTGCCCCCCCCCCCTTTCTCAATCCAGAAGGTACCAAAATACATTGTACATAGTTGTGCAAAAGTAGCAGCTTACACTTTACCAACACACTGATTCTTTGCTTTGTTTAAAAAAAAATGTTGTACCTTACAGGTAAATATATGCTTCTGATAAATTAATCCTAATAAATTACATCAAGCTTGGTTATTTTATAATAATTCCATGTATTACTTATTTTTATAATTAATTTTAATTTGTTTGTGCTTTTTACAAATGGTCAGCAACAAAAGTATCTCTGGGTGGTGTAATATGGCAGGCTTAATCTTGTTGGCATAAATTAAGGCTGATTTACATAGATCCTATGCAGATGTTGCTCTGGATTGCGCCATTTCAGTAGGCATAAAGTGAATTCAGCTTCCCTTGGGCTGCACTGACTGCAAGGACCCAAGTCAGAGCATAGCAGATTTCAAGCACAGTAAAGAATGCATACCATTTAAATATATATGTAGCCTATTAAGAGTCAGTAGAACTGTATTCTAACCTACTAGTACTACTGTATCCCAAAGACCCCTGCAACATCTTTTACAGTACTATCAGTGACACTTAAAAGAAGATGGAAAAATTAAGTTTAGTAACAAATTGCTTTAACATCAGAAATTACTGCATTATACAAACATAGGTAACATTATCACCGTTGAAGGCTATGCCATCATAACTTCTTAGATTACCTAAAGAAAGAAGGAAATACTGACAACTTTGTGAATTAGATTAATGTGGATTTAAAAGCTAATGTTCCAATACATCTGCAGATATTACACTGCTAAAACTTTCCAATTCTTATAACTTATTAAAAAAAAAAGACATGGAAGCTCACTTGACTAGTTCAGTCCAGTTAGTAACCAACCTTGACAGAGATGCATAGGGACCACCTCTATATTGCTGCTTGGGTTGGGTATGCTGATGTTATGCCACAAGGATGTGTGTTTCACACCCTATTTCCTGTTCTGTATTTACATCTTTCATTGCTTAACTATCAGTTCACAGGATAACATCTCTGAAAGTCTAGGATTGAGCCCCAAGCTCATCTGAAAATGAGGCCAAGAATCTTCTTTCTGTACTGCAGGAGTCATACCTTCAGAAACTTGACCATGCTGTGGCTGGCACAGAGTAGAAGAAAATTGATGCCTGGCAGGAGATGTGGGAGCACCTGCTCTGGGCAGCAGTGTCTGCACAGGTGTGACAGCCTGTAACGGGGGAACCAGCTGATGTTCGTGTTACACTGCTGCAGTCATCACACTTGGGTTATCCTGCCGTCAGGCGGTCCCGCAGTCGGCCAGAGTTCCAAAGTCTTGGTCCGGCGTCGGTTGCTGTCGCTTCTTCCCTGATGGGGTATATAAGATGCATCCGACGCCATTTTCTTCAGTCTTTCTTGCCGAGTGGTGCCTGAAGCAGAAGCAGTTCGCAAGTGCCAGTCGGCCGACTCCTGAGATTTTCGAAGTCGAATTTCAGATCCGAAGTCTTCAATAAAGCTAAGTACCCCGTTGGGGAAACTTTTTTCTTGCCTCAGACTGATGTCAGAAAAAGTTAATTGTATTTCATGTGGAAAGCAAATACCTCATAAGGACTTCCACTCTTACTGTATTCCATGCCTAGGCCCTGATCACGACGTCAGTAGTTGTCGGTTTTGTGCTAGATTTAACAAACGTACTATTAAAAGGCGTTTTGATTTTGCTTTGCACTACTTTGGCCGAAGGTTCAATTATACTATGCTGTCGGATCAACCGACAACTGCAATACCGAAAAAACGCAAGGATAAAGACAGACATCCGAGGTCCAAAACCGATGACGAAGCCTCTTCTAGGCCAGTCGTCGGTTCTCAGTGAGGCGCTCTCGCAGCCCCTGACACCTGCTACCTCAGAGCCACAGGCCGCCTCTGACTCCCACGTGGAGACAACTAGGCCTCTGGAAACTCAAGGTATTGGGCCTACGGAAACTAATCCCTCAGATGGATCTGGAGCCGCTGAGCAGGCATCGGCTTCTGAGGGTATTTTCAGACCTTCATAACTTATCATTAAAACTACAACCAAGACAAAAGTACCACTAAAGACAAAGAAACAAGTACAGCATTCTCCTGGTCAAGCCTCCATGCCTAAGAAACAGATGCTTAAAATGGCCGAAGACCTCATTACTCTAATCAGGGGTTCCCATCCCCCTCCCGAGAAAGGGCCTAGGCAGGATACAGACTGATTCCTTTGATCAGGTTTCCATTTCCTCTGATTCCTCTTCAGACCAGAGGTACTCTCTACCCCCTATGAGGACTCTGATGCTGAAGAATCTATCCCTTCAGCCTCTCCTCCTGATGATTATTCTTTTGGGGAAACTTTACATACCATGAGGGAGCATTTCCATTGGGAAAGTCAGGATTGCTCAGAATCTAAGAAAAGGCTCAGAGATTTCCTTTTATTACCTCAACACAGGCCCCTGGCTATTCCGCCTGTGCTAGATATTGTGAATGATGTGTTCTCTGAGTCCAGCTCATCTCCTGATTCCTTGCCCCCTACACCAGCCAAGCCAGATAGGTACTACAGAGTCCCTGACTCTTACAAGTTTCTTTATAAAAACCCTTCTGCTGATCCAGAAACTATTTTCCAGGGTCCAAAAGGGGTTAAGGCTTCCATTGCAAAAAATCCAGTACCCTCTGACAGATTCCAGAGCTTTGGATAGATGGGGGAAGAAAGTATACACTTCTGCAACTTTATCAGTAAGAGCTTTAAATTGCCAGTTTCACATGCTTAAGTACCAACAATATTTAATGGCTCAATTAAAACAGAAAATGCTTGCAAGCTTAGAAGCTCCTGATTGTAAAAAAATGCAGGATTTATTGCATGCAGTTGAACAAGTGGGAAAACATACTCTGCAATGTGGTTTTGATTCTCTAGAGGCCTCTTTTAGGGCCGCAGTTACAGGTTCAGTGATTCGAAGGCATACTTGGTTAAAAGAACAGAGTTTACCTGATCATGTTAAGGCAAAATTATTGGATGCTCCTTTACAGCATGATACCTTGTTTGGTGTTAAGGCAGAAAAAGTGTTAAAGAAAATGGAGGATAAAGCTAAATCTATGCAAACAGTCAAGGATTTCTTACAGGTACAGCCACCTCGATTTAGCAGAAATTGGCCTACAAAAAATTGGTCCTTTCCTGTGGCAGACTGACCACAGAGAGGCAGATACAGACGCCCAAGAGGCAGATCTCAACCCCAAGGCTCAAACAGATGACAGTGGGGCACCTCAACCCCAAAAAGGAGGTGAGGACAAGTCTCAACCTTACAGGAAACGGTCACAATGACTGTCCCCTTCGTACGCCAAGCACTTCCCTTTTGGAAGCCCCCTTGGGGGGAAAACTAGCACTTTTTTTCTCAAAACTGGCAAACAATCACCCAAGACAAATGGGTTTTAAATATTGTGTCTCAAGGTTACAGGTTCCACTTTCATACTTTACCAAGGCTAAAAAGAATGCCAGACCTGCCACAAAATCAATGGGCAGAGGCACAAAAACAAATTTCAGCCCTCATGGACATGAGAGCTATTCAAAAAGTACCACAGCAGGAACAAGGACAAGGATTTTACTCGACTCTTCCTGGTCCCCAGAAAGGACAAGGCCTGGAGGGCCCATACTAGACCTTTCAATTCTAAATACTTACCTGGATATTCTGAAATTCAAAATGTTGACATTACAGCAGCTTGTACCCATGCTGGGCAAGAACACTTGGCTTGTTACTCTGGACCTCAAAGAGGCATACCTGCATATCCCTATCAGACAAAATTGCAGAAGATACCTCAGATTCAAAGCTGGTACAATGCACTACCAATTCTCTGCACTGCCCTTTGGCTTATCTACTGCGCCCAAGGTCTTTACAAAGTGCCTGGCACCAGTAATTGCATTTTGCAGACAAAAAGGAATTCAAATATATCCATACCTGGACGACTGCCTCATTCAAGCAGAGACAAAGGACATTCTTCTACAGCATCTGGTGTTTATAAAAAGGTTGCTAACTTCTCTAGGGTACACAGTAAACAAAAAGAAGTCAAAAGTAGTGCCCTCACAATAGATTATATTCCTGTTTGCCAGCTTAAATACAACGGCCCAGATTGCTTACCTCACGCCAGACAGATACAACTAACTCAATATTTTCAATTACTGGCAAAAAAGTCCCATCTCCCTGCAAGAAAAATTCTGCAGGCCCTGGGATTCATGGCATCCCGCATACTACTAATACCATATGCCAGACTGCATATGAGGAAACTACAATGGTACCTAAAAAGTGTTTGGACTCAGCGCACTCACAGTTTAGAAGCAGTAATACCAATTATTCCCTGCCTAAAACAGGAGTTTTGATGGTGGGCACAGGCATGTCACCTAAACGAGGGTCAGCCTTTCACCCTACCTACAGCCAGGCAGACTCTAACAACAGATGCTTCGGATTACGCCTGGGGAGCACACATGGCAGGAAAATGCATTCAGGGCAAGTGGACCACAGACCTGATGCATCTTCACATCAATCAAAAAGAGGTGTTGGCTGTTCAAAATGCCCTAACAGCTTTCAAGGACCTTCTGCATCCAGGACAATTATTATTAAAGACAGACAACACCACAGTAATGTGGTACATAAACAAGCAAGGGGGCACTCATTCTTACCCCCTGTGCAGGCAAGCCATGACGTTGTGGAACACAGCTCTAACGTACCAAGTTCACCTGCAAGCACAATTCCTGCCAGGAAAGAAAAATACTCTGGCAGATGATCTAAGCAGAAATATCACGGATCCTCATGAATGGAAATTGAATTCACAAATCTTCAGCATGGTAATGCAAAAAATGGGGATGCCCAGACATAGATCTTTTTGCCTCCCCACTGAATTGCCAACTACAAAAATTCTGCACAAGGACTTATCACAAACAAGCATGGAAAGTGGATGCTCTTTTGTTCAGCTGGAAACACCTAAAAGTTTATGCCGTCCCGCCTCTGCCTCTCCTTTCAAAGGTACTCCTAAAAGCCAAACAAGAGAAACCACACATGATCCTGATTGCTCCAGACTGGCCACATCAGCACTGGTACCCTATGTTAAGGAACCTAGCTCAAGGCCCACCATGGATTTTGCCTCAAATTCCACACCTTCTGACTCAACAAAACAATCAGATCCTGCACGGTCAGCTCAAAACCCTAAATCTGGCTGCATGGCAGATTTATTAGTCAAACAGGCAACACCTCTCTCTAAAGTGGTTATGGATGTCATTTTGGAGGCCAGGAGGTCTAGCACCAGGAAAGCTTACTCAGAAAAATGGAAGAGATTCTGCGCCTGGAACCAGACTCAAAACCTTGACCCTCTTGTTCCAAACATTCCTCAGATTTTACAATACTTAACTGAGATGCTGGACAGAGGCCTATCCTTCTCATCAATTAAGATCCACGCTTCTGCCATTTTAGCACATTACAACACGGATCCTCCTTTATTCTCTCATCCCTTGCTAAAGCAGTACCTCAGAGGGGCTAAAAACATAAGACCGCCCCAGAGATCACCAACACCAACTTGGGACATCAATTTTGTTTTGGAAAAACTGACCCTGCCACCTTTTGAGCCAGCCAATACAGCCGATCTAAAATTTTTATCATGGAAAACAGCTCTGCTCCTGGCAGTAACTTCAGCACGAAGAGTCTCAGAGCTACAGGCATTAATGGCAGTGGAACCTTTTATAATTTTTCATCAGGACAGGGTTTCTTTAAGGACAAACCCTACCTTTATGCCAAAGGTGGTATCTAGTGTGGCTCTTAACCAAACCATCCATTTGCCAACTTTTTATCCAAACTCCCAGAATAAAGGGGAGAAACTTCTGCATTCTTTGGACATACACAGGCAGCTACACTTCTACTTGGACAAAACAAAAGCTATCAGGAAAACTGAGCAACTGTTTGTAGCATATGCTGCAGGATCACAGGGCAAGGCTATCTCAAAGCAGACTGTATCCAAATGGATAGGACACTGTATTCGTTACTGCTACGCACAGCATGGGAAATCAGTCCCAAATAGCATTAGGCCACATTCCACCAGGGCTATAGCCACTTCAGCGGCCTTTCTCAGAGGAGTACCTACCAAGGAAATTTTGGAGGCTGCAACTTGGAGCTCAGTGCACACCTTTACCAAGCATTACCACCTGCCTCTTTACTCTAAATCCAGAGCAGGATTTGACACTGCAGTTCTGCAGGGTCTCATAGCCAATCCTAACTCTTTATAGACCAGCCACCCAACCTTAGCTTTGGGATTCTACCCAAGTGTGATGACTGCAGCAGTGTAACACGATGAACATAGTACAGTTTTGTACCTACCATAAATGTAGATGTTAGAGTGTTCACACTGCTGCAGTCCAGGTTACCCTCCCTCCATTCCCTCTGAACTAGCAGGCCTTATCTATACCTTTCTATCCTATACAACCTTTGTGGTGTATTTGCTTGTGACTGAAGGTATTGTTTTTATTTTATATGTATTGCCTACCTACTTGGGGGCACCTGACATCTGGGGCAAGAAAAACTGAAGAAAATGGCGTCTGATGCATCTTATGTACCCCTGGCGCACTGACGTCAGGGAAGAAGCGACAGCAACCGATGCCGGACCAAGACTTTGGAACTCTGGCCGACTGCAGGACCACCTGATGGCAGGATAACCCAAGTGTGATGACTGCAGCAGTGTGAACACTTGAACATCTACATTTATGGTAGGTACAAAACTGTACTGTCTGTTAGATAGCTTGGGTGTGGGAGAGAAGGCCAGAGTTCTATAGTAAATATATTTATTTTTTATTTTTTCTGTAATGCAGAAAGGATAATGTAAGCAAACAATTGCGTGCGTGCAGGTATAACAAGGTAAATTCAATGCAGGCATATGTAAGTATGATTCACTGTATTGAAATTTATAAGTGTATATACATAACATGAAATTGTAAGAAATGTATAACTTGTTTAAGGTATGCATCTCAGAGCATTAATATTGAATTCACTTGCAGTGGTTAATGCTTGACAGAAATAAAGCTTTACTGTTTTATTGATTTACAAACTGCATGTTTTTCAAAAGTATGCATCTTATTTACACAATATTTATTTACATACAGAGCTGTCCACCATACATTAAGCAGAGTGGAGGTGGGGGACAAAGCACCAAATGTATGACCTGCATTCAACTTCTTGCATGCTGTACTGCTCAATTGATTGTACCACTAATTAGGAATTTGTAAGCTTTACAGGTAGTTGACATCTATTAATGCTGGAAAACACTTCGTTGCAGATTACAGTGGTCAAGTATAGGCTTTTGTTAAAAGTTAACACACTTTAAAGAAATATAGCTGCCATTAAGAGCAGTTCAGCAATAGTTAACCCTCCCCCAGACACTCTGGTATCTCTCTGTGTAGGGAATAACAGCAACAGTGTACATCCCGTAACACTTTCTTGTTTCAAAAAATAAAAATATAAAGAAGTCGGCAAATGAAATAAAATATTGTCGGGGATTAAGCAGAACATTTAATGTTCCACTTGTTTCACTGTTGCAGTCCTGACTTGTGGGATTTCCTGCTGTAAAAGCTGTTGGCCGGCCTGACTACTAGAGAAAATGTTTTCCTGCTTATAAGGCTGACAGATGCATTAACCAAAGTCAGTATGCTTGAGTATATAGGGAGTCATCCTACATCATGAAATCAGTCTTTTCTTGCTGTTGAAGCCTGAAGCAGTGTTTTAGTGCATCGGTTGATCTGCATCAGAGAGAAGTCATCTGAAAGATAAGTACCCTATTGGGGAACTCCTTTCTTTTGCCGTAAACTCATGTCAGATAAAGTAAATAACTGTCTCCACTATGGTAAGCAAATCCCACACACAGACTTCCACTTGCTTTGTGTCACCTGTTTAGGCCTGGATCACAATGTCCCTAGTTGCCACTTTTACTCTAGGTCAGTCAGACGTAGGGCTGATATTTTAGCTAAATTCCTTGGTCTTGAATCTTTTCATCAGCATCTGATGGTGTCTGCTAGTCGTTTGGAAGTTGAGCAGCCTCATGCGTAAGAGGGAAAAAGATGAAACTCAACCTTAGGCCCTCTGATGATGACCATTATCTGTCTTTTTCTCCTAGGCTTGTGATTGTTGAAGGCGAGGTGCTTTCACAGCCCCCTTCTGTATCTGAGGTGGACCACAGACCTCTGTCAAGACCCATTCAGAGTCCAACATGCCTCTGGGTCCCTCTGTTTCTTCACAGGCCCTTGCTTTCAGCTAGTCCATCAGGTCCAGACCCCCCTTTTTAGGCCTCTTCTGAAGATCACTTCTCCTTGTGATGTTCCTTTGCGGCTTCAGCCTACACTGGTTCATCTTTATTCTGGAGAGACCAGCGTCAGCATGTTGGACATCCCTAGGCCCAAGGCCAAAGTGACTTCTAAAAACAGTACTGCTGTTGGACATTCACCTAAGGGCACCATCTCCCTTTCTCAGGAATACCAACAGGAATTAGACAAGCTGAAGACTTGATCTCCATAGTTAGCTCTAGACAAGTGCCCGGGGTTGCATCCCCAGGTAGAAGGAAGAGGGATCTTACTTTTGAGGCTTTCCCAGATCCTTTTGAATCTGATGAGGATTCAGACCTAGAGGGGTCTGCTTCTGAAGAAGGATCCTCCCTCAGTTATTTTCAGGATCAAGATTCAGAGGAGATTCTCTCGTCTGCCTCCCCCCTGAGGCGATCCCCTTTGGTGTGACCTTTTATGCTATGACGGAACATTTCCAGTGGAAGCACATACATACCCTCAGTCAAAAAAGAGAATTGTGGAGTTTCTGGATCTGCAGGAGCACAAACTTCTTGCTATTTACCCATTTTAGAGGTGGTTGTGGATGTCTTCCATGATTCCTGTTTGAATCCTGAGGCTCTTCCCCTCAGCCTTTCATAAACCAGACAGGTTATATAGGGTACAGGACTCCTGTAAATACTTTTTAAAAAATCCTTCTGCCATCCCAGAAGTGGTCACCCTAAGACCCAAAGTGGCTACAGCCAGCTGTTCTAGAAACCCATTGCCTAAGGATAAAGAGAGTAGGGCTCTTGATAGATTGAGAAAAGTATGTACATCATCCACCCTTACTATGAGGGCTCTCAGCTGTCAGTTACACCTGACCAAGTATCAGCAAACCATTCTGGATCAAAAGGTCTCTTCACTGGGGGATAAAAAGCTTTCTAAAGAGCTATTGGATCTTTGTCACTCCAGTTCTTGGGTAGCAAAGCATTCCTTACACTGTGGCTATGATGCTATGCAGGCTTCTGGCTGGGCAGCTGCCACTGGCTCAGTTATTTAGAAGGCATGTGTAGGTTAGGGAACAATCTCTTCCTGACCATGTTAAATCCAACCTTCTTGATGCTCCCCTTGACAAGGAATTCCTCTTTTGACCTAAAGCTGAGGCTTTTCTTAAAAAGATGGAGGACAAAGATAAGTATATGCAGGCTGTGAAAGACTTCCTCCAAGTTCAGCCTTCTAGGTTTAGTAGGAACTTCACTAAACACTGGTCCTTTCCCTGCCAACAGGCAAACAGAGGAAAACCCAGCCGGAAAGAATTAATGCAGCAGCAACAGCTGCAGACACCTGGACAATGGACCTCAGAAACTTCCAAGGGAGTTCTAGGCCCCAGAATTCTATCAGAGCAGCAATAACCCCCCCCCCATCACACACACACACAAGACTAGGAGGAAGGCTGTCCTTGTTCAACAAAACTGGAATCATCACTACAGACAAGTGGGTTCTAGACAATATTTTAAATGGTTACAAACTTGCTTTCAAAGATCCTTTTAAAATACTTAGGCTATCCAGATATTCCTCAAAATTAAAAAAGAGACCCTTTCTCAAATCCAGATTTTGTGTTTTCAGGGATCAATGGAACCAGTTCCTGAACATCAAAAAGGCAAAGGATTCTAGTCCAGGCTATTCCTGGTTCCTAGAAAAGAAGGCTGTTGGTGTCCCATCTTAGACCTGTCCAACCTCAGTTTCTCCTGGTTCCAAAAGTCAAAATGTTGACTCTTCAAAACTCCTACCCATGATATCCCCACAAGCCTTCATGGTTTCTCTGGATCTAAAAGATGCCCACCTGCACATCCCAATTTAAGAATCACACGGAGGCTTTTTACTCTTAAGAGCAGGTTTCAGTCACTATCAGTTTTCAGCACTGCCCTTTGGCTTGTCTACTGCTCCAAGGGTTTTCACCAAGTGCTTAGCCCCTGCAATTGCTTTCTGCAGGACCAGAGGGGTCCAAAAATACACTACCTGGATGATTGTCTGATACAGGCCACAAATCTGTCAAACCTTTAGGAGGATCTGAAGTTTATCCAACACCTCCTGGCCTTCCTGGCTTCACAATAAATATGCAAAAATCCAATAATGTTCCAACCAGCAAGATAGTTTTCCTGGGGGCATTCCTGGACTTGTTACTTCAAAAAGCCTTTCATCCCCAGACAAGGCCTCCTTTTTGACCCCCTACTTTCAAAGAATCCAGCAGAAATGATGCATCTCGGCCAGAGTTTCTCTGACCACTGGGATACATGACATCTTGCATCCTCATGGTTCCCCTGGCGAGGCTGCACATGAGGAAACTCCAGTGGTACCTGAAAAGTGTATGGTGCCAGCACTCCCGGCCCCTGACAACCAAGATGCAGTTGATTCCTTGTCTCAAAGAGGAGTTTGCACGGTGGGTACAGATGTGCCCAAAATCAGGCCCTTTCATTCAGATTCACTTTCCAGGGCCAAACTCTCACCACAGATGCCGCAGAGACAGCTAGGGGACCCACTTTCTACACCTCCAATCCCAAGTGAAGTGGAAGGGTCAGTTCAAGGACAGGCACATAAACTGGAAAGAACTTATAGCAGTGCCAAAAGGCCTGTTAGCTTTCAAGAAAAATGGGAACCAGGGGTCCTCTTAGTCAAAAAAGACAACACAACAGTTATGTGGCACATAAACAGGCTGGGGTACCTACTCTACCCTGTATGCTGCCTAGCGATGCAAGTTTGGGAAACTGCTCACTCATGGGGTTTGCACCTCCTGGCACAATACCTTCCAGAGACTCGATACTGTAGCAGATCACCTCAGCAGAAACTTAATGGGCCGCCATGAATAGCATCTGCATCTGGAAATATTTCTCAGCATGTCCCAGGAATGGGGAGTCCCACAGATAGACCTCTTTGCCACCAAAGAAAATGCTCAAGTGGAAAGATTCTGTTCCAGGAACAAACAGAAGTCACCCTGGAGAACAGATGCTTCTCCTCCTTTGGACTTCTCATTTCATTTATGCATTCCCTCTCTTACTCCTACTACCTCGTTCTTCTAAACTTAAGAAAAGAGGGCCCAAAGGCAATACTGATATCCCCAGACAGCACTGGTATCCTCTGCTTTTTGAACTAACCAACCAGAGTCCATGGTTGCTGCCTCAGAGTGTTGACCTTCTCACTCAGGACAAGGGAGGGATTGTGTACCCCAGCCTGCAGATGCTCAGCCTTTTGGCTTGGATAATTCTACAGCATCCAGGAACAAGCTTTGTCCTAAACAAACAGATTCAGGACATTCTCAAGGAATCTAGAAAGCCAAGCATTAGGAAATCGTACTCTGCTAAGTGGAAAAGATTTTCTATCTGGTGCTAGCAGTAGCACCACAATCCTGATTCATCCCAGATTTGTCATTCTAGATTACCTGGCTAGTCTGGTTAATAAAGGCCTATACTACATTTTGGCTCATATTCCTACTCTTCCTCTTTTCCCATCCTCTTAAGACAATTTCTTAGGCCAGTCATCCACATCAGCCCACCAGGAGGCAACCTACCCCTCCATGGGACCTTAACCTTGTTATGGAAAAATTGACTTTGCCTCTGCTCAGCTGAAGTTTCTAACTTGGAAGACTGCCCTGACTATCACTTCCACCAAGATGGTCTCTGAACTGCAGGCTGTCATGGCGGTGGGAACCATTTCTCATCTTCCACCCAGACAGGGTTTCCCTCAGAACTAGCCCTTCTTTAATGCCCAAGATGGTCACTGACACTTGTCTGTCAAGCCATTTATCTGCATACATTCTTTCCCAACCCCCTTGAATAAAGGGGAATGAATACTTCATTCCTTGGATGTGCATAGGCAGCTCCGCTACTATCCTGACAGAACTAAAGCCTTGAGAAAATCTGACCATCTTTTTGTGATCTTTACCTCTGAGTGTAAGGGAAAACCAACTTCTAAACAGACTATCTCAAAATGGTTCTCCCACTGTATCTGTTTTTGTTACAGCCATCTTGGCAAAAAAATCTCCTGAAGCTCAGGTCACTCTCCACTAGGGCTACTGCAACCTAAGGGGTACCTACTAAGGACATCCTGGAAGCTGCCACCTGCTCATCTGTGCATACTTTCACCAAACACTACCACTTGGTGGCCCTTTCTAGGTCCAGAGCAAGATTCGCCACTGCCATCCTACAGGGCATACTCTCCTTTCCTCTTTGTAATCTCCTTCCTCCCTCTTTTCAGCTTTGGGAATCTTCCCATAAGTTAGGACTGCAACAGTGAAACAAAGAACATAGTACAGTTGTGTACATAACCATAAATGTAGATGTTTTAGTGTATTCAGTGTTGCAGTCTTCTTTCCTTCCCTCTTGACCTACTAGGCAGTATACTTATAACCTTTTTCTAGCCAAGGCAACCCTCTTGGCCTCTCCTGTAGGGGGTTTCTTCCTCAGTTCCCTACTGCTCACTTGGGGCTCCTACCTGTTATGGGACAAGAAGAAACTGATTTCATGACATAGGCTGGCTTTCTATATACCCAAGCATACTAACATCGGTTAGGGTGTGTGCAAGTCTTAGGAGGAGGAAAGAATTTTCCCTGGTCGTCTTGCCAACCAAGGGCCTTCACAGCAAGAAATCCCACAAGTCAAGACTGCAACAGTAAATACACGTGAACATCAATGGGACCAGACGGTGTCCTGTGCTGCGTCCTACATGAACTCCAAGAAGAGCTAAACCCAAACATAAAACTACTGTTCAATCTCAGCCTTTACTACAGGATATGTGCCCAAAGAGTGGCGTACAGCAACAGTGGTCCCGCTCCATAAAGGTGGTGCCTCAACAGATCCTGGAAACTATCGCCCCATAAGCCTGACTAGCTTGGTCTGCAAAGCTATGGAAAGGATCATCATGGACCTCATAAATAAAGATATTGGGGACCTACAGACACTGGATCCTACCCAGTTCGGCTTTGTTAAGGGCAGATCCTGCCTCTTAAACCTGGTTGATTTCTTTGAAACAGTCACCAAAGCCATTGACGAGGGAAGGTGGTCCACACAGCCTACCTGGACCTCAAAAGCCTTGATACAATATCCCACTCGGGCATTATAGATAAGCTCACCAGCTTAAATATAAACCCCTATGTCACTAGATGGATTGCAAACTGGCTCAAGGACAGAACCCACATGGTTAGAATTGCTGGAGCCATGTCAGACTCCAAACCAGTTACAAGTGGTATCCCACAAGGCTCAGTCCTGGGACCTCTCTTGTTCGGTATATATTTCTCGGAGGTACAGGCCAACACGGAAGGACTGTGGCTGACCAAGTTCGCAGATGACTGCAAACTGGGCACCATAATCGACTCTCCAGCTGACACAAGCATCCACCAAAAGGGCCTCATAGAAAAAGACAACTGGTGCCAGAGCCATGGCCTCAAGCTAAATTCCAAAAAGTGTATAGTCATCCCCTTTGGCAAAAACAAAGTGCCCACAAATTACCACATAGGTGGTAATCCATTAAGTACAGAAGAAGTAATTAGGGACCTGGGGACCCAAGTTGATAGCAATCTCTCATTTGACAACCACGTGGTCAAAGTGGTTAGAAAAACATTTTATATAGCCCACCTAATCATGAAGGGGATTCACATCTAGATCAGGGGAGGTCATCGTGCTTCTTTACTCATCCCTCATCAGGCCCATAATTGAGTACAATGCCCCTTTTGGGATGTACCTTACCAGACACCTGCAGCAACTGGAAAGACCCCAAAAGTACCTCACCAAGAGGATCAAAGTGCTCAAACAGATGCCATATGCTGCCCGGTTAAAGAAACTCCAGCTCTACTCAGTGGCATACCACCTGTTCAGAGGCGATCTGTGCCTGACGTATAAAGCCATGTCCAACCCGGAATTAATGGACATGCTGCACCTCAGAAAATCCAAATCCCATCGAGCTACGCGCTCGAGAGACTTGAACCTCAGCACTGAAATAAATAGGACATGCTGGAGGGACAGATTCATAACCTAGAGGCTCCCTTCACTCTGGAATAAAATCCAAGTCCAGGTTAGGCAGAGTCCCTCATTGACTCTCTTCAAGAGGAATCTTGATGAGTGGATGGGAGATCGTAGGTTTACCCCGGGTATCACTTCTGTGTCACTGTTAGACAGAGGCACAGTATACTAACCTCGAAAAAGGACATAGCAAAATAAATTTAAAATGGGTGGCGAAAGCCAAACACATTCTGGCTAGGCTTATAAATGCCCTAGGGCAGATAGCCTAGTATGAACCTATGAACATTTATGGAAAGTGTACACAACTGTAGTTTATTGCTAGCGGTTTACACTAATCAATGAAAACCCACTGTATTGTTTGGTTAAGTAATGCATCCACTAGAAAAAAAAAGTCAGAGTAAAATTATATTACACAGCTGTGCAAACAGGTATAGCATAGCTAAATAACTATGCATTCCTTTTCTTATTTCTGTAGCTGATGGGGAAGTTAGAGTAAGAATCAGGCCCACATGATACTTCAACAGTTGATAGATGGTGTTCATATTTATTCATTTCATTACAGAGGTATAAAAATAGTCGTGTATTATCTGTCCCATTCTTTAGCAAAAAAAAAAAAAAAACTTACAATTTTTTAGGATCTTTTTTTTTTTTTTTAGATATAAATGGTAATCAGAAAGGAAATGCTAAAATAATTAACCATAATTAACACTTTCACCAAAGTCAACAGTAGTACCATTTGGCTACATTATTCAAGATTGTAATATGCTAAAGAAATTCATGTAGTAAACCTGCCTAATTGTTTGATATACACTGTGAAATGCATTTTGACAACACCAACTTACGAGGCTGTCTTTTCTTTTTGTCTCTTTCCCGCATATTTATGTATTATTTTCTTTTTCTATCCTTGACGTTCCCTTTTCCACAGGTCCAGAGATCACCTCCTCTTGCCACATACCTCCCACCTCAGGGACTGCTCAGCATCTCCCTCTTACCACTTGGGAATGTCTTCTCAGGATCAGGATGATGGCTCTTTCTGTGGGTAACCCAGTGCAGCATAGCCTGGAAAGCCATGAATGGAGTGCATTTCATGACCTGGTAAAGGATGTGGTTTAACAGGTGGTGTATAGATCCCCTCAGTTTATGCAGGACCTTCTCTTTGAACTCTTCATCCATCAAGCCACTGGAGGCTCCCACTGAAGATCTATCAGGCAGTGGGAATAATTGAGGTCTTCCAGACTGGGGTGTGACCTCATCTGACACCTCCTCCCTTCCCCTTTTTGTGTCTTACTTCCCCCGCAAATGTCAGCCAACCATAGTGTTCTTGTCTGTCTTTTGTGTTACATCCCTTAATTCTTCTCTAATCTTCTATCCTATAACCTCTTCCTTTACTCTGTCCCCAACCAAAGATCAGACTCTTACCTGGTGGTGTTCTGGATGTTCTGGAATTATATGACTGCATTACCACCAGTTCATACATATAAGCTTTTGCACATTATTATGGAAGACTTAACACTACTGAAGCATGTTTTACTTCTAATTCCAGTGGTGCATTCCCTGCCTTATGATACCACTATCTGGGTGTTGTGCCTGCACGTCTTTAACCTTTTACTAATGGGGAGAATGTCACACCAGAAGGACTTGGGTTCCCAGGAGGAAATGGCAGTATCTGATGTCTTTTTTCTGTTCCTCAAACTTTGGGTTTTGGATCTGACCTCAGGTCTGACTTTGGCCACTTCTCAGACTTTGGATCTGTAGCTCAAGCTCCTCCCCTTACCCATAACCCTCTCCCAAGCCACAGATTACCTCAGATTTCGATGATCAAATGTTTTTGGAGATAAGTACCTTGCTTTTGTTGACTTTTCTTTCTCTATAGGTTTTTGAACTCTCTTCTGCTTCTCCTATCCTCCTCAGTTATCATAAAAAGTACATCTTAAAGAATTTTGTATCTTTTATTTTGTATATTGTAGAGTTGCCTTTCTTTACCTTCCAGGCCTTGTGCCATTTCCCTTTCTTCCTTTCTTATTACTTTTTTCTTGTCTTCTCTCCCATTGTTGGTAGTTCCCTTCCCTTTATCAGGAGTTACTACTATTGCTGGTGTTTTTGCTTAACTAGATTTTTTTCTCTCCTGTGTGTTTCTAGATGTTTCTTTGCTGATTGTAGGATTGGTAGATGTCCTTCCTTATCACTGTTGCAGTATTCTTCACCCCTAGGATCTCTTACCAAGAATAGCCCAGTGTCCTGCCAGTGTACCAAAGCCTTTATTGGCTAGAATATGTATGTCAGATGTATGCTCTTTGCACAAGTGTAGGGCATAAAGGTGACATTCCAGCTCAGAAATGTATTGCCACCAGTCTGAAAGCCATGATTTTCAATGGTTATACAAAGCCTATATCTTTCAGTTAAGTACCCCATACATTGTTCACTGGGTTACATGGCATCCAAAAAAAGGGAAATGTCAGTGTGGATTCCCCATAGAGTGGCATGATAGGTGCCTGTTTAGCTTAATTGCTTCTCCCAACCACACTCCATGTTCCATGTATCAGGCTTTTGTACCCAGGACTATGTGTAGCCACCTTTTTTCACTTTCCATTTACATTGAGAAGAAGTGTCTCAAGCTTTTGGCCAAAGTTTACCCTGGCAGGATCCTCTCACCCTGAGGTACAACTGCCAGTCAAAATGGAGGCCAAGAAGTCTAGGCCTGAGTCTGCTGCTGTCCATCCTCCACCAACTTAGGTTAGTGAGAACTCTTGAGGATAGTCCAGCATTGCCATCAGTTTCTTCCACTGTGACTTTCTTAGAGGCTGGCATGGAATCTGCTTCTCATAAGTCCTTGGAGGCCTTGCAGATGTCTGCCACAGACATTGAGGGGGAACCACTGCTGATTATTTCTGAGGGGAATAAAGGAATTCCTCAGATCCTTGTTCGGGAAGAGATGCCAGGTACCTTAATTGAATCCAGGCAGAGGTCCGAATCTCTACATTTTGTTAGCAGAGTTGTCCCACTGAAGAAAAGGCAGAAAACTAAACATGTGTCTGTTCCCAGGGATTCAAAAAGGGAATGGCAGGACTTCACTGAAGGCTTGTTCAGTGCTTTGTTGACACTGAAGTCGTCTCATGGAGTTTTAGTTCCTGCATCTCCTTGGTCCTCTACCCGTAAGAGGGCTAGGGACCCAGAGTCATCAGATGATGATTCTGACTCTGAGGCTGACTCTTTAGCCTATTTCTCTCATTTGCCTTCTTCTTTAGACTATGGGTCTGAGGAGGAGGAATGTCAGTCCTGATCCTCCTTTGGAGGAGCTTTTCCTTGGTGACACAGTCCTGTGTATGATGGAGCATTTCAAATGGGATTGCTCCCAAGTATCAGACATCCAAAAAAGGTATTATTTGTTACAAATGGACTCTTTAAACCTTCACCTGTCCCTCCTTTGTTGGCTGCACAGTGGATGCATTCTGTGCTGCTTCCTGATACCAGATTCTCATCCTCCAAGTCTTAAGAAACCTGATAGGTTCTGTAAGGTTCCAGATGCCTGCAGGATCTTGTACATGTGCCCTCCTCTGATCCTGCAGTGATGTCTGTATCTAATGATAAGGCCATCTAGGCTGTTGCCTTCTTCCAAGACCCTTTCTTCAGTTAAGGACAGTAGAGGCCATGAAGAGGATTGTAAGAAGGTATACACTTTAACTACTTTAGCCTCAGGGCCATCAATTACCAGACTCCTATGACAAAGTGCATCCTGTTTCTTCTTTCCCACATTGAGAAGTTTGTTTCTTATGTGCCTGACTCAGGGGTAAGGCTTCAGCTCTCTCCTTGCTCAGTTCCACCTCTCAGGTTGTCCGTCACTCTATGATATGCAGTTGATGCGACTTCTAGGGCTGCTGCATCTGGCTCTGTGACGAGGTGCTATTCCTGGCTTCTCCTTTAGGTCTTGCTGGAGTAGAAAACAGGCCTCATCTAGGGTGGCTGCCCACTGGGTCAGTTCTTTGCAGGCACGCCTGGCTGAGGGATCAGAATTTATCTGACCATGTTAAAACAAGGATTTTAGATGCTCCTTTACAATCTGATGTGTTGTTTGGTTCTCCTGTTGAGGCAGTTTTAAAGAAAATGGAAGACAAGGCTAAGTCTATGCAGACTGTTAAAGATTTTTGCAGGTTCAGCCTCCAAAGTTTAGTAGAAATTGGCCTGCTAAGGGTGGCGTATCCTTCTATGATTCCCAGCTAGGGTAACTGCGTGGAGGGGCAGGCTAGGGTTTTCAGGCCTGAACGGGGTTCTCCTCACACTTAGGTAGGGAGGGTCAGCCTTAAAAGCCCATTGCCATCTTTTCAGCTTCTAGCCTCTGGCATGGACCTTTGGGAGGAAGGTTGGCACTTTTCAAAGAAAATTGGAGTTTAATTACCCAAGACAGATGGGTATTGGATATCATGACACGGTTACAGGTTTTATTTCCATACCTTGCCTCCTTTCAAAGGCATGCCAGAGTCTCCTCAACAAAGAATAGAGGCTCACAAGCAAATTTCTCTGTTACTTCAAATAGGGGCCATACAGCCGTCCCTATGCCAGAAGTGGGCCTAGGATTTTATTCGCGCTTCCTAGTACCAAAGAAGGGGAACACGTGGAGACCAATTTTGGATTTATCTATCCTCAACACTTATCTGGACATTCCCAAGTTCAAAATGTTGACTTGCAACAGCTTTTACCTCTGCTGGGCAAAGATCATTGGATGGTAACTTTGGATCTCAAGGAGGCTTACCTTCATGTTCCTATCAGACTAAGTTGCAGGAAGTATCTGCGTCTGAGCTGGGACTTCTCAGTATCAGTTCTCTGCTTTGCCCTTTGGCTTATCTACTCCCAGAGTGTTCACGAAAGTTCTGGCTCCAGTGATAGCTTTCTTCAGGCTAAAAGGAATACAGATCTATCCTTATTTGCCACTGCCTGATTCTGGCTCAAGGAAGGAAGAGCTTCTTCATCATTTGGAATATGTGATAGCAGTGCTAAGATGCCTGGGGTATTCTGTGAACGAAATAAAGTCCAGTCTAGTACCCTCTCAGGACATGTGCTTTCTGGGTGTCAGACTGAATACAGCATCCCAGATGGCCTTTTAACCCCGGACAAACAAAAGACTCTTTCCTTCTTCCAAACTATCTCATCAGTCCGGGCTGACTGCAAGGACAGTCCTTCAAGCCTTAGGGTTCATGGCATCTTGTATTCTGGTGCTTCCCAATGCCAAACTGCATATGAGGAAGCTCAATGGTATCTCAAAATGTATGGACACAGCACTGCCAGGATCTGGACACTGTCATTCAAATAATACCTTGCATTCAAAAGGAATTTTTGTGGTGGGCTCAGGAATGTCACCTAAACAAGGGACTCTCTGACCCGGCCAGAGGCGAGTCAGATTTAACGACAGATGCCTCAGACAAAGCTTGGGAGCTCATCTAAATGGAAAGTGGATACAAGACAAGTGGCCTGCCAGACTACAACATCTACATATCAACCTGAAGGAGATGTTAGCAGTCCAGTTTGCATTAATAGCTTTCAAGGATTTACTTCTTCCAGGGCAGGTGTTTTTCCCTAAGTTCAACACAACTGTCCTGTGGTACATCTCAAGCAAGGGACTACTTTATCCTCTACAGGTAAGAATGTTATGAGTGTTTTTCTGATACACCTGCTCAAATGCCTAGGCCCTAAAAGCAGTTCTTTCCTTATAAATCTGCAGCCTTGTCCCTCAGGTTTTCTCTCCCAGTTTGGCAGCTGATTACCACAAACACTTGGGTTCTGTCCATTATCTGGCAGAGTTACTTTGTTACCTGGAAGACCCTTCCTTCCTTTTCCAATATTCCTCAATCCCCTACAGAACAACTTCATTTTCCTAGGGTATTTCAGGGTCTGCTAGATAAGTATACTATTCAACCTGTTCCACAGACCAAACAGGGTTTGGGGATTTATTACAGGATGATCCTTGTCCCCAGGAAAGGGAAGGGCCATGGAGACCTGTCCTAAATCTTTCCTTTCTCAACACCTTTCTTCATAGTGCTTTCCTTCCAAACGCTTTCTGTTCAGATTGTTTCCTGTGTTGCTCCCCCAGGCCTTTCTGGTTTCCTTAGAACTGAAAGGTGCTTACCTCACATTCCTACCCACCTTCTGCCCTGTAAATATGTGCATTTCTCTGTTTCTTCCTCTCATTTTCAGTTCTCTGCTTTGCCTTTTGGTATTTCAATAACCCCCCAGGGGTGTTCACCAAATGCCTGGCCTTTATAGTTGTGTTTTTAAGGCTTTAGGGCATTCATATATCTCCTTATCTGGACAACCTCTTGCTTCAGGCTTCAACCCATTCCAAGCTGGTACAGGATTTTCATTTACTCAGCTTCTGTTGCACAGCCTGGGATTCACTCTCAACCTTCAGAAGTCAATGTTGACTTTATCTCTGGATCATATTTTCTTACCTTTCAAAACCCTTTTTTTTAAATTTTGGGGGGGTTTTTTTGGGGGGAAATTTTTTCCTTTTTTTGGAATTTTTCCTTTTTCCCCGGTGGGGGGGGGGTTTTTTTTTTTTTGGAAAAAAAACGGGCAAAATTTTGGGGGGGGGAAAAAAAAAGGGGGGGCCCCTTTTTTTTTTTTTTGGGGGGGAAACCCCCCGGGGGGGGAAAAAAAAAAAAATTTTTTTTTTTCCCCTTTTAATAAACGCCCCCCGGGGTTTTTAACCCCAAAAAAGGAATTTTTATTTTTCCCCAATTAAAAAAAGGGGGAAAAAAACCCCCAAAATTTGGGAAAAACCCCGGTTTTTGGGCCCCCCCAAAAAAATTTTTTTAAAAAGGTTTTTTTTTTTTAAAAAAAAAAAGGGAAAACCCCCCCAAAAAAGGAAAAAAATTTTTTTGGGGGCCGGGGAAAAAAGGGAAATTTTGGGGGGGGGGGGGAAAAAAAAACCCCCCAAAAAGGGGGGGAGCCCGGGGAAAAAAAAATTTTTTTAAAAAAATTTTTTAAAAAAAATTTTTTTTTTGGGGGAAAATTTTTTTTTGGGGGGGTTTTTTAAAAAAAAAATTTTTTCCCCCCCGGGGGTTTTAACCCGCCCCCCGGTTTTTTGGGGGGGTTTGGCCCCCCCGGGGGTTTTTTTTAAAAAAAAACCCCCTTTGGGGTTTGGGGTTTTTTTTTCCCCCCCTTTTGGCCCCCAAAGTTTTCAAAAAGGGCCCCGGGGAAAGGGGTCTTTTTTTTAAAACCTTCAGGGGTTTTTCCCCCTTTTCCCCCCAAAAGGGTTTTTTTTTTTGGGGGGAAATTTTAATTTTTTCCCCCCCCAAAAAAAAGGGGGGTTTTTAAAAAATTTTTTTCCTTTGTTCCCCCCCCTTTTTTAAAAGGGGAAAATTTTTCCTTTAAAACCCCTTTTTCCCCAAAAATTTTTTTTAAAAAGGGTCTCAACTTCCACAACAAGTTTTGGATGTGATTTTGGAAGCTAGAAGGCCTAGTACAAGGAAAGTGTATGCAGATAAATGGAAGAGATTTTTATTTTGGAGTGCAGCAAAGGATTTTGATGTTTGAGCCTAATTTAAGTATGGCTCTTCAATATCTTACTGAGTTATTGGACAAAGGTTTGTCCTTCTCTTCTATTAAGGTTCATGCTGCAGCAATTTCAGCTCACTATGAATGTGACCCTCCATTGTTTTCTCATCCTTTGTTCAAGCAATTTCTTAGAGGGGCAAAGAATATAAGACCCCACGTTAGAGCTCCTACTCCTGCTTGGGATCTCAATTGTGTGCTGGAGAAACTCACTCTACAACCTTTTGAGCCTGCAGCTACTTCTGAGTTGAAATATTTATCATGGAAGACTGCCTTTTTGTTGGCCATTACCTCTCTTGAGAAGGGTGTCTGAATTACAGGCCCTTATGGCGGTTGAGCCTTTCTTGATTTTCCATAAGGATAGGGTATCTTTGCGTACTAATCCTTCCTTTATGCCTAAGGTGGTTTCTAGTGTGGCTTTAAACCAAACTATTCATTTGCCTACTTTTATGCAAATCCCCAAAATAAAGGGGAAAAGATTTTGCACACTTTAGATGTACACAGGCAGTTGCGATATTATTTGGACAGAACTAAAGGGTTCAGGCAGTCTCAGCAGTTGTTTGTTTCTTTTGCTTTGAGTTCTCAGGGCAAGCCTGTGTCAAAACAAACTATTTCTAAGTGGATTGGGTTTTGCATTGCTTTCTGTTATTCCCATCATGGCAAGGAGATTCCAGCTGGGATTAGGCCTCATTCCACTAGGGCTACTGCCACTTGACAGCTTTTTGAGGGGTGGCAACCAAGGATATTTTGGAGGCAGCTACTTGGAGTTCAGTGCATACTTTCTCTAGGCATTATCACCTGCCACTTTACTCTAAATCCAGGGCTGGTTTGCCACTGCTGTTTTGCAGGGCATTTTGGCAGCTCCTGCTTCCTTGTAGTTTGGCCATCCTCCCTTACCTCTGCTTTGGGATTCTACCCAAGTGTAAGGACTGCAGCAATGTGAGATGAAGAACATAGTACAGTTTTGTACCTACCATAAATGTAGATGTTCGAAGATCCACATTGCTGCAGTCCAGTCCTCCCTCCTTCCCTCTGTAGTTAGAGGTGGTTGTGTGGGTTGGGTTGTAAATATTGTGTATATTGTATATATTGTACATATAATTAGTGCAAGGGTGGTTGGTTGGTTGTTTGCTGTCTTTTGGTTTTGACCTTTATTTTTAGGGTCTTCTGACATCTGGGGCAAGAAAAGACTGAGGATATGGCGTCGGTCATGCGCATTTGTACCCTGACGTCCTGATGTCAGTCAAATGCGCCTTGACCGACGTCAGCCTTATACTTTGATATTCGGGCCGACCGAGGACAGCGGACTACCCAAGTGTAAGGACTGCAGCAATGTGGATCTTCGAACATCTACATTTATGGTAGGTACAAAACTGTACTTTCTGGAATTATATGACTGCATTACCACCAGTTCATACATATAAGCTTTTGCACATTATTATGGAAGACTTAACACTACTGAAGCATGTTTTACTTCTAATTCCAGTGGTGCATTCCCTGCCTTATGATACCACTATCTGGGTGTTGTGCCTGCACGTCTTTAACCTTTTACTAATGGGGAGAATGTCACACCAGAAGGACTTTGGTTCCCAGGAGGAAATGGCAGTATCTGATGTCTTTTTTCTGTTCCTCAAACTTTGGGTTTTGGATCTGACCTCAGGTCTGACTTTGGCCACTTCTCAGACTTTGGATCTGTAGCTCAAGCTCCTCCCCTTACCCATAACCCTCTCCCAAGCCACAGATTACCTCAGATTTCGATGATCAAATGTTTTTGGAGATAAGTACCTTGCTTTTGTTGACTTTTCTTTCTCTATAGGTTTTTGAACTCTGTTCTGCTTCTCCTATCCTCCTCAGTTATCATAAAAAGTACATCTTAAAGAATTTTGTTTCTTTTATTTTGTATATTGTAGAGTTGCCTTTCTTTACCTTCCAGGCCTTGTGCCATTTCCCTTTCTTCCTTTCTTATTACTTTTTTCTTGTCTTCTCTCCCATTGTTGGTAGTTCCCTTCCCTTTATCAGGAGTTACTACTATTGCTGGTGTTTTTGCTTAACTAGATTTTTTTCTCTCCTGTGTGTTTCTAGATGTGTTTCTTTGCTGATTGTAGGATTGGTAGATGTCCTTCCTTATCACTGTTGCAGTATTCTTCACCCCTAGGATCTCTTACCAAGAATAGCCCAGTGTCCTGCCAGTGTACCAAAGCCTTTATTGGCTAGAATATGTATGTCAGATGTATGCTCTTTGCACAAGTGTAGGGCATAAAGGTGACATTCCAGCTCAGAAATGTATTGCCACCAGTCTGAAAGCCATGATCTTCAATGGTTATACAAAGCCTATATCTTTCAGTTAAGTACCCCATACATTGTTCACTGGGTTACATGGCATCCAAAAAAAGGGAAATGTCATTGTGGATTCCCCATAGAGTGGCATGATAGGTGCCTGTTTAGCTTAATTGCTTCTCCCAACCACACTCCATGTTCCATGTATCAGGCTTTTGTACCCAGGACTATGTGTAGCCACCTTTTTTCACTTTCCATTTACATTGAGAAGAAGTGTCTCAAGCTTTTGGCCAAAGTTTACCCTGGCAGGATCCTCTCACCCTGAGGTACAACTGCCAGTCAAAATGGAGGCCAAGAAGTCTAGGCCTGAGTCTGCTGCTGTCCATCCTCCACCAACTTAGGTTAGTGAGAACTCTTGAGGATAGTCCAGCATTGCCATCAGTTTCTTCCACTGCGACTTTCTTAGAGGCTGGCATGGAATCTGCTTCTCATAAGTCCTTGGAGGCCTTGCAGATGTCTGCCACAGACATTGAGGGGGAATCACTGCTGATTATTTCTGAGGGGAATAAAGGAATTCCTCAGATCCTTGTTCGGGAAGAGATGCCAGGTACCTTAATTGAATCCAGGCAGAGGTCCGAATCTCTACATTTTGTTAGCAGAGTTGTCCCATTGAAGAAAAGGCAGAAAACTAAACATGTGTCTGTTCCCAGGGATTCAAAAAGGGAATGGCAGGACTTCACTGAAGGCTTGTTCAGTGCTTTGTTGACACTGAAGTCGTCTCATGGAGTTTCAGTTCCTGCATCTCCTTGGTCCTCTACCCGTAAGAGGGCTAGGGACCCAGAGTCATCAGATGATGATTCTGACTCTGAGGCTGACTCTTTAGCCTATTTCTCTCATTTGCCTTCTCCTTTAGACTATGGGTCTGAGGAGGAGGTATGTCAGTCCTGATCCTCCTTTGGAGGAGCTTTTCCTTGGTGACACAGTCCTGTGTATGATGGAGCATTTCAAATGGGATTGCTCCCAAGTATCAGACATCCAAAAAAGGTATTATTTGTTACAAATGGACTCTTTTAAACCTTCACCTGTCCCTCCTTTGTTGGCTGCACGAGTGGATGCATTCTGTGCTGCTTCCCTGATACCAGATTCTCATCCTCCAAGTCTTAAGAAACCTGATAGGTTCTGTAAGGTTCCAGATGCCTGCAGGATCTTGTACATGTGCCCTCCTCTGATCCTGCAGTGATGTCTGTATCTAATGATAAGGCCATCTAGGCTGTTGCCTTCTTCCAAGACCCTTTCTTCAGTTAAGGACAGTAGAGCCATGAAGAGGATTGTAAGAAGGTATACACTTTAGCTACTTTAGCCTCAGGGCCATCAATTACCAGACTCCTATGACAAAGTGCATCCTGTTTCTTCTTTCCCACATTGAGAAGTTTGTTTCTTATGTGCCTGACTCCAGGGGTAAGGCTTCAGCTCTCTCCTTGCTCAGTTCCACCTCTCAGGTTGTCCGTCACTCTATGATATGCAGTTGATGCGACTTCTAGGGCTGCTGCATCTGGCTCTGTGACGAGGTGCTATTCCTGGCTTCTCCTTTAGGTCTTGCCTGATGATATCAAAGCAAAAATTCTGAATGCTCCCTTGGACGACCAGAATTTGTTTGGTACTGTTGCGGTTGACCTTTTCAAGACTTTACATGACCCACGTAAGGTCATGAAAGATTTGAAGCAGATTTTTGTCTCGCCTATTCCCAAGTTTCAAAAGAGCTGTCCTAGTAAGACTGCTTTTTTGCATAGACTGCCTAGACAAGTCTTCCAAAGGTAAGAAGGCTCCTATGAGTGTTTTTCTGATACACCTGCTCAAATGCCTAGGCCCTAAAAGCAGTTCTTTCCTTATAAATCTGCAGCCTTGTCCCTCAGGTTTTCTCTCCCAGTTTGGCAGCTGATTACCACAAACACTTGGGTTCTGTCCATTATCTGGCAGAGTTACTTTGTTACCTGGAAGACCCTTCCTTCCTTTTCCAATATTCTTCAATCCCCTACAGAACAACTTCATTTTCCTAGGGTATTTCAGGGTCTGCTAGATAAGTATACTATTCAACCTGTTCCACAGACCAAACAGGGTTTGGGGATTTATTACAGGATGATCCTTGTCCCCAGGAAAGGGAAGGGCCATGGAGACCTGTCCTAAATCTTTCCTTTCTCAACACCTTTCTTCATAGTGCTTTCCTTCCAAACGCTTTCTGTTCAGATTGTTTCCTGTGTTGCTCCCCCAGGCCTTTCTGGTTTCCTTAGAACTGAAAGGTGCTTACCTCACATTCCTACCCACCTTCTGCCCTGTAAATATGTGCATTTCTCTGTTTCTTCCTCTCATTTTCAGTTCTCTGCTTTGCCTTTTGGTATTTCAATAACCCCCCAGGGGTGTTCACCAAATGCCTGGCCTTTATAGTTGTGTTTTGCAGGCTTTAGGGCATTCATATATCTCCTTATCTGGACAACCTCTTGCTTCAGGCTTCAACCCATTCCAAGCTGGTACAAGATTTTCATTTACTCAGCTTCTGTTGCACAGCCTGGGATTCACTCTCAACCTTCAGAAGTCAATGTTGACTTTATCTCTGGATCATATTTTCTTAGGCTGCAAGTTCCAGACTTTCCCAATGCTGGCATCTCTTCTGCCTCCAAGGTTTTGTTCCTCGCAAATTATTTTCGGTCTCTGCTTCCGCTGTAATCTTTCTTCAGACTCAGGTTCATGGCCTCCATAATCCCCATGCTTCTCTGGGCCAGGCTTCAAATGATAGTTTCACTAGTATCTAAAATCATAGTGGCTTCAACACCTCCACCCACTTGACCATCTAGTTCCTCTGCTCCCTTGTGTCAAACTGGAATTTCACTGGTGGATTCAGCAGCTCTCAATCCAGGTGTTCCTTTTCACCCTCCTCAGCTAACTCAGGAACTCTTCACAGATGCATCAGAGCTGGGGTGGGGAGACCCTGAAGGTGCAGGGCCTTTGGTCCCCTCAGCAGAGGGTGGATCACAACATCAAGGAAATGTGAGCTCTCACTCTGGCTCTTCAAGCCTTCCATGTGCTCTGGGTCCTGGGTCTCTTGAAGGTTTATATGGACATCACCACAGTCATGTGGTACAGGGGAGGCATGAGGTTACACCTTCTTTGCAGGTTATGGCCATCTGTCTGCAAACTTTATACCTGCAGAGTGCAGTCAGGGCCAGTGCTAGCATTTTTGGGGACCCAGCAAATGTCAAGTTGGGGGCCCCCTAGGCACTTCCAGTATAAGTATCATCCTGTCAATGCCACACCTCCTAAGAAACCTTTTAGTTTGTGCTGCAAACTTTTAGGAGTAGTACGCACAGACAGACCTTGGCTACAAGCTGTTACATTACAACAGGCATATATACTACACTTTGTTGACCTGTCTAACAAAGGGACACTTAGTTACTGGCATTTAGTTGCAACAATGATGCATTATAACTATATGTCCAGGTCTGGACTTAAATGAAATGATGACTAGCCCTAATGTTTCAACCCCCCCCCCCCCCGGGGCACACCCTCCAGTCCTCTCCTCTGAACCCCCCCCCCTTTTGGGCTTCCATACCATGCACATTACTTTTTTCTTCCTTTTCTCACATTTTGTCTTACTCTCATCTTTTTCAAAAAGCCATAGCTTTCAATATGCTCTGAAGTGCATTTTAAAGCTCTTTTTACACAACCTTTTCATCCAATAACAGCTTGAACACAAATTATTAAGGAAAGAAATTCACTGTTGCTGTTCAGCTTTAGTTTTCTTTGTATCCTTTCAGCACACCTTTCCTGACCAAGACAGCACAGTGATAGCCATTTAGGAAATAACTCAATTAAAGCTGGTGTCCCCAAGGCATAAGGGTTACATATGTGCCCTGGGATGCATTTTAGAGCATTTTCTCAGCATTTTACTGCAATGGTGGCCTAAACAAAAATCATGAAAAAAAAATAATTTCAGTCTTATTTTTCTTTCAAGGAAGGCATAAGTTGTGCCCAAGGCTTAATGTTCAAAGCTGACAAAATAGTAGCTCTCAATAAACTAACAAGCCAGTAGTGGGAATACATAGATCATCTCTGGGAATACTGCCTCCTTCCCTAACCCTCCACAAAAGACAGTCACTGCCTATACATTCCCTCTAGTGTTAGACTAGGATGAAAGCAGAGGTTTAAATTGCCTTAGCCATATATTTCAAATGACTGCTGATATATGTATACATAACATGCTTCCTCACCCTTATCCCTCAAAGTCGGCCCCATGTATATGTCCCTGATGTGCGATTGTGAGAATGATTTCTGTAATATATTCTAATTTGTTGCTCTTAAGCCGCGGTGGTGCAGCGGTAGCATTGTCGCTTCACAGCAAGAGGTTCTCCCGTTCGATTCTCAGCTGGAGTGCCTTCTGTGTGGAGTCTGCATGTCCTCCCCGCGGTTGAGTGGCATTCAAAAGATATGTGTGAATGGGCATGCCTTCGTTGAAGGTTGGGCATTGGGCTAGCACCTCGGCTCCATAAAAATCGACTGCCAATCATTAGCGGACCGGAGTTCCGCTGTGGCGACCCTTAACCATGAAAAGCTGAAAGAAAAACATTCTAATTTGTTGCTCTTAAACAGTGCACCACCCTTACACAAGCTATAGTAACCTTCGTTTTACACCTCTGAGGTCTGTGAGAAAAGTAAACAATGACCACACTGTCCTCAGCTCAATCACAAGCTATAATGACTTCATGTGCACACCTCTAAGGTTTGACTGATGAAAATTAAAGTTGTAACAACCACACAATCCCCAGACCCCCATAACCTTCAGCAGCTTTCTGTACAGGCACAGAGCAGGGTTGGTTTTAGAATGGGTATGGTTGAAACCAGAGCTATTATCAGCTTTAGTCTAAAAGGGTCACATCTCAGCATTGTTCAGGTTAAACAGCTCAATCAGAAAATTGAAGCATTTTTGTCCTCATTTTTCTTCAACCAGCAATAGCTTTTGTGGGGGTCCCCACAGAGTCAAGGATGATTAAGGGAGTCCCCAGTATCTATTTGTACAGTCTGGTGAGTGGGGGCCACCAGACTCCAGGAAAATCTAAGTATCTGAATGTTCTGTGATATATCTTATGTCGTACTTTTGAAATAAAATTACTTAAGTACATTTTCTACTGACACCCAGAAGAATAATGTTTGTGTCCTGGCATTATTGGGTGCATGCACAAACAAAAATCTGTGATCGTTTTTACACACACACACACACACACACACACACACACACACACACACACACAAGCCATAGCAGTCCTAGTTTTGTAGTTATTTCAGAAAATAGCAATGCATTGTGCTACACTGGTACTGCCACACCAGATCAATAAATGCTGTTTAGCAGTCGTCAAACAGCAGTAGGGGTAAGTCACTTATTTACCTCATTAAGGAGTAATACATACTTGTCACTGTCTCCGATTTCAGAGACCTTCCCTGATTTTGTTCATACTTTTCCTTTCTCCTTCGCAAAAAGTTTGATTTTCTGGTAAATCATTCAGGATTGCAAACAGTCAATCAATCCAGATATCTGAGTTTTATACTTATTGTCCATTATTCATTTATTGTCAATCATCTAGGAAAAAAGAAGTCATTGTTCCCCTCTACTCGACACTTATTGGACCCATTATAGAGTACAAAGCCCCTTTTGGAATGTACCTCTCAAGACATCTGCTGTAGCTGGAAAGGCCACAGAAATACCTCACAAAGAGGATTACTGGCCTCAAACAGATGCCCTACACTGACAATCTCAAAAAACTCCAGCTTTACTCCGTAGCATATCGCCTACTCAGAGGTGATCTCTGCCTAACATATAAAGCTATGTCAAACCCAGAGCTGTTGGACATGCTGCACCTAAAGAAATCCCAATCCCCCAAGCTACACACTCTAGTGACCTAAACCTTGTCACCACAATAAACAAGACATGCTGAAGTGATAGATTCCTGTCTCAAGAGACTTCCCCATACTCCAAAACAAGCTACCCATCTATGTCAAGCAAAGTTCCTTATTAGCACTCTTCAAGAAAAATCTTGATAAGTGGATGGGAAATAGGAAATACACCCTGGGGATCACTTCAGTAGCTCTGCTTGACAAGGGCACAGGAAAATAACTTTCTTGGGTGGTGTAGGCCAGAGAACCTTGTTGGCTAGGCTTAATTAGACCCTTGGGCCGATAGCCTAGTATCTACCTATGAACCTAAATATGTGTTTATGCAAAGGGTGTTATTCTACTAACTTTTTAAGTGCATTAGAGTAATATTTAAAATGTAGCCCTGATTCTGAGCCTTTATTCTATTATTTTTGGGATTGCACTGAATTCTTAAGCAATGGAATTGAGAGTTATACTATCTGGTATTACACTTGTATTTTTAAAACTTCCTGAAAGAGAAGACCATCCCTGATGATCAGATGTATCAGCTCTTCTTAAAATCCAAAATTTGCACCGAGGTAAGTCACTCTGGGCTGCTGATCTCTCTAGTGCTTACCTTGCTCATGTTCATTATCAACTTAATCCTAACAAGGTCATATCACAGCCCTGTCTAGGTTAAAGAGCATAGTTGCAGTAACCACTTTCAACAAAATATTCCTAGACGTTCTGAACTCCATAGCCCCAACCAGAAAAATAAGAGTAAAATCTGTGCCCCCTGGCTCACTAAGCAAACTCACTCTATTATGCATCAGAGGGATGCTACCTGGAAAACTTGGATCAAAAATCTAATTCCTCCTCTACTTCAACAGTACAAGGAACTTGGAAACTTGTGTAAAAAAACTAGTCCTAAAAGACAAAAAACTGTCTTCAACTCCAACCCTGGCAGCCCACATAAAAACCCCAAAAGATTTTGGTCTACAGTTAACAGAATTCTCTGTCTTACCAAGCCTCCAACCCCTTCCCCCTCAATACTGCCACTGAGACTGCTACACTTTTAAATAAACACTTCATAGGTACAATTCAAAAGCTAACTCAACCAAGTCCCTCTGCATTACCCATACCCCCCAAGCCCTCTTCCCCCATTTCATTCTCCTTTCAACCAGTTCCCACTGCTTTCATCAGGTCGCAACTAAGTAAACTCAAACCTTGCTCTCCCTCTGTCAATAAATTACCCCCTCACCTCCTTAAACTCGCTGCCAATTCCATTGCTTACCCAGTTTCTAACCTTATAAATCTCTCTATTATGGAAGCCCTTCTCCCAGACATTTGGAAAGCCTTCTTCACAATCCCTCTCCACAAAGGTGGTAACCCCACCGACCCATCCAACTACCGTCCCATTGCAATAATCTCCCCACTATCCAAAATTCTGAAAAAATGTGTCCACACCCAACTACTTAAACACTTGCTGGACAACAGTCTTGTTACTCCCACCCAGCACATCTACTGCACTACTCTCATTCACCCAAACTGTAGCAGAAGCCTGTGATAACAACCACCTAGTTTCCTGCCTATTCCTTGATCTCTCCAAGGCATTCGATACAGTCTCACATCAAAATAGTATCTAAACTTTCTGATCTCCTTCTCTGCACCACCACTATAAACTGGTTCTCTAATTACTTATCTAACGGACAACAATCTGTACGCTGGCAATCTGTCACCTCCCCATTTCTACCAGTCAACACAGGCATTCCCCAAGGCTCTATATTGGGTCCCCTCTTGTTCAATATATTTACAGACTACACTCCGCTACTAAGCTCTCTACTCTCTTTCCAGAACTTCTTGTCCACACACACCCAAGATACCTTCACCTCTGTCGAAACCTGGCTCACTGATAACCAACTAATATTAAATCCAAAAATAAAACTAAGCTGTTACTTTTCCTGCCTAAAACAATGTTACACCTTAAACCCTCATTCTCAATTACCTCTCTCAACAATACTATCATCACACCTAAACCCTTTACTAAATTACTTGGTGTAACTATTGATGATGAACTAAAATCTGACATCCACATCAACCAGTGCATTAAAAAAACTAACCAAAAATTGGACTTCTGTACCGTAATCCAAATTACTCTCTCCCTCCATTAAAACCCTTACTTGCTACATCACTTCTCTTACCCTGTCTTCTATATGCAGTCCCAATCCTTACAAACCTTCAGTCATCACCTACTGCAAAATAGCTAGATTTGCCTCCAATCTGCCATATAAATCCCACCACTGTCTTAAGTCTTTATGGCCTGAATTTCAAAAACAACTTCTTATGCCACAATTACACATTACAGATTACACACTCCATACTCCATAACCCCACTTCCTGTCCCTCCATTTCTAACATCATATCACCCTATAACCCCACATGACAGCTTCACGCATCTGACAAACATCTTTTAGAGATCTACAAACCTGCTAAAAATATAGGCAAGTCCCTCTATAAATTCTCTGTCGCCCATTCCTGGAATACCCTTCACCTTAATATAAGAAGCATCCCTCATAAAGCCAAATTTAAACATGAGCTTAAACACTACCTACTAAACACCTGGTGGTTCTGTCCATGTCAAACTCTACCTGATATTCTAATGCACTCTTTCTAATTCCTCACTCTAAGCATATATCTTATTTCTTTCTACTTGTCTCTCTAATACTTCCCTTTACTTTCTTTACCCTATCCAGTGCTTCTTGCAAATACTGCTAAACCTGGAGTTTCCAGCTGTTACCTTTAGATATTTAGGTATATCAAACTTATTTGATGTTATGTACCTGATTTTTTTTTCTTCTGCATCTTATACAGAACTGTGTAATAATGTGTCTCCAAGGTATAACTACTTGAAACTATATAATTGTAAGCATAGCTACTTTTGCGATATTTTTGGGGGGATACTTCTGTGATATTATTACTTGTATCTGGAGCTTTTCTCCTTGGGTCTCCACTGAAAATGGGGCCCTGGCTCAGTTGGACTAACCCGGTTAACAAATGTCAATAAATAAAAAAATTTATTAATTTACTAATTATTATTTATTTATTCTTCCTCATTTTCCCCAACCAGCAGCAGCTTTTGTGGGGGCCCTCACACAGTCAAGGATGATTAAGGGGGGCCCCTGCAGCCACAGGTATAGCAGGGACCTAAAGCTGGCTATGTAGTTAGTTTTAGTGGAGAAGGTGTCCAACAGCAGTCAGTGATAAAATATTTAATGGAATTCTGATGCCTCTTACTTGACAAAACACTGTTACTACAACCAGAAATGTCTTTGAATTTTAAAGGAGGTATAAGTAAGAGGAGTTATCCATGTGGTTTATTAAGTATACAAGAATGCTGTACTAGCTTTTGTTGGTTTGACAGACATGTAACAAGGTATCAGGATAAGATCATGTGCTGTGGTTGGGGGGGCCCCCAGCGACTGCAGGCTT
Source organism: Protopterus annectens (assembly GCF_019279795.1). Taxonomy (NCBI): domain Eukaryota; kingdom Metazoa; phylum Chordata; order Ceratodontiformes; family Protopteridae; genus Protopterus; species Protopterus annectens. Next base: position 1,285,525,651 of record NC_056739.1, on the reverse strand, counting down.
CACTGGTGCCTATAGCTGGCTATGAGTGCAGTCTTGTGGCAGAGTTACTCTGTAGGTCCAGGACACAGCCTCACAAATGGAGGCTTCACAGGGATTTGTTTCTAGACATATTTCATCTGTGGGGTAGTTCTCAAGTAGATATCTGTGCCTCCCCTCTGCACAGGCAACTCCCTCAGTTCTGTTAGAGTTCGAAGTCCTTTGACTTGGAAGGTGGACATCACACCTTTCTTTTGGAAGGGAATGATATTCTTCATGTTTCACTGTTGCAGTCATCACATTTGGGTTGTCCCTGCCAGGGTAGCCCTCAGCCGGCTCGAATACCAGAGGCTTAGTATTTCTGCATCGATTTCTGTCACTTCAGGACTGATGTCAGATCATCAGTAGTGTAAAGTAAGGCAGCCAACACCATTACGTCAGTCTTTCTTGCCGAGGAGCCCAAAGCAGAAGCAGTTTGCATGAGTGCCGGTCGGTCGCTACCTGAGTTTCGTCTTCTGAATTGAAGCTGAAGTCTTCTAAAAGCTAAGTACCCCATTGGGGATAATTTTTTCTTGCTCTAACCAATGTCAGAAAAAGTTAACAATTTTCTCGCCTGTGGAAAGCAAATACCACACCGAGACTTTCATTCTTACTGCGTCACTTGCTTAGGCCCAGACCACGACATCCCCCGCTGTCGCTTTTGTGCTTTAACACCAGAACTATACGTCATCGGGCCCTTATTGTAGCTAGATATTTTTGCTTACAGTCCTCAAATTCCAATATGGCCTCAGTAAGCCAGCCGATAGCAGATCTTCTGAAAAAGCATAAGGATAAAGACGGAGACAGACCACACAGGTCCAAACCTACCAACGATGCTTCTGTTAAGCTAGTCGTCAGCTCTCCAGTCCTCAATGAGGTGCTTTTGCAGCCCTTGATGCCTGTTTCTGTAGATTCGCAGGCCACTACTGAGGCCCTTTTGGAGTCCGGTATGCCACAAAACTCTTCTTCGACTAAGGATCCTGCAGTTGTCTCTCCCTTGGATGGGTCTAGAGCTGCTGAGCAGGCACCAGCTTCCAAGGAAGTACTTTGCACTGCCGATTCTTGACACAAACCGATGACTTATTTCGCGTCTACCGTTCTTTTGAAAACTACTGAGTTTCTAAGGCCCAAGTTACGAACCGCACCCAAGAAACCGACCCGATCTCAGGCACCTGCTTCCTTGCATCAGTCTCAAATGCTTAAAATGGTAGAAGACCTTATCATGCTCATCAGGGGAAGCCAAGCTACCCCTTCCAAAAGGAAAAGAGATCTGTCCCCAGTAGTTTTATCTGAACAAGAGTCTGATGACTGATGCATCTGAATATGAAGACATGCAACCCCTCTCTGCTTATGAGGATTCTGTTGCAGGGGAATCCATTCCTTCAGCCTCTCCACCTGAGGAACTTTTCCTTTGGGGAAACCCTTCATACCTTAAGGGAGCATTTCCAATGGGAATGTCAGGCCTACCCTCGGTCTAAAAAGAGACTCAGAGAATTCTTGGATCTTCCACAGCACAGACCCCATTCCCCCAGTCCTGGATGTTGTGGATGATGTTTTCCTGGAATCCAGTTTGACTCTGGACACCCCCCCCCCTCCTGCACCCAGAAAACCTGACAGGTATTAGAGTTCCTGACGCTCACAAATTTCTTTTCCAAAACCCTACTGCTGACCCTGAGGTAATTTCTCAAGGGCCTAAAGGAATTAAAGCAACCTCTACTAAGAATCCTACCCCCTTTGATAGGGATTCCCGAGCACTAGACAGATGGGGTAAAAAAGTATACACCTCTGCTACTCTTGCTGTCGGAGCACTAAATTGCCAATTCCATATGCTAAAATTTCAGCAAAATACCATGAAATTCCACAAAAAGTGTCTTCCTTTTCTGCTTGTGCAGAATCTAAAGAGTTACAAGAGTTAATGCATTCTGCAAGTCAAGTGACTAAGCATACCTTACACTGTGGTTTTGATGCCCTAGAAGCTTCTTGCAGGGCAGCAGTCACCAGTTCTGTCCTTAGATGACATGCATGGCTTAAGGAACATCCCTTGCCAGACCATATTAAATCTATATTATTGGATGCACCCTTGCACAAAGACAACTTATTTGGCACTAAGGTAGAGGAGGTCTTAAAAACGATGGAAGAAAAAGCTAAATCTGTGCAGACAGTTAAGGATTTCCTACAGGTTCAGCCACTAAGGTTAAGCAGGCATTGCCTCTCCAAGCACCGGTCCTTTCCTGCTCCCACCAGGTCAGCTCAGACCAGACTCCCCCGGACAACAGCCGCAGTGAATGCAGAGATCAAAACAGTGGAATTCCTCCACTTCAAAACCAGGGAGTTCTAAGCCACCCCCTCATGGTAAGAACTCACAATGACTCTCCTCTCCCACTCCCTCCCGCTGCCCACCTACACTTACCCCTAGGGGGAAAATTGCCTTTCATGCAAGCTCCTGGGCCACTATTACCAATGACCGCTGGGTCCACAACTTAGTGTCCCAGGGATACAAATTTTCTTTTCACACTCTTCCAACCCCAAAAGGGTTCCCAGATCTACCTCCAAACTAGTGGACAGAGGCAAAAAAAGCAAGTCATTTCCCTGCTGTCTATGAGGGCAATAAAGCATGTTCCTGCAGAACAGATAGGTCAAGGTTTCTACTCCAGACTATTTCTGGTACCCAGAAAAGAGGGCACCTGGCACCCCATCCTCAATCTATCCATTCTAAACACCTTCCTGGTGATACCAAAATTCAAAGTGCTCACCCTCCAACAACTGCTACACATGCTGTCCAAGGATGCTTGGCTAGCCACCCTAGACCTAAAAGAGGCCTACCTCCACATCCCTATCAGAGAATCATGCAGAAAATATCTAAGTTTCATGGTAGGATCCCTGCACTTTCAGTTCTCTGCGCTTCCCTTTGGCTTATCTACTGCTCCCAGAGTTTTCACAAAATGTCTGGCTCACTATTGCCTTTTGCAGACAAAGGAATATCCAAATTTACCCATACTTGGACGACTGCCGTATTCAGGCAGACAGTCAGGAAAAGCTGCTCAAGCACCTGGCCTTTGTAAAGTCCCTACTGACCTCCCTAGGGTACATTATCAATGAAAAGAAATCCAAACTAGTACCCACCCAAAGGATTGTATTCCTGGGAGCTAGCCTGGACACAGCATCCCAGATGACATTCCTTACACCAGAAAAGCAAAGTTACCTGACAGCCTACTTCTCTCAACTAGCCACCAGACTCCAGTTATCTGCAAGGAAAATCATGCAAGCTCTGGGGTTCATGGCATCTTGCATTCTACTCATTCCATATGCCAGACTGCATATAAGGAAACTTCAATGGCACCTAAAAAGCCTTTGGTGTCAACACTCAAGACCTGGAAACTCTTATACCACTGATACTTTGCCTAAGGAAAGATTTTCTTTGGTGGGTGGCAGCATGCTCCCACAACAATGGACTACCTTTCACACCACCCCCCACCACCCAGAGCCCTCACCACAGATGCATCCGACTATGGCTGGGGTGCACACCTGGACGGCAGGTGCATACAGGGCCAATGGAGCCCACAGCAAATCCATCTGCACATCAACCAGAAAGAAATGGTAGTTGTCCAGCACATATTGACAGCTTTCAGGCCGCTACTCTACCCAGGGGCTCTCCTGATCAAAACGGACAACACTACTGTGATGTGGTATATCAACAAGCAAAGAGGGACTCACTCCTACCCTGTATGCAGGCTGGCCATGACCCTTTGGCACACAGCCTCTGCCTTGCAACTCCACCTATTAGCACAATTCCTGCCAGGTTCCCTAAACTCCCTGGCAGACCACTTAAACAGAAATCTTCTGGACCCACACAAGTGGCAGCTAGACAAAATAACCTTCACCCTAATAACTCAGAACTGGGGCACCCCGAATGTCGACCTGTTTGCCTCCCACACCAACCATCAGCTCAGCAAGTTCTGAACCAGGGAACATCACTGCATGGCTTGGAAAGTGGATGCCTTATCCTTCCCCTGTGTCAATCTATTGGTCTATGCATTTCCGCCACTTCCTCTCACCAGGGTTTTGATCAAAATAAGGGAGGAAAAAACAAGGACAATTCTTATTGCTCCAGACTGGCCTCGCCAGCACTGGTACCCACTACTGCGCAGCCTGTCCCCACTGCCACCATGGCATCTCACTCAGACACCAACCCTCCTGACCCAGAGGGAAGGAGAATTCATGCATCCCCAATTGCAGACCCTCAATTTGGCAGCCTGGCTTATTCCCTGACCACTGATCAATCTGCTAACCTCAGTAAACATGTTCTAGATTTTATACGCGAGGCCAGATGTCCTAGTACATAAAAGTCTTATGCTGAAAATAGGAAAGGTTCTGCACCTGGATTCAGGCTAAGGGAGCCAATATGGCACACCCCTCCCTACCTCTCATCCTGGATTACCTAGCTGACCTGCTGCACAGTGGTCTCTTTTTTTCCTCTATTAAAATTCATGCCTCTGCTATCTCTGCTCATTTCCACACTGAGCAGCCCCTTTTCTCACACCCTGTGATCAAACAATTCCTTAGAGGGGCTAGCAACTTGAGGCCACCCAGAAGAGCACCAACCCCAGCTTGAGACCTTAACTTTGTGTTGGAAAAGCTCACCCTGCCACCCTTTGAACCAGCATCTTAAGCAGAGCTACTATTTCTCTCCTGAAAGACAGATTTTCTTCTGGCCATCACTTCAGCCAGAAGAGAGTCCTTTACATATGGGTTCTATTCCACTATCGACCTGATGGTCCGGCTTGTGTACAAAAGCTTTCAGACTACTGCCTGTACAAGGGACATCACACACAGGCTCAGGAAACAGCCAAAAAAGGTACGTCTGCATGTATCATCCTCAGAACTTTTCACTGCCATTCGGAAAAGTTGACACATACATTCAGTCTGCTGTAGGAATCTGCGTTTTGTTCCTCAGCTTTAGATAAGTACCCCATTGGGGATTTATTTGCTTGCTTCTGTCTTTTGTTAATGTTTTCCCGAAAGGGCGAGTGTAGGTGTGGAAGGCAAATTCCACATAAGGATAGTCACGAGTTCTGTTTTGTTTAGGGGTTACCCATGACCATCAGTCCTGTTCTATTTGTCAGGCCTTCATCACTAAAACCTTGCATAGTTGTCTGTCTGCTTTAAACTTGTATCTTGAAAACCAGAGGCTTAAACGTCTGGCTAGGGACTTGATGGAGGGTTCCATGAGTTCCTCTGAGCCGTCCGTGAAGAGGAAGGTGGCCAAAGCTAGGCCTGAATCCTCTTCGGCTGTGCCCTCTCTCTCTGAGGTACCCCTTGAGGTTGGTGAAAACCTGGTGGTACAGTCGGAGGTAGGATCCATCTCTCCTGCAGGAACCACATTGGAGGCCATCAGGAGTGTGGATCTGAGCATGTCTGAGGCCATGCAGATGTCTGGTTCAGATGATTTGGGGGAACCATGGCTATTGATTTCTGAGAACTTGGGAACTGTTCCAATTTCCTTGCAGTAGGAAGCTTTGGCCATTTAGCCTACATCAGGCCTTGCTCCTGCTTCAAAGAGGCCTGCTAAAAAGAGAGAAAATACTAAATATTCTGCAGTAAGTTTTACCCCCATGTTAGACTAGGAAGTTTTCTCTCAAGGTTTTAAGGCCTTGATGGCCCTCAGGCCTTTGGCTTCAGCCTCTCCTATTTCTGGTCCTGCCTTCTCTTCTTCTCCTGTGCTGCCATTGGGTTGTCAGGAGTTTTTCTTTGCTATCCCACCCCCAGGATTCTGACTCAGAGCTGAGTCTCCCTCAGATAAAGACTCCTTAGCATATCCACCCAGATACCTTCTTCCTTGGAATATGCTTCCCCAGAAGAGGAGTCAAGTGGAGGAGACTCACCCATGGTGAGAAAGTCAATAAGATGAGGAAATTCTTTAAGTGGGATTCTTCTCATATTTCAGAGGAATAAAAGAGATACTATGGCTTGCTTTAGGTGGAGTCCCCTGCACCTGCAGCATTTCCTCCAGTGCTTCCAGCCTTCCTTGATGCCTTTGCTTTATTTTCCAAAAACCCAGATTCTCAGCCACCAGCTCCCAAAAGACCTGACCCATTTCTATAAGGTGCCTGAGGATTGCAAATTCCATTTTAAATGCTCTTCAGTCCAACCCAGCTGTAGTCTCCATCACTTCTGATAAATCCTCTCAGGTTGTCCCATCTAAAAAAAATTACTTCCTTCAGATAAAGAAAGTAAAATTTTAGAGAGGTTCGGTAAAAAGATCTACACTTCTTCAACCCTTGCAGTCAGGGCCATTAATTACCAGACTCACGTCTAGGTATTCTCTACCTTTGCTATCCCAAGCTTCTCAAGCTCTATTTCAACTGCCAGGCTCAGAAGCTAAATCGTTGGCTGTTTCTCTTTTAGCTGCTTCCTCACAAGTGTCCAGGCATTCCATTAAAGGCATATATGATGCTGTAGAAGCTTCATCCAGATGTTCTTCATCTCACATTGCTGCAGTCCTAACACTTGGGTAGTCCGCTGTCCCTCGGTCGGCCCGAATATCAGAGTATAAGGCTGACGTCGGTCAAGGCGCATTTGACTGACATCAGAACGTCAGGGTACAAATGCGCATGACCGACGTCATATCCTCAGTCTTTTTTGCCGCATGGTCCGATGCAGAAGCAGTGTTGCAAGTGCCGTTCGGCGTTCTGAAATTTTTCGAATTCGGAGTTTCAGACCGAAGTCAGAGTTGGTTAAGTACCCGTTGGGAATATTTTGGTTTTCTTGCCTCAGTGGTTTACCAGATGTCAGAAAAAGTGAATAACTGTATTTCTTGTGGGAAACAGATACGCATAGCATAGGGATTACCATAATTTGTGTATACCTTGTTTGGGACCGTGCTAGGTTCAATAAAACTACTATGCGAAGCATAAAGCGAAGGTTGGATTGTGCCAGGTTGGTCTTTGGGACAATATGCCGTCGGATGCTCAAGGACAAGGCAGTTAAACCTAGGTTAGAGGAGTCCGAACCGGACACGGTTCTTCGTCAGTGGAACCGTGGTGGTTCGGGAGGCCTCTCTGGTCTTTGTTTTGCAGGATGTGGCCTCCCAGGAGGCAGGTCAGGCTGTAGGGGCTTCTCAGATAACTGTACTCCCCTCCCTTCCTAAGGTGTCTAGGCCCTCTCTTTCTGCTTCCAAGGCTTCTCCTAGAGGCAGTTCTAGTTTAGCTTCTGTGGGTGTCACTCCTAGTTCTTCAGGTTCTGTGCCCAAGAAGCACATGCTTAAAATGGCAGAATATTTAATTACTTTAATTAGATGCTCTATGCCCCTCCTGATAAGAGGCCTAGGATGGAACCAGTGTTGGGGATTATGAGCAGGCTTGGATGTGTCTGAGTCTTGGCTGAAGACTTGCAGGAGTATTCTCATTATTCTGATTCTGATGTGGATGATTCTACTCCTTCTGCTTCTCCTCCTGAGGATTTTTCTTTTCAGAGACCCTTCACTCCATGAGAGAGCATTTTAAATGGGAAGGTCAGGACTTCTCTGATTCAGGAAAAGGCTTAGGAAATTTTTGTTTGCTATACCTCCTGTTCTGAATGTGGTGGAAGATGTGTTTGCAGAGGCTTCTCTTAATCCTGATTCTTTGCCTCCTGCTCCTGTTAAACCAGATAGGTATTACAGGGTGCCTGAAGCTCATAAGTATCTTTTAAGAGTCCTAGGGCAGACCCAGAAACTGTTAGCCAGGGGCCTAAGGGTGTTAAGGCTTCTGTTGTCAAGAATCCGGTTCCTGCAGATAAAGAGGCCAGGGCCTTGGATAGATGGGGAAGAAAGTTTATACTTCTTCCACTCTAGCCATGAGGCCAGTTTCACATGTTGAAATATCAAAATTATCTCCTTTCACAGTTGAAATCTAAGGTTGATGCTCTGGCGGAAGGTATTGATTGTAAAGAGTTACAAGATTTAGTGCATGTTTCTGAACAGGTGGGTAAGCATTCTTTGCAATGTGGTTTTGATGCTGTACAGGCCTCGTCTAGGTTGGCTGCCACTGGGTCAGTTCTTCGCAGGCATGCCTGGCTGAGGGATCAAAATTTATCTGACCATGTTAAAACTAGGATTTTGGATGCCCTTTGCAATCTGATGTCTTGTTTGGTTCTCCTGTTGAGACAGTTTTAAAGAAAATGGAAGACAAGGCTAAGTCTATGCAGACTGTTAAAGATTTTTTGCAGGTTCAGCCTCCAAAGTTTAGTAGAAATTGGCCTACTAAGGGGTGGACGTATCCTTCTTATGATTCCCAGTCTCAGAGGTCAGGGCTCTTTCAGGCCTAGAACAGGGAGTTCTCCTGCACAGTCTTCGGGTGAGGGCAGGGGTCAGGCCTTTTGTAAACAGACCCAATGACCTACCTTTTCAGCTGCCAGAACCTTCTCGCCTGGCAGCACCTTTGGGAGGTTTGATTACCCAAGACAGATGGGTATTGGATATCATACATCACGGTTACAGGTTTTATTTCCATACCTTGCCTCCTTTCAAAGGCATGCCAGACATTCCTCCTCAACAAAGAATAGAGGCTCACAAGCAAATTTCTCTGCTACTCGTTTTATTCTCGCCTGTTCCTTGTACCAAAACCAATTTTGGATTTATCTATCCTCAACACTTATCTGGACATTCCCAAGTTCAAAATGTTGATGTTACAACAGCTTTTACCTCTGCTGGGCAAGGATCACTGGATGGTAACTTTGGATCTCAAGGAGGCTTACCTTCATGTTCCTATCAGGCTAAGTTGCAGGAAGTATCTGCGTTTTTGGACTGGGACTTCTCACTATCAGTTCTCTGCATTGCCCTTTGGCTTATCAAGTTCTGGCTCCAGTGATAGCTTTCTTCAGGCTAAAAGGAATACAAATCTATCCTTATTTGGACGATTGCCTGATTCTGGCTCAAGGAAGGACGAGCTTCTTCATCATTTGGAATATGTGATAGCAGTGCTAAGATGCCTGGGGTATTCTGTGAGCGAAATAAAGTCCAGTCTAGTACCCTCTCAAGACATGTGCTTTCTGGGTGTGAGACTGAATACAGCATCCCAGATGGCCTTTCTAACCCCGGACAAACAAAAGAATCTTTCCTTTACTTCCATCATCTATCTCTTCAGTCCTGACTGCAAGGACAGTCCTTCAAGCCTTAGGGTTCATGGCATCTTGTATTCTGGTGCTTCCCAATGCCAAACTGCATATGAGGAAGTTGCAATGGTATCTCAAAATGTATGGACACAGCACTGCCAGGATCTGGACACTGTCATTCAAATAATACCTTGCATTCAAAAGGAATTTTTGTGGTGGGCTCAGGAATGTCACCTAAACAAGGGACTCTCTGTGACCAGTCAAATTTTAACGACAGATGCCTCGGACAAAGCTTGGGGAGCTCATCTAAGCGGAAAGTGGATACAAGACAAGTGGCCTGTCAGACTACAGCATCTACATATCAACTTGAAGGAGATGTTAGCAGTCCAGTTCGTTAATAGCTTTCAAGGATTTACTTCGTCCAGGGCAGGTGTTGATTCTAACAGACAACACAACTGTCATGTGGTACATCAACAAGCAAGGGGGAACACATTCTTATCCTCTATGCAGGCAAGCAATGATTTTGTGGGAGACTGCTCAGTTTACAACCAAGTCTTCAGGCAAGGTTTCTGCCGGGAGCACAGAACTCCTTAGCAGATGTGTTAAGCAGACAAATCATGGATCCCCAAGAGTGGAAACTGGATCTTCATGTATTTCAGAAATTGACAGTGTCCTGGGGAACTCCAGACATAGATCTGTTCGCTTCTCCACTAAACCACCAGCTGCCAAAGTTTTGCACAAAGAGGTTTCATCCCACAGCTTGGAAAGTGGATGCTCTTTCTTTCAGTTGGAAAAATCTTCATGTGTATGCCTTTCCACCTCTGCCTCTCCTCCCAAAGGTACTTCTGAAGGTCAGACAGGACAAGCCAAGGATGATTTTGATAGCTCCAGATTGGCCTCGACAGCACTGGTACCCATTACTGAGAAGTCTAATGGGAAGGAAGCCTCCATGGCCTTTGCCTTTGATTCCACATCTGTTGTCCCAGGAGGACAGTCATTTGCTCAATGTCAAACTTCACTCTCTTCACCTAACAGCCTGGCATATTCTGTTTTAAACCATAGAGGGTCTCAACTTCCACAACAAGTTTTGAATGTGATTTTGGAAGCTAGAAGGCCTAGTAAAGGAAAGTGAGATAAATGGAAGAGATTTTTGTTTTGGAGTGCAGCTAAGGATTTGGATGTTTCTGAGCCTGATTTAAGTGTGGCTCTTCAATATCTTACTGAGTTGTTAGACAAAGGTTTGTCCTTCTCTTCTGTTAAGATTCATGCTGCAGCAATTTCAGCTCACTACGACTGTGACCCACCATTGTTTTCTCATCCTTTGTTCAAGCAATTTCTTAGAGGGGCAAAGAATATAAGACCCCGGGCTCCTACTCCTGCTTGGGATCTCAATTTTGTGTTGGAGAAACTCACTCTACAACCTTTTGAGCCTGCAGCTACTGCTGAGTTGAAATATTTGTCATGGAAGACTGCTTTTTGTTGGCCATTACCTCTGCAAGAAGGGTTTCTGAATTGCAGGCCCTTATGGCAGTTGAGCCTTTCTTAATTTTCCATAAGGATAGGGTATCTTTAATCCTTCCTTTATGCCTAAAGTGGTTTCTAGTGTGGCTTTAAACCAAACTATTCATTAAAATAAAGAAAAGATTTTGCACACTTTAGATGTACACAGGCAGTTGCGATATTATTTGGACAGAACTAAAGGGTTCAGACAATCTCAGCAGTTATTAGTTTCTTTGCTTTGTGCTCTCAGGGCAAGCCCGTGTCAAAACAAACTATTTCTAAGTGGATTGGATTTTGCATTGCTTTCTGTTATTCCCATCATGGCAAAGAGATTCCAGCTGGGATTAGGCCTCATTCCACTAGGGCTACTTCCACTTCAACAGCTTTTTGAGGGTGGCAACTAAGGATATTTTGGAGGCAGCCACTTGGAGTTCAGTGCATACCTTCTCTAGGCATTACCACCTTCCACTGTACTCTAAATCCAGGGCTGGTTTTGCCACTGCTGTGTTGCAGGGCATTTTGGCAGCTCCTGCTTCATTATAGTTTAGCCATCCTCCCTTACCTCTGCTTTGGGATTCAGTGTTAGGACTGCAGCAATGTGAGATGAAGAACATAGTACAGTTTTGTACCTACCATAAATGTAGATGTTTCCTTCCCTCTGTAGTTTGAGGTGGTTGTGTGGGTTGGGTTATCCATCTGAGGTATATTGTGTATATTGTATATATTGTATATATTTTGGTGTTAGGCTGGTTGGTTGTTTAGTTGTTGTCTATGGGTTTTGACCTTTCTTTTTAGGGTCTTCTGACCTCTGGCGCAAGAAAAGACTGAGCATATGGCGTCGGTCGCATTTTGTACCCTGGCGTTCTGATGTCAGTCAAATCTCTGATATTAGTGTTAGGACTGCAGCAATGTGGATCTTCGAACATCTACATTTATGGTAGGTACAAAACTGTACTGTCTGCAGCTTCTGCTTCTGTACTGAGGAGGTACTCTTGGCTGCATCTACAGGCTCTTCCAGATGACATCAAGGCAGTACTGCTTCATGCTCCATTGGACAATTCTGCTCTCTTTGGTAAAGCTGCTGCAGAGCTCTTTAAGACTCTCAAAGAAAAAGGTAAGGAGCTCCAGGATTTAAAACACTTAGTTTCTCCAGTTCCTAAATTTCATAGGAACTTCCCTGCTAATACTCCTTCTATTAGAAAACCTTCCAGGTCTTCCTCCTCTTCAGCCCCCTTGGATTCTAGGCCACATAAACCTGTTAGCTGACCTCCTCAATCTGAACAGTTACTTCTGTTACATTTCTAAACTTTGGAACTCAATCCCGCAACACATCCTAAATGCTGCCAACCTACACCAATTCAAAACTCTGCTCAAAGACCACCTCACTAACAACTGTCTCTGCTCCTGCACCAAGCCAGGCTAATACCACATAAGCCCACATCAAATTTCATCTCCTAAATTTTATAGTTTCCATGTATATCCCACTCCCACTTGTTAACACCACCTATCAGGTACCTACAATAAGAGTATAATTTGATAATTTCTTTTTTTTTTCTTGTAAGGGTATACATATGTACACATATTAAAGTATACACAAATGATCAACTAAAGATGGACCCTTGCCCTCAAAAAAAAAAAAAATATATATATATATATATATATATATATATATATATATATATGACTTTACTATATTTTAATAACTTTCTCCTTTATATATTGTATTTTCTTTATTGTCTCTAGATATTTCTGTTAAATTCTATGTAAAACTGAAACTGTACCTGTCAATGTTGTTCTTGTTTTATTGGAGCTTTTCTCCCCGGGCCTCCACTGAAAATGGACTATCCCAGTCAACAAATGTAAAATAAATAAATAAATAAAATTTCCTCAGCAGCCCTTTCAATCCTGACCAGGCTCTCTGTGACATCCACCCTCTACTTCCAAGTCTGACCTCTGTCTCTCCACCTTTGATTTCCCTCCAGGCTGAAAGGGAAAGAGACTCAGGACTCCTGGGTGATATCCATTGTTTAAAATGGCAATTTCATGACTTGGAAGTCTCTTCTCCCCATTCAAGGGATTCCTCACCTGTACTCAGACCAATTGCATCTGTTTCCTCAGCTGCTAGCTCAGCTTTCTCTACAAGGCACCATTCAACCAGTCCCTTTGAATCAGCAAGGAAGGGGATTTTATTACAGGCTGTTCTTGGTTCCAAGAAAAGAGGGTCCTTGGAGACCAGTTCTGGATCTTTCAAGGTTAACTACCTTCCTGATGGTGCCTTCTTTCAGGATGCTATCCCTACAGTCTCTTCTCCGTCTTGTGCCTCCTCAAGCCTTCTTAGCATCACTGGATCTAAAGGATGCTTACCTGTATATCCCTATTCATCCTCACTTCAGGAAATTCTTACATTTTTTGGTGGGTTCTTGGCACTTTCAGTTCTCTGCCTTGCCTTTTGGTCTTTCTGCTGCTCCATGGGTTTTCACAAAGTGTCTAGCCCCTGCTATTGCCTTCTTAAGACTGAAAGGTCTTTATGTTTACCCTTACCTGGACAATCTGCATTTTCTGGCAAGCAGTTCAGACCTTTTCTTCAGCACCTGGATCTAGCCATTCTCCTTCTACAAGGCTTGGGGTTTGCAGTAAATTAAAAAAAAACTTCTTTCACCCAGTCAGGATCTCATTTTTCTGGGGTGCAGGTTCAGAACAGTTTTGATGTTTTTTTTCTTCCTTCAGAAAAAGCTCCATCTTTCAAAGCTTTCATGGCATCTCTTCTACCACTTCCATCACTGCCAGAGAGTTCCTCAGACTTCTTGGGTTCATGGCCTCTACAATCCCCATGTTGTCCTTTGCATAACTTCACATGAGGAAGTTCCAGTGATTTCTGAAAACTGTTTGGTCCCAGCATGCTCATCCCTTGGAGACGGTCATTCCTCTTCTTCCATGTTTGAAAAAAGAGCTAGGGTAGTGGATTCAGCAACTCAGTCAGAATCCTTGTTTACCTCTTCAAGTTCCTCAGCCAGTACAGGACCTTTATACAGATGCCTCAGATTTAGGATAAGGAGCAATCTTCACTTCCATAAAGGTTGATGGACTATGGTCTTCCACTCAGATGAGAGAGCACATAAATGTCAGGGAAATGAGGGCTGTGATTCTAGCCTTACAGGCATCACATTTTCTGCTCCTTCCAGGATCCCTCAAGATTCTCATGGACAATACTACAGTCCTTTTTGTACATAAACAAGCGGGGGGGGGGGTACAGAATCTTCTTTGTCACCTAGCAATCAGTGTGGGAGCTGGCTATTCAGTAGACAGTCTCACTGCATGCAGTGTACCTTCCCTCTGCTCAGAACTCAGTGGCAGATGCATCAAGCAGATTAATAACACCATCCCATGAGTGGCTGCTTCACAGAGATGTGTTCCTGGATCTAGTTCACTGGTGGGGTACTGCAGAGATGGATGGATTTGCTTCCCCTCAGAACAGACAACTTCCTCTTTTCTGTGCCAGGGGCCCTCATCCCCAAGCTTGGAAGGTGGACGCCCTATCATTTTCATGGAAGGGGATGTTTCTTTATGCATTCCCTTCTTACCTCTGATTCAGAAAGTCCTGTTGAAAATTTTATAGGAGAAACCAAAAACCTTGTTAGTGACTTCATTTTGGTCAGGGCAGCTTTGGTTCCCTCTTCTGCAATTAGCCTAGGGCCCATCACTGCACATTTCCCCACTGGATGGACCTACTCACGCAGGATAAGGGATCTTGTATTCACCCACACTTGTCAGCTCTTCACCTGACCTTGTGGGTGATCAACTTTTGATTCCTTTTGGGCACTTTTTCTCTAAGGACATGCTTAGGTTTTGCAGGAGGACAGGAAACCCAGTACTAGAAAATCTTCCATTTCCAAATGGACAAGATTTTCTATCAGGTGCCAAAAAAGGCCCCCTTTTTGGCGGATATTCCTTTGGTGTTATCTTATCTGTGTGAGTTACTCAACAGTAGTTTTCTTATTCTTTTATTAAGGTCCACTGTTCTGCCTTGTCAGCTCGCCTGCCTTTAACTCCTCCATTGGCTTCCAGGCTAGAAGTTAAACTTTTCTTAAAAGGCGTCCTTCACATTAATCCTCCCAGGAAACCAATTCCTCCTCCTCTGGATCTTAATTTTGTCCTGGAGAAGTTGATTCAGGCCTCTTTTTAACCAGAAGCCTCAGCTTCTCTGAAATTTTGTACTTTGAAGACAGTGCTTCTGGTAGCCATTACCTCTGCCAGAAGGGTTTCTGAGATCCAGGCATTAATGGCTTCACCACCTTTCCTAGTCTTCCATAAGGACAGGGTTTCTTTGAGAACTAATCCATCTTTTATGTCTGGAATGGTCACTGACCTTTTACCTTTTTCCCATCCCCACAATCTCCTAGTGAGAGAATTTTGCATCCCTAGATGTGCATAGACAGCTTAGATTTTATCTTGACAAAACTAAATCTGTCAAGAAATGTCATGTCCTTTCACCCTAGGGCTCTGGGTTTGCCTGTTTCTAAGCAAACTATCTCTTGATGGATTTCTAAATCCATTCTGTTTTGTTACCAGTTTCATGGCAAATCATTACCCTCTTTGGTGAGAGCCCATTCCACTAGACCTGTTGCATCATCAGGGGCTGTCTTCAAGGGTTTGGATACACAGTCCATTCTGGAAATTGCCACTTAGTCATCAGTTCTTACTTTTACAAGACATTAAAAGCTGGATAATATTTCCAGGTCCAAAGCAGGTTTTGCCAGAGCAATCCTGCATGGATTTCTGGAAAATGGTTCTGCCTAATGTATCTTTGTTTCATCCCCCTCCCTAGGTTCCCTTTCAGCTTTTGCACTTTCCCATATGTAAAGAATACTGCAACAGTGAAGGACATAGAATAGTTGTGTAAAATCTTACAATAACCATAGATGTCGTCCTCTTTTATGTTGCAGTATTATATACCACCCACCTTCCCCCTACATCTTGCTCTTGATTTGGATGACTGTCCTTTGGGCCTCCTTTTGGAGTTTTCTCACCGGGATGCTTTATTCAGAGGATTGTACATGCGGATGTCCCTTTTATGACTGATGTTCCCTGATCCTACATGCAACATTCCATGTACAGGCAGTAGCTTGAAGTTTTTGCATACAAGCTGGTCATCAGGTCTATAGCAGAATACAATCCATATGTAAAGAGTACTGCAACATAGAAGAAAAGGACATCTATGGTTATGGTAAGATTTTACACAAATATTCTGGTTTTCCTACCCGTGTGAACTACTACTTGCTGGCTTGGCATATTCTTCAGTGAAAGCCCATTTGTCAGTCATATCTGCCTGTCTGCCACTTACTCCTCCTTTAGCCACTAGGTTTGAGATCAAGCAGTTTCTTAAAGGTGTCCTTCATATTAGACCCTGAAGAAAACCCATTCCTTCTTGAGATCTCACTTTTGTCCTTCAAAAGATGACTCGGGCTCCTTTTGAGTCTGCCGCTGCTTTGAAACATTACACCTGGAAGACTGTTTTACACGTTGCTTTAACCTCTGTCAGATTGATATCTGAACTACAGGCCTTGATGGTGGTCCCTCCTTTTTTGGGTTTTCATAGAGTCAGGGTGTCTCTCCATATGAATCTTTCTTTTATGCCCAAGGTGGTTAATGAGATGTCTTTATTCAGTCTATCCAGCTTTCTTCTTTTTTTTCCGTCTCTGCAATCTGCTATTGAGAAGGCTATTCATAGACTGCTTAGATACTATTTGGGTAAAACAAAGGCTCTTCATAAATATGATCCGATTTTTTTCTTTTTGTACCAGTTCATTGGGTTTGGAAGTTTGTAAGCAAACCATATCCTTTTGGATTTCCAAGGCCATTTCTTTGTGTTATTCTTTTTATGGTAAGCTGTTGTCTGTTTCCATGAGGCTTATTCTACTAGAGCAGTGGCTTCCTCAGTGTCTTTCTTCAAAGGGTAGGATACCAACACCATTCTTGAAGTTGCAACTTGGTCTTCAGTTCACACATTCACAAACATTACAAAGAAGATGTCATTTCCAGGGTCAGGTATTTTTTTCCAAACCTATCCTGCATGGGTTTGTGGTGGGCTGCTCCTTCCCTTTACTGTAGATTTTTTACTATCCCAGAGGTGATGAATACTGCAACAGTGATATGGAAGGACGTAGTGCAGCTGTGTAAAGGCTTACCATATCCGTAGATATCCTTTTCACTGTTGCAGTATTCAGTCTCTCCCTCCTGCCCCCTTTTCTCTTCCTTTTGTATGGGTGGTATCATACTGGCTGAGAGGTTCCTCACCTTCTCTTCCTTTTTCTGGATGCGTCTTCCTTTCTACTGGGAGTCCTGGTTCTTCTGAGGCACTTCAGTTCTGATTTGGGAATGTACAGATGTCATATTTATGTCTGGGGAGTATACATCTGATGTACAAAGCTACCTAGGTAATAAAGACTTTGGTATACTAGCCGGATGTTGAGCTATCCTTATCAGGAGATCCCAGATGTGGTGAATACTACAACAGTGAAAAGGACATCATCTGGTATGGTAAGATTTTACACAACTGTACTTTACCCTTTAAGATGTCTAACAAATCTCCTGGTTTCAAAAAATATTCATCTTGTGGGCACAAGATACCAAACTCAGATGCCTACTTTGAGTTTGTGTACTGTCTTGAGGCCACCCATCCTGAGGTGATATGTGAAATTTGTTCTGGCTTCAACCACAGAGCCTTGGTTGAGTGCAGGAACAACTTAGTTCTTAAGGGTCTGTTGCCTTCTTCTTTGATATCTGGAGCTTCCCCCTCTGGTCAGAAACTGGCAGAGAAACCTCAAGGTGAAAAGAGCGAGAAGGCCAAAGATAAGAAAAGGAAGTTGAGGAAGTGATTTTCTCACACTGCTCCAGCTTCGGCTCCTCCAGTCAAAGTTTCCAGGACTTCAGATCTGTCTACTCCTTTGGATCCAAAATCTTTGGCTCCCAAGTCATTATCCTTTCAACACCCTCCATTCTCTCTGGAGCTGATTTCATCCAGACTGCACTCCCCTGTTTTGAAAGAGACCCCACATAGAGTGTTGAGGCCTCTGCCTACCTAGTTATCCTTTAGGTCTACCATTAGTCTATATGAAGCAGATGTGGACAGGATAATAAGAACATTTTTCAGGACTCATTCAGTTGGGAGTACTGCTGGCTGTGGCTCCCATTGGACCCATGACCTTTGAGCCAGCCCAAACACCTTTACTGACTCTTACTCTGATCTGTCATTGGACTTTGGAGGTATTGGATCTGAGAATCCTGTGATTGTCGGAGTCTGATCCAAAGGCTTGGCCTTCGTTGATTCTGACACTTCTCTGATCCATCTGGTGCTGACTTTGTTGGAGCAAGAGGGATCTCAGAGCTGTAGCTTCAGCACCAGATCCAAGGCTAGGGGCTCAACTGTGAGTTTTTGGAGCCATCCTTTCCCCTCAGGGCCTCAGTGTTAGCTCGGGTCCAGCATCTTCATTGAGGCAGGGTCGTGAGGAGGTCTTGGACTTCTCCAGGCAGGCTTTTTCTGCTCCTGCTGGAGTATTCTTTGCCTCACCATTGGCTTCTGCCTTTGAGGCAGCGGAGAGAGATCTCCACATGACTGGAGATAAGACATCCTTGCCCCCCTGGGGGCCCCCCCACAACTGTCTGCTCTGTGTCCTGAGTCTGCTCATTCTGTCCTATTGGAGTAGCCAATCCATTCTAGCCTCAAGACGGTCCTTTTACAGGACTGCCCACACACTTCTAGGTCCTCCTCAGATCATATTCATGCAGCAGTTCCCCCATTGTAAGTGCAAGAGGAGGATAATTGATTCCCCATAGGGATATTTAACAGAAGAAAAAACACAATATCAGGAACTCAGCGCAGCTCAGCTTCCAAAAACCAATAGACAGGGTAGAATTTTTTCACAATCTTTTATTCTTCTGGTACCTCAGCATTTTGCCTTCAAAGGAATACTCAGACTCCACAATGCCCCTCCTTATATACACAAAAGTTAATCATATCTAATTAATTAATAAATCAATTATTCAATGATTTGTTTGAATAGTCATGTTTAACTTTACTTTCTGTCTCAGGTTATTTATCTATTTATTCATTCATACCCCACTCATATGGTGTTCAAATTTATTATTCTTGTCACATTAAAATTTTGTAAGAAAATGTTTTATAAAAAGTTGTAAAGTAAAATGTTGCAAGATTGGAATGTCTCTATGGTGGTTTTTCAATGATTTTTTAACACTATTTTGGGAATTTAAAAAATACTGTTGAATGGTTGTACTGCATTGCTCATTGAATAATTGATTTATTAATTAGAGATGACTAACTTTTGTGTATATAAGGAGGGGCATTGTGGAGTCTATATATTCCTTTGAAGGTGAAATGCCAAGGCACCAGAAGAAGAATAAAAGATTGTGAAAAAAATTATACCCTGCCTGTTGTTTTTTGGAAGCTGAGCTGCACTGAGTTCCTGATATTGTGTTTTTTTCTGCTTGGTTTTGCTGGCATGTTTTTCAAGATCTTTAACAGAAGACACTAACTTTAGTGAAGGGGAGGGGTCCCCCAGGTCACTTCTTGAGAATGTCTCATTTGGAAGAATTCTCAAACTTCTGAGATAGAAAAGTGGTTGGTCTTCTGAAGCCCCTTCCAGGAGGAGTCTGTGTTTTTTTGAGGATTTTGAAACCAATTAAGCTATGTCCTGGGTTGTACCCCTGGTGGGTGAAATGGTGGACCTCCTTTCCTGTCAGGCTTACAAGGATTTGGATATGACAGAACATATTCCTAGAAAGCCAGACAAGTACTTAGTTGCACTCAAGGACTGTGCCCATTGGAGCAAAGGACTCCCAGCTGATGCAGTGGTGTTTGTCACAGCAACCAAAAGGAACTTGCTGATGAAAATCCCTCTGCCAACTCCCCCCCTAACAGAGTCTAGGGTGGAGGACAGATTTGGGAGGTGAGTTTTTTTCTTCAGTGATCTTTGCTCTGTGGTCACTGAATTACCTGGCACATTTCACAAGGTTTAAGAGGGATTTGACAAAAGAACTTACCAAATCCCTGTCAGGGTCCATGTTGACGGAGAATAAAAAGACAGTCTCTTCACAACTGGACACCCTTCAGCCCCTGTCAGATGTCTTTTTGTCTGATTTCACATGCTACAGAATCTGTTTTGAAAGTGCCAGATTCAGGAATTACCATTAGGAGGCACTCTTGGATGTACCTCTGTGACTTTGGAGAGCCCTACAAGACATCCTTCATCAATAAACCCTTTGATGTATTACAATATTTGGACCCAAAGCTAGAGATGCTTTCCACAGGTAAACAGGATGGGAAAACCCTGTCTGACACAGGGATAGATTTTTGTTCTCCTTGGAGGACATTCTCAAGAAACCAGAAGAGGAGGGTAGAGAGATGTGGCTGTGGAAATCACAAGGGTTCTCTCAGGACTCCTATAGAGATCTGCCATGACGGGGGTGGGATCTCTAATGGTAGCTGTTGCTCACATGGCAGAGGAGGCCAGCAAAAAACAAGGATTCAGAGGCTCCTTTACTGAGAAGCCTGTCCAGTGCCTCTGAATGGTTGCCTGACTTCTGCTTGAGCGAATCAGGGGTTCTTATCTCTGCAGCTGGAAGCTTGGACATCCATCACCAAAGATGTGCGGGTGCAGAGAATAATTATCAGAGGTTATTACATTCCCTTTTCCTTTCCCCCACCCATTCACCCTTGAAAAATTCCCGACTTACCACCCCATCAGAGGAAGGACACAGATAGATCTCCAAGATGCATACTATCACATACAAATAGACGGGTGATCCAGGAGAAACCTTTGCTTCTGGCTGAAATCCAGTCACTTTTAAATCAGAGCCCTATCATTTGATCTCACAACAGTCCCTTTGCTATTCATCAAATGTGTGGCATTGGTTGTAGCTCACTTGAGATTGCTGGGATTCCATGTGTTTTCATACTTCAATGATTGGGTCCTCATAGCTCCCACCAGGCATTTATTGACACGCTCCAGGGACTACCTACTCCATTTATGTCTACATCTGACTGCCTTCCCACTCAAACCCTGAAATTTACAGGGGCTCATGTGGATAGAGTTTCTCAAGTAGCTCTGCTTCCTCAGTCCAGATTGTCCAAATTATAGCTTCATGTGAAAAATCTCTCTCTTCAGTCACTTCCATCCAGGCTGGTCCTTCAGCTTTTGCGGCAATAGTGGCCTCTATAATCCTTCTACCCTTCATGAGATACTACATGAGAATACTACAATGGTCTCTAACAGTCAAGCAGTCTATGAATCGACATCCCATGACATCACCCATTTGAATCACAAACATTTGCTGACAGTATGTTTCCTGATGGATCCATGCACCAGATGTTTTACATAGCCACTTCTTTGTTCCCCCATTGCAAAAGACCACTGTGACCACAGACACTTCCCAGTTGGGATGGGGGGGTATTACATGGTACAGACAGTCTAGGTACATGGTCCCCCTTAGATGCCAACCTTCATATCAATATCAGGGCAGTCCTTCTAGTGTTGTAGGCATTTCAAGAAATCCTTCTTTGATAGACAATTGCTACATAGATGAGCAACATGTCTGTGGTCTGGTACATCAAAAAACAGGTAGTAACCCTGTCTTACCCCTTGTGTCAGGACGGAATAAGAGTGTGGCAATGGGTGATCTCTTCTAACCAATTTTTTTTTTTTTAGCAATGCACATTCTGGTGAAGTCTAATGTTTTAGTGGACAGACTGAGCAGATCTGTTCTTATGCCTTCTGAGTTGTCTGTCAATCCTTCAGTGGTGGAACAGATTTTTCACTAATTAAGCCATGCTGTGACCTGTTCACCTCTGTCCACAATTCCAAATGCAGCAGGTTTTTCTCCCTAATCCCCCAGAGGGAGAGTCACTGAGTGATGCTGTGACCTATGACTGGCCTCCTGGATGGGACCCCTTTATGCCTACCCTCCCACACTTCTTATATCAAAGTTTTTACAAAAAGCTCAGCAATGGAAGAGCAAGGTGATCCTTATTACCCCATTTTGACCTCAAAAAGTGTAATTCAAATTCCTTTGGTCTCATCTAATATGCTGTCCTTGGGTTCTGGATCTCCTTCTGCATCTTCTGTCTCAGTCCTCTGGGCTACCTCACCTGGACATACAAGCTCTCAGGTTGACCGCCTAGTTTTTGCACTTCCAATTATGGCTAGACAGTCCAGGTTTTCTTCCCAGGTCTTTACACATCCTTACTTCTCAAAAAGTGTCTATTAGGAAGATATACAAGAGCAAATGAAACTATTTTCTGTCGGGGATAATGAGAACTCTAGACTAATTTTCAGCTCCCATTCCAGAAGTTTTAAAAATGTTGGCTTCCATTTTTCATAATGGAGCAAGTTGCTCTACAATCAAAGCACAGCTGGCTGCAATCTCAAGTTTTCCTCTAGGCAAAGATCATTTTTCATTGGCTTCCCTTAGCTTATGCAAGGCCTTCCTTAAAGGTACTTTTTTGCTCGGGCCACCTGTCTAGCACCCTACCCCTCCTTGCAATTTGATGATTCTTCTCCAGGCCTTAATTCGGTCTCACTTTGAACCCCAGCAAAGGCTTATCTAAATTTTCTTGTCTTGGAAAAACATTTTGCCACTATATCTGGTAGGAGACTTTTAGAACTTCAGGCTTTATTCTTGCCAGCCACATTATATCATTTTTCATAAAGACAGGCTTTCTCTTTGCACCAACCTATCCTTTCTTCTGAAAGTAGCATCTGAATTCACTCTTAACCAGTCCATTAATTTACTGATGTTCTTCCCAAAATTCTTTAATAAAGGGAAATATATGCTTCATTTATTGGCTGTACACAGCTGAGGTTTTATGTCCATAGAACAAAAGCTTTCAGGAAATTGGAGAACAAAAGCTTTCAGGAAATTGGACCGCTTATTTCATTTTCAAAAGCTAAGTTGGGACAGTCTGTGTCCAAAGTTACATTAGTACGATGGCTCACTGAATGTATTTCGTATGTTTATAAACACAAAAGTTTGTACCAAGATTACCATGAGATTTTTGCACAAGGTCAGTCTCCACTTCTAATTTCTAATCTAGAACTTCTGTAGATTACATGTGTGCTACTACTTGGTCCAGTGCTCAAACCTTCATAGTTCATTACAAGCTGGACATACTTTCTAGGGAAAAGGGCAATATTTGATTCTGCTGTACTCCTGAATATCCTTCCATGACACTACCCTAGGTTGATACTAGCTGGGGACTCTTTCCCAAAGGTTGAGAAATGGATGAAAAAGACAACATCAGATACAAACATTATGTACTCACCATAACGATGCATCAGTGTTTGTTTTCATCCTTCCTCAACCTACCCACTCACCCCTTCCACTGGGAGAAGATATTCATATGATGTCCTTCCACATCACTGTTACAGTATTCTTTGCAATAGGGATCCCCTGTCTAGGGCAACCTGACGTCTGGCCAATATACCAAATCCTTAGGTTTTAGCGGTTACTCTGTATGTCACATGTATGCTCCCCGCACATGGCATAGGGCATAAAGGTGATGTCTGGGCATTACCATCCTCAGAACTTCTTTGCAGCCAGTCCAGACACCATCTTTGATCATCGGTCTGAATACTCGTTTGTCTGGTTGGTTACCTAGCCGCTTTCAGGTAAGTGCCCCGTTGGGGTTTTTGTTATTCTTATTGCTTTTTTATTTGTTTTGGTTGTTGGTTTCATGTCATCTAGGAAGGGGAAATGCCATTGTGGGAGACAGATTCCCCATAAAAATCATCACAAGCAGTGTTTATTTTACTTAGATGCTTCCCACGACCATACGTCCTGTGCTATTTGCCAGCTTTTTGTTCCTAAGATGCTGTGTAGTCAGCTCTCTTCCTTGGCTATTTATTTGAAAAGCCAGGTTCTTAAGATGTTGGCTAAAAATAGTATGGAAGGATCTTCCCGGCCTGAGGGTCAGCCATATGCGAAGAAGACGACCAAGGAAGCTCAGACCGATGCTTCAGATGTGCCACCTCCACCAGATGTCTCTCTCTCTTTCTCAGTTGTTTATATTGAAAATGTTTGCAACAAAGCATTAATATATAATAATAGAAATATAAATCAAATATACATATCTAAAAGAATGATAACTAAAATAACTGTTTACAATGGTGTCTACTATAAAAAATCTTTTTAAACAGAAAAATAAATGTGATGAGTATTTGTTAGTTAATTATTAAAGCCTGTTTATCCAGCAGTCTTTTGAATTTCAACCATATGTTATATGAAGTGGTAAGTCTGGATGTTCTTGTCTTGATTGTAATAAGTTCAAGATGACAGATTTCAGTTGCCAAGTGTACAAATTCCTTCTTAGTAGTAGTCACCTCGTTCTTCCAGTTCTTGGTGATGACTTTTCTTGCTAATGTTAAGATACTCCATAAAAGAGGGTATTTTATTTTTGTGACACAAGTGGTAATAGGTGTATTAAATAAAATAAGAGATTTAGTCAACATAAATTTATCATTAAAACAGATTGTAAAAAAGAATTTATATTACTCCATTAAGTTTTATGTTTTATACAATCGTAAAACATATGCTGCCAGTCAGCGTTAACATTTAGTTTACATCTCCAGCATCCTTTGTCTTTATTATACATCAATTCAACTTTATGTGGTGTGATTAAGGTTCTGTGTAAGAACTTCCAAGAGAATATACTCCAATTTGTGATGTAGTTTGTTTTGAAGATTGGACTAATGTTTTATCATCTTCACTTGGGGAATTATTAACAAGTCTAACATAGTTCCAGTAAGTTTCTGTGTAACGTACTGTTGATTTCTTAAGTGCCTTGTATATTTTAGATAGCAGTCCCTTTCCAATTATATTCTGGTACATCAGAAGAATGAGTAAATCAATGGCTGTGGGAATATAATTTATAACTGTTGGTTGCATTAGATGAATCTTATATTCAGCTGATTCTGTATAGTGTTGAATTTCTAGGCACATCTTTGCTTAACTCAAACTTAATTAATAATATGTGAAAGAAAACAAAAGCTGGATAAACGCCTGGTATACACCTCAAGCGGAAAAAATGAAAAGACCAATGGTTAGACCACAGCTGAAGATAAAAATGGAATAATCCACGTCAGGAAATAAATCACTTGCAGCTTCACAGTAGTGCCCTTTATAAAACCAAAAGTTGTAACTGAGATGTAGTAGTCAAGGTAGGAAATGGTTCACTTGCAGTTTCACACCACTTTATTAAACAAGAGTAAGCGCTTTCACGATCTAAGTCAGCTGATCGCTTCTTCAGACTCATAAAAACAGTTAAAACATTGGTATTTAAAATATGGTTCAACCAATGAAAACACATATAGAACTATGACATAGACTAATTAAACTTGCATACATCAGTACATTAATTTGCCTTATACTCTGCATAAGATGAAATAAAATATACATATAACAGACACATTTTATGTAATAATCCATATTACTTAATGTTTTAGTGGTCTGGATTTTAAAAAAGGTTTCAAGGAAACAGCATTGTTCAATCCAGGAGACCTATCTGCCTGAAGTAGTAAAATCCATCTTTGTTCGGCTTCCTCTACCTTATTCCTTATTTCACCTCCCCTCTTACTTTTATTTATTATTTCTAAAACCATGAAATTAAAAATATGTTTCCTATCTTCTTCTTCCACATGTTTTTCTAAAGCACTTGTGTCTTTTTTATTTCTTATATCTCTAAGGTGTTCAAGGATACGTTCCTTTAGACACCTATTGGTTTTGCCTATATAAAAGGCATGACAGACAGTGCAGAAGCTGAAATAAACCAAATTTTGTGTTCTGCAGTCAGCATAAAAATCTATATCAATTATAAATCCTAGTGTAGGATGTTTATATGTAGATTTATTATATAAATAGTCACATGCTGTACAATTTCTGCAAGGAAAAGTCCCCTGCCTATCAGGATCATTCTTTCTGGATTTATAACAGAGTTGCCTTTTTAAGGACCTCTTATTTCTAAAAGAAAAGCTGGGTCTATCTTCTAACAATTCCCTCAAGTCAGGATCCGACAATAAAACATTCCAATTCTTCTCAAAAATATTACAGAACCTTCTGATGTCACTTGAATAAGTTATAAGGAATCTAACTTTAAAATCATGACCTTCCTTGCTTTTAACATCTTCTATAGTATTTGAGAAGAGCGGTTTACATCTCCCATCCCTATTTTCAATGGTATATTTAGAGCTTTCATTTATGTCTTTCTTACTATAACCTCTGTTTAAGAAGTCTTTCTCTAATATAGTCATTGTCTTCACAAAGCCTTCATCTGTATTATGTAAGCGGCTTATTCTCATATATTGTCCTTTCACTACATTTTTGTGTACAAATGTTGGATGCATACTAGTCTTATGTAAGATACTATTTCTCCATGTAGATTTTCTATACGTCCCTGTTGTAAGTTCGTCTAATGCTGTCTTCTTAACCAAAACATCTAGGAACTCAATAGAGTCCCTGAAATGTTGACTAGTGAATCTTAAAAATTCAGTGGTGCTATGTGAGTACTCCACCATCTCTTGCAACTCTTCACTAGTACCATCCCATAACAGGAAGACGTCATCTACAAAACGTATATACCATACAATTTTGCCAGCATATTTATTGCTAGCACTTAATACATGATCTTTTTCCCATGCAGCCAATGCTAAGTTGGAGTAGCTGTTAGCACAAGCCGTGCCCATTGCTACACCAACTTTCTGTAGATAAAACTTGCCATAATATAAAGACATTATTTTCTAGGACAATATCAAGCAACTCACATATCAAATTAATCTTAGTGCTTTGAAAAACTTGTTTCAAGGTCAGAATATCACGTATTTTCTCAATACCCCATTTATTCGGTATCACTGTGAACAGTGAAGTGACATCCATTGTCACAAACATATAATTTCTGTTAATATTCCTGGTCTTCTTATATAACAGTCGCAGAAATGCCTTTGTATCCCTTAGTATAGTCTCACATGATTTTAGGACTATTTGTAAATTTTGTTCAATATAAATTGAGATGGCTTCTGTGGCCCATCCTTTACTGGATACAATGGGTCTCATAGGGGGCTGTGTGATGTCTTTGTGAATTTTAGGTAGACCATAAATAATGGGTATAGTTGGATGTTCTATCTGAAAGTAGTCAAACAATTCCTCTGATACATAATTAGTAATCAATAAGTCAAAAATATATACAGATATCCTGTCAATTATACCTTGTACTTGTCTCTCATTTAGTTCAACATAAGTATCTGTATCATTCAAAAGTTCCATCATTTTCTTGTAATAAAAAACCTTATCCATTACTACTACACTGCCCCCTTGTCAGCAGGCCTAATTTCAATGCTGTGAGAATCCTTTAGTTCTGACAGTGCTTCAGTTTCTGATTTACTCAAGTTATAAAATCTAGGTGGAAGATTTTTAGCATGCATCTCTCTAATTTCATGTTCACACACATTAGTGAAAGTTTCAACTGTGGGATGTATCTTGGGTTCAAAGGCACTAGGTTGTTTAAACATATTATCAAATACATTTCTTTTAAACATGGTTTTAAGTGTTAGGTTATGAGAAAATAACTTCAGCTCTTTTAATAAATCAGTTAATACTGTTTTCTGTGCTGGAATAAAGTTCAGGCCTCTATTTAACAACGAGGCTTGTGCATCAGTTAAAGAAAAGCTAGATATATTAATTACCAAGTTTTTTGTTGGTTCTTGCTCCTGGTGTTCATATATGCAGGAGTCACTGTTCTCTCTGCTGTAATCGTTCTACCTCTTTGATTCCTGCTGCTCAACCTGTCCCTTATTGGCAGCGCCTTCTTTAACACAAATGGAAGGATTGAGGTTTGTGTAGCTTCCTTTTGCTCCAAAAAAGCTACTGAATCAGAATTAACACTGAATCCATCCTTCTGTTAGTGCAAGCCATTTGGAAAGTTTCTTTTGCCATTCCACCATTTTCAAATGTGGGAGGTTCTATACATACTCTCTCTGTGCTGACATCACTGTTCTCACAGGGATTCTGATTTAAAGGGGCAGTACTATGCATATTTGAATTTTCAGAAATCTGTACTGTAGTCATTTTTTCTACATTTTCTGTACTCACAGCTGTTCTTCTTGGCCACGAAAAGACCTCTTTACATTGAAAGTCATTGAGGTCCCTTTGCAATTTTTTAGTTTTAGTATTCTGCAACCTCTTATCATAGCCCTGTATACTGTCAGCAAGTTCATCTAATTTACTACCTAGTACCTCTATAGGAAAATTATTAGTCAATTGTTCTTGTAGCCTCTTTATTTCATCGGCTAGCTCTTTTTCTTGTGGTTTAAAAAATTCTATAAGCAAATGCATACAATCATAGCTAAGCTGTAAATTTAAGTTCTGCCATTTTTTAAGTAATTCAGGGAAGGTCTCACCATAAGTAGGCATATTTAATACTCTGAGACCTCTTGGCACTATTTTATATTTTAATGATGCTTCTAGATGAAACCTTTGCCACTGTAGCCTTTTAAATCTATATAACTTATTCTCCAGATCTCTATACAGTTAAGTGAACTTCTTATGCGTATCATAGTCCACTTGTTCTCTTTCATTCACTGGAAAAATAGGGTTTAGCATCAAGGGGTTGGAGTATATATGTAGTAGTCCAACTAGTCGTTCACATTGATTCTTATTGTTGTCATTACCTTCAGCCATGTCCCAGCTTTTAAATACAGTCCAATAAACACGTGAAAGAAAACAAAAGCTGGATAAATGCCTGGTATACACCTCAAGCGAAAAAAATGAAAAGACCAATAGTTAGACCACAGCTGAAGATAAAAATGGAATAATCCATGTCAGGAAATAAATCACTTGCAGCTTCACAGTAGTGCCCTTTATAAAACCAAAAGTTGTAACTGAGATGTAGTAGTCAAGGTAGGAAATGGTTCACTTGCAGTTTCACACCACTTTATTAAACAAGAGTAAGCGCTTTCGCGATCTAAGTCAGCTGATCGCTTCTTCAGACTCATAAAAACAGTTACCGAATAAATGGGGTATTGAGAAAATATGTGATATTCTGACCTTGAAACAAGTTTTTCAAAGCACTAAGATTAATTTGATATGCGAGTTGCTTGATATTGTCCTAGAAAATAATGTCTTTATATTCAATGGCAAGTTTTATCTACAGAAAGTTGGTGTAGCAATGGGCACGGCTTGTGCTAACAGCTACGCCAACTTAGCATTGGCTGCATGGGAAAAAGATCATGTGTTAAGTGCTAGCAATAAATATGCTGGCAAAATTGTATGGTATATACGTTTTGTAGATGACGTCTTCCTGTTGTGGGATGGTACTAGTGAAGAGTTGCAAGAGATGGTGGAGTACTTACATAGCACCACTGAATTTTTAAGATTCACTAGTCAACATTCCAGGGACTCTATTGAGTTCCTAGATGTTTTGGTTAAGAAGACAGCATTAGACGAACTTACAACAGGGATGTATAGAAAATCTACATGGAGAAATAGTATCTTACATAAGACTAGTATGCATCCAACATTTGTACACAAAAATGTAGTGAAAGGACAATATATGAAAATAAGCCGCTTACATAATACAGATGAAGGCTTTGTGAAGACAATGACTATATTAGAGAAAGACTTCTTAAACAGAGGTTATAGTAAGAAAGACATAAATGAAAGCTCTAAATATACCATTGAAAATAGGGATGGGAGATGTAAACCGCTCGTCTCAAATACTATAGAAGATGTTAAAAGCAAGGAAGGTCATGATTTTAAAGTTAGATTCCCTATAACTTATTCAAGTGACATCAGAAGGTTCTGTAATATTTTTGAGAAGAATTGGAATGTTTTATTGTCAGATCCTGACTTGAGAGAATTGTTAGAAGATAGACCCAGCTTTTCTATTAGAAATAAGAGGTCCTTAAAAAGGCAACTCTGTTATAAATCCAGAAACAATGAAAGAATGATCCTATCTGATAGGCAGGGGACTTTTCTTTGCAGAAATTGTACAGCATGTGACTATTTATATAATAAATCTACATATAAACATCCTACACTAGGATTTATAATTGATATAGATTTTTATGCTGACTGCAGAACACAAAATTTGGTTTATTTCAGCTTCTGCACTGTCTGTCATGCCTTTTATATAGGCAAAACCAATAGGTGTCTAAAGGAACATATCCTTGAACACCTTAGAGATATAAGAAATAAAAAGACACAAGTGCTTTAGCAAAACATGTGGAAGAAGAAGATAGGAAACATATTTTTAATTTCATGGTTTTAGAAATAATAAATAAAAGTAAGAGGGGAGGTGATATAAGGAATAAGGTAGAGGAAACCGAACAAAGATGGATTTTACTACTTCAGGCAGATAGGTCTCCTGGATTGAACAATGCTGTTTCCTTGAAACCTTTTTTAAAATCCAGACCACTAAAACATTAAGTAATATGGATTATTGCATAAAATGTGTCTGTTATATGTATATTTTATTTCATCTTATGCAGAATATAAGGCAAATTAATGTACTGATGTATGCAATTTTAATTAGTCTATGTCATAGTTCTATATGTGTTTTCATTGGTTGAACCATATTTTAAATACCAATGTTTTAACTGTTTTTATGAGTCTGAAGAAGCGATCAGCTGACTTAGATCGCGAAAGCACTTACTCTTGTTTAATAAAGTGGTGTGAAACTGCAAGTGAACCGTTTCCTACCTTGACTACTACATCTCAGTTACAACTTTTGGTTTCATAAAGGGCACTACTGTGAAGCTGCAAGTGATTTATTTCCTGACGTGGATTATTCCATTTTTATCTTCAGCTGTGGTCTAACCATTGGTCTTTTCATTTTTTTTTTTTTAATTAATAATATGGTCAACATTTTGTAGTTTCCCATGTCTAGTAATTTATACCAGTATAACAGGTTTTTATCTTTCAGTGTAGGCATTGTTGAAATATATTAATACTATTTTGAGTATAGGTAATTGGAAATACAAAGAGAATCCATGCTTTTATATTCAGGATTCTTGAAAATGATTTTTTAAGGAGTTTATTATGTATTAATGTAATAAGAGTTAACTGGTTTGTTTTTGTTTTCTGTTAAATCGTGTTATACTAATCAATGAAATATATTAGTAGCTATTTTAGTATGATTTTGGTAAATTATTGGATTTACCCCAAATATCTTCCTGCATATCTTCATTTGGAATTAGAATTATTTTACCATGAAGTTAATTGTCTAACAATGGAGGATAAGGAATATAGTTCTAAATCTGGAAGACCAATACCACTCACTGTCCAGTCTCTAATGTGATGGTTTAAAGCCAATCTAGGCTTATTAGGAAACCATAGAAATCTCAGATATAAAGAATTATACTTTCTTATATTTTTTGGGAGTGGGAGGGATAAAGATTGTATTATATATAGAATTTTAGGATGGATAGTCATTTTAATTAAGGAGAGTCTCTTTTCCATAGTGAAAAAAATTATTCCATTTAAGAGTTTCTTTTATGTAATTCAAGTTATTATAATTAAGAGTTGTTACATCTTTGATATTGTCAGACAAGATTATCCATAAGTAAGTGATTTTACTATCTTTCATAATGTGTTTGTGATTTCTTATGTATTTTATTAATATTATAATTAATAGATTGTATTTTAGACTTATTCTCATTAAAAGTGAGTCCCAATTTCTGCTGAAATATTTCCTTGGAATACTGCGGTAAGTAAATAATTGCAATCAGTCAAACTTAATAGGATGGGATTAAATCATTATTTATTAGTATGCCTTTATTGTTTTATGTGATCTTATATAATTTTCAAAGGTTTCCATAACTAGAGCAAAAAAGCAATGGGGACAAGGGGCAACCCTGTTTTAGTACCTTTCATGATCATGATTGATTGGGAATTATATGAGCCTATCTTAATGTATGCCGTGATGCATCAACACTGACCAGTAATCAAGGAGCCTCAATCCTCACCACTGGCAACAGTGGGGAACATACACACTGGGAGGATGACAAGTATACACACAATAAAGTGCAATTTTCCTTAGCACACAGAGATCACAGTCAATCTAGGGCTGGTTTCTCCCTCTTTCTCCAGATCCGCAATAAGCCTCCCCACTGGCACAGCTATAGAGTTGAGATCTCAGCTTTGTAGCCAAGCCAAGACCTCCATCACCTCTCTGTCCAACCAGTGCTTTGTGTCCCTGCCCAAGTAGCTGACACACAAGCACACACTTTGAGATTTGATTTGTACACACACAGGTTTACTAGCTATGCCCCCTTCTGCCCAGACTATAAAGTAGTTCCAGCTGCCACCAGCCACTACTTATCAGCTACTTAAGGCTCTTAACAAAGGCTGTGTAATCCAAATGTGTAATGTTACCATTAATCCAAATGGTAGTCTGATCAAGAGTAAGGCTGTTTAGGAGTGCCCTGTGCAGTGTCACCAAACACATACACAAGTACTCTCAGAGCTTAAATATGTCTCTCAAATATCAGCCACAAATATAGGTCTAAATATATTTAATAATAAGTAATAAAAGAACAAGAAAATACTCAATAAGTCAACACAGTAACTTCAGAGTTCAAAATCACAGGAAATATTTAACACAACATTGCAGGACAGTCTCAAATAAATACAGAAAACATCTAAACTAATATTTACTGTATTCCTAACTGTGTCTACTAGTTAACTTACTTTACCGCAAGGCAAGTGCAGAAGGTGGTGATGCGTGGATGTTTCCATGTCAAAGGCAAAATACAAAATGCCCAGTCTCTTTCTGACAGCAATCTTAAATTAATATCAAATATTACTGCTGGATTAGCTTGGATGACATCACTTTGTCACATGACTTCAGTTTCCAAGCTAAACCACTTTTGTCAGAAACTAACAGAATTTATCATCTCTTTGTGAAAAATGCATATCTCTCAGATGTTCACTCAGATCTGTACAGCTGCTAGGAAGTCATAAAGCAGTAAAACACTTCTGCATCTCAAATCTAGTAATTACTTCTCTTCCAAGACAATACAAAAAATTCTAGCTGTGGACATTGTGTCTGCTACACTGAAACTGGGAGATGTCTTTTATAGCACAATTGTAAAGCAATTTAATTTCCTTATTTTCTTGAAGTTTTAAAATTTAACTCTATATGTTCTAGTTTCTACTGTTAAAACATATACATTTACACAATTACAATAGTTTATATACATTTCTGTTGTAAGCCAGCAGGATATGCTGTGATTACATTATAGCTCAGTATGTAACATACAGTTCTGTATAAATCATATTAGTATTCACAAATTGCATAGAATTATTTACAAAATTCCAGATAGCTGAGCTGGCAGTATTTCCCTTGTGTCACATATGCAAAGGAGTTTTCATACAGAAGTTTGATTAATTGTAAGACATTGTCTGAAAAATTACATTCCTCCAATATTAATAATAAATACTCCCAATTAACTGAGTCAAATGCACTATTGCAAAGTTAGCTGTTCTTTTAATTATTAGTATAATCAATTGATAGTATCCTCTTGATATTATCATAGGTGTTCCTGTTCATTATAAACCCAGTCTGGTCATTATTTATTTTACATTTGTTTACTGGGTAGTGTCCAACTGGGCCAGGAGCCTGTTTTCAACAGAGACCTGGGGAAGAAACACTCCACAATATTGAACAATCAATGACAGTAGAGGAGATATACACAGCAATGAGAGAGCACATACAAAAATGTTAAACACTGACATGTTTCAGCATAGCAGAAAAATTGAGACAAAACTGATTTGCAATGTCCTGTATCAGTAATGAGTACAGTATAGAATACAGTATTGAATCAGAAGAAAATAATATACAGTATGAAATTGTATTTTTTAAGTAGGATAGGAAGAGGAGAAAGGTTTAAAGATGTTAACTTGGGACAAAAAAGGAAGAGGAGAAGAGGCAGGTGGGTGTTGGCTCAGAGACAAAATGGTTGACAGTTAATGAGAGGGATTGTGCTATAGTTAAAGTGAGAGAGATGGGCAGGGAGAAATTAGCTTGGGGATGTGCAAGAGCATAGCCAGTGATTACTGAAATAGTCTTTTCAGAGTAGTTTGAATTTGTAGCTATCAGAGGTTTGCAGGATATGTTGGGGAATAGTGTTCCAGGTTTTGGATATTTTATTGGAGTATATGGAGTCCCAATAGTAGTTGTGTGATTTGGTTACTTTAAGGAGTAGTTTAGATGATCTTGGGCACCTAAGGTTAACATTGGATTGGACAAGGTTTTTGAGTGCAGGGCAGTTGCTGGGATTAAAAATGATGCTGTGGGAAATGGAGAGTTGGTTGAGGTTTAAGGATTAGTAGGTTGGGTAGTTCAGCCCAGTTTAGTTGAAGTGCAGTGCAGTGATGGGATTTAAAGTGTTGGTTTGCAGCAACCTTAGCAATTTTGTTATATCAGGACTCTAGATTATTTAGATGTGACTTGCAAAGGTTGGTGAAAATTTGAGAAGAATAAAATTAAGGAATCGTTTGGACCTATAGAGTGAACCAAGTTTAATATGGACTTTTTTGATAGTGCTGTATGTTTGTCGAATTTTAGATAGTTGTCTACATTAATTCCTAGCAGTTTAGTTTGGCTTACTGGTTCAATTTTTGTACCATTGGAAGAGAAAATGGGAAGTGGTGATTGATTATTTTTTGCTTTAGCATTTAGGAAAACCATGAGCTTGGTTTTAGTCGGGTTGAGTATGAGTTGGTGGTCAGAATGTTTTCTATGTCATGTAGATATTTTTGTGTTATTTCTTGTAGTTCTAGGTGTGAGAAGGCAGAGCAGATAAGGGAGGCATTATTGGCGTATTGAATGATAGAGGCTAATTATCAACATTGAAAGAAATTGTTTTATTTTAGAGGCATAGATTGCCATGAGTATTTTATATGAATATTTTATAATCTGCATGTAGTAATGAAAATGGTCTGTATGAAGAACATTGTGTTGAGTCCTTGTCGGGTTTTAAAATTTGTGATATTAGGGTGTATTTCCAGGATGGTGGTACCTTTTGTAAGCCCTTTAACTATTGAGAATACCTCTAGTAAAATACTCAAATCATCCTTGGTCATCATTTTGTATAATTCAGCTATTATACCATCATTTCCAGGTTCCTTATTAGGTTTTAATTTATTAATTTGAATTTTAAGTTCAGACAGCTTCTCAATTATTTTTATTTGATCTTCTAACAGTCTATTTTCAGTATATATATTTTTATAAATGCTTTAATTAGATGTGTGTCCATTATTGGTTTGTGTTAATTAATCTTATTAAAATGAGACCTGAAGACATCCAGAATGCCTTCTATTTCAGTAATCTTATTTTTTACTACTAGAGGAGTATAATTATGTGATGTGGTTAGATTTAACAATCATTTTTGTTCTTGTAGCCAATTTATGCATGGATTCAGGATTTATGGAGTAATTAGTTATTTTAATCTTTTCTAAATTTATCATAGTTTTATGTTAAATTTCTAAATATTTATTGTTTAAGCTATTTCTTTTTTGACTATTTAATTTTAATGTATCCATTTTCTCCTGTAAATCCATCAATTCATTGTCTCGTTTCCTTTTTTTATGCATACCAACTTGCAGTTTTGCCAAATAGGTATGCTTTTAAAGAGTCTCATACAAAAATCTCTGAGGTGTTACCTGTATGATCAATTTCAATAAAAGTTTGAATTAATTTATTAAAGAACTCCTTAGTCTTTCATATTGGTTATATATGCAGGAATCCATTTAATTGGGATGTTATTACTAGAATTCAATGTATTCTATGTATTCAAATGTTATCGCATTATGGTCTGACAGTGGGCAAGATACTACTTTTACTTTATCTGTTATACTAGTGATGTCATTTGAAACATATACTCCATTTGTGATTTTGTCTCATGCCTATGTGAGATTTTATTTATTTATTTGACATTTGTTGACCAGGATAATCCGACTGAGCTTGCACCCTTTTTCAGCAGAGGCCTGGGGGAGAAAAGCTCCACAGTACAAACTATACAAGTAAAAAATGTATAAACAAGAGTGAGTCTGACACTGAAAACTCCTTTACATCTCTCATGTTATATACCTCAGTGAACTTCATCTAAGCCTTGACTAAGGCAGGTTTCTTCCTTTTATAGCTAGCATTGGTGACATTACCAGACAAAATACAATTAAAGTCACCTACAAAAATAATGTTTCCCTTTGATAGTCATATTATTTCCCCCAACTGTTTAACTGTTTGTATTCCTAATCCAGGTATCCAATAGACCTTAAGTTTATAGTTTCCTTAGAATCGCTATA
This sequence comes from Protopterus annectens, assembly GCF_019279795.1. Taxonomy (NCBI): domain Eukaryota; kingdom Metazoa; phylum Chordata; order Ceratodontiformes; family Protopteridae; genus Protopterus; species Protopterus annectens. The sequence continues at coordinate 1,285,489,681 of NC_056739.1, read as the reverse complement.
GTCACTGAACAAAACATTTCTTTTTCATCACTAAATGTATTCAGAATTTTAGGTAGAGCCAAAGAATTTTTTTTTAAAATTAGCCACTCATCTTCTCTTGTTTATAATGAGAGCTAGTCAATACAGAATGGTGTTTATTATTAGGTCTGTCCAAATATTCTTGTATTAAGTGTGTTTCCTGTAAAAAGATAACTTGGGAATGAAATATTTTTAAAAATGTTTATGAACTACCCCTTTTACAACCATTATTTAATCCATTGATATTAATATACATTTCAAGCTGGTCATACTGCCGAAATATGACAAAGTAAATAAGTATTACATATAATACCCACATACGTTTGTAAATAATATGGTACTGAAAAATTATCGTTTGCAGTGAACTGCTTACTCATAGATATAAATATAAGATAACTGAGATCGTTAACTGTAAACTTTCTAACAAGAATAGTAGACAAAAGAATAATTATTAATTTGTAAACTAGTATACATGCACTGTTCTTTCCCATCCTGTCATGGAGTGTAAAACTCCTGGTTTGAACAGCAATCCTATTCAAACACTACCACCTTACCCGTAAACAAGTATTTAGCATCACTCTACTTCTTCTAAAGTTATGCTATATGAAAGGTATAACATATTTAACAGAATTAAAAGGAGTTATTATATATATAATATTTAGATTGTAAACATTCATTTGTTTTATTATAGAACTTCTAAACTGTAAATTATAGCAGATCTTGTAGTCATTTGGTTCTATTCTGTTTATAACACCTTATATAGTATAATAATAAATCCAATCATTTCTTTCAGTTCTGAAAAAAGAGAGATTAACACAGATAAAAAGCAATAGATATAACATTGTTTAGAACTGTCATGCTATTTTTACTAATATGATGTTGTATATTATTGATAATGTGGATAGTTAACTATTTAAGTTCAGTTCTGACTACAAGACTGTACATGCTTGGATATTATGGTAGGTATGAACAAATGAACTTCTCTTAGAATTTTTTTGTTTGTGAGGACTTGCATATACAATTATTCAAAACGTGTCTCTTCTATAAATAAAATGTCATATTCATTAGAACATCCTATTAGATATAAAGTAATAAAAGAACAACTATGATGTATAAAATACCTAATACTATATTCCCAGAATTATATTTGTATTGATGGATAACATATGGTTGATTATATAACCATTACAGTCTTTTTTAGAGAGGCATAAATTCCCAGCTTATCAAAATGATTGTGTAATTTGTCTGACTTTGTGAAAAACATGCTATTACTTTCATATTAGTCCCTCCTTTACTATACATCAGATTTTCAGTTAACTCTCAGAGCATGAGCTTCTAATATTGCCATATATTTGAACCCCTCACTTCCAGCTCAAAAAGCTGATCCACACAGAAACCAACACAAATCTTCACCACAACCATTGTCTTAAACATATCTATATATATATATATATATATATATATATATATATATATATATATATATATATATGGGTCTACCTGACATGGTCGACAGTTCATATAATCGACACTCATTTGGTCGACAGTTCATTTGGTCGACAAGCAGAGTTGCCCCCTTCCCCAATGTTTTGCAACCCTGGAGTTGATATATATAGTTAGGGGGGGGTGTGGGGGCACCCCCCCCACATTGGCGGGTGTGGGGGGGGTGAAGCCCCCCACCTAAAATGCTTGTCGATCAAATGAACTGTCGACCAAATAAACTGTCGACCATGTCAGGTAGACCCATATATATATATATATATATATATATATATATATATATATATATATATATATATATACACAGACTATGTATGCTGGGCATGTCAACCAAACAAGGGGTTGACATCAGTAGACCTAAACAAAATCATCCTCTTTAGTAGAAAAGAGTGTAATTTAAATAATACAGTATTTTAGGATTAAACATGAATTGAAGAAATGAATTCTATATTGCGTTTGGTCCCACAATACTGTAAAATGTATTCTATAACTTAGAGTGAAGTATATATTTTACAAATGCTGAAATAGTAATTTTGAAGTAAATATAGCAGAGAGTGCAAGTTAACACCTTCTTAATATTTTGCACTTAATTTGTGCATTAAGATCAAGTAAAAAACATTTTGTCTGGTATTTCATTGACACTCTCCCTTTAAATCTTAAGTGCTAATGTACCCTTTGACCTTTAAAACTGTTTGTCACAGCTAAGTACTTCCTATTTAGCTCCCACCTTCATTTAATCTTTATCTAACAAATAAATCAAGGCTTGTGACCTCGGTGGGAACTTTGAGCTCTCAGAGACTCAAAAAGAGAACAAAACATGCAGAAATCAGTCAAAGTAAGTGCATGAGCTTCAACAGATTCAAAATAATGTTGGTTTCATACACAGTTCATTTAGTATTCGTGAATCGCCATTTTTTTACCACAAGCACATGTTAACACACAGAAATTGCCTTTACTTCTGTATTTCTCCTCTTCTAACCCCTCCCCAATGAATAAACTGTCACCAAACATCACAGATAAGCCTAAATAAAAAGATATAATAGAAAAAGAAAACTGCTTCATATACATTGTATACACCTATCATTTTATCACTGTATTAGTAAAGAAACACTCATAAACAGCATAACAGTCTGATATCTCATAGAGAAAGCACATCCAAATCTCATACATACAGCACCTCACATATTCCAATCAACCATGACATGTAAATTAAGAGTTAAAAGTTAAAAACATCATAAATATTCAGTCCATTCACAACACACTTAATGTACTGTGAGCAATTTGCTATTATGTTATGAGCTATCACTTTAAGATTTATGTGGGACATGTGAAGAAAGGAAACTAGGATATATATGTAAAGCTAGTTTATTATTAGTTAGGGTTAATATCTTAATACTTATTAAGCTAATGCATATATGTAATATGGAAAGCAAAATATAGAATGTTAGCTTAGCAATACGTATAGGAAAAGGGAAACTGACATTTATTTACCTTATAGAGAAGTGAATCCTTGCTTTCTTCCTTTCACGTATATCTCCAGTAATTGAATTGGTAAACTGCATCACGGAAAAAGATGTTTTTGTTAAAATAATTAATATCAATGTTATAATAAAGCTAATAGTCATTTGTCTTTTATATTTCTTTTTCTTCTCATTAGATTTCCAGGAATTTACTTCTGCTTGTCTCTTCAAAGTACTGTTGTTTCATTCCTTGTCTTCAGTTTGGTCTAGAATTTTTTTGTTGTTTTTAAAAATGACAATGCAGAGTCTGGGTCTTCAAAGTGTCTAATTTCATCCTGAAGGAATATTTTGAGCCTGGCAGGAAAGAGCAAATGTACTTTAAACTGTCTTAGTTCTTTTATAAGAGGTAAAACACTTAATTTTGGTCATCACAGCATTGGAATAGTCATTATCAAATCTTATTAGTTTGTCATCCGGTTTAATCAGAGGTTTGGACCAGGCTGTTTTAAGTATTAGCTCCTTGTCTTGAGATGAGAGGAACTTAATAACTGATCTCAGTGAAGAATTAGTTTTTTATGACGTAGAAACTAGAGACCTGTGTGATTTTGCATACCATACAACATAGCTTCAGATAAATTCAGTCTTAGGAATCCAGACAGTAAAAAAGCTGGTCATATTTTCTTCCCTATTTTTTCAGGCAGTCCAAAAATATGAATGCTATTTCTCCTGGATCTGTTCTCCAAGTGATCGATTTTGTTTAGTAATAAGGTATTCTGTCTTAGTAGAAATTCAATGTTTTCATTTTCGGATACTCTGCCTTCTATGTCATTAAGGGCATCTTCCATTCCATAAAGCTGAGTTTTCTGTTGTTTTAAAATTTCATGTAACTGATCCATCTGGTTTGTACATTTTTCTTTAAAGCTGTCAAGTTTGTTATCCAGTCTGTCCATTTTTAAAGAAAGTTATTGTATGTTAGTTAGAAATAACAGATTGGAGTCCTTCTTTAAAGACAAGTCCTGAAAGATTGTCTTTGACTGACTCATTTCACATCTACTGGTACAGACCTTTCAAATGAATAATTTGGCAGGAAAAAATCAAATATTTAGAATTTTTTAAGATAATATCCTTCTATGTAGCATCAGGTAACGGATTCTGTTCAAAAAATTGGTTTAGGATATTATAAAAATAAAATTTCCTGTCAGAATTAGAAATAGAGTAACAGAGCAATAAAACTGTGCTGCTAGCCTGTCAGCATCCTGGCCATGCCCCCAGACATCTTTCTTGAGGCTAGTAAAAGCCCAGAGGATAATCCTCTTTCTCAGTCAGATTCCTGTACAGTGACCACTTTGGAGGCTGGCATGGATCTGGCTTCACTCACGTCCATGGAAGTTTTGCAGACATCCACTTCAGATGTTCAGGGAGAAGCATGGCTGATAATTACCAAAGGGCCTATGGATATTCTTCAGGTTTCAGTAAGGGAAGAGATACCAACTACACTAATGTCATCAGGGGTCAGAGCCTCCTGAGATCTTTAAGGCTGACATCCCTTAAAAAAGAAGCAAAAAACGAACATATTTCTCCTGCTCCTAAAGATTCTCAGACTGAATGGCAAAACTTCACTCAAGGCCAGTTTAATGCCATTATAGTTCTGAGGTCTTCTCAAGGGGTTTCTGTTCCTGCTGCTCCTTGGTCTTCTACCCCTCTTCCTCTGATGAAGATGTAGATTCTGATCACGAATTCCTGAATTATTCTTCCCAGATTCCTTCTCCCTTATATTATGGTTCTGAGGAAGAGGAGTCTATTAGTCCTGAATCTCCTTTTGAGGAGATTTCCTTTGTTGATACAATTTCCCAAATGATGGCGTTTTTTAAATGGGATTATGCCCAGGTGTCTGAAGTTCAGAAGAGGTACTATGAGCTTTTGCAAATGGATTCTCCTAGGCCCTCTGCTTTTCCTCCTCTTCTTGCTGCCTTATTGGATGCATTTTCCACTGCTTCTCAGGCTCCTGATACACAGCCTCCTGCTTCCAAAAACCTGATAGGTTTTATAAGGTGCCCCATTATTGCAAGTTTCTTTATAAGTGCCCCTCTGCTGACCTTTCTGTGGTGTTGGTTGCCTCTGACAAGTCTTCTGAACTGTTGCCTTCTATGAAGTTGCTTGCTACTGATAACGACAGCAGAACTATGGAGAGGTTGGGTAAGACAATTTATACTTCTGCTGCCCTGGTTTTTAGAGCTGTGAAATATCAGACCCATATGACCAGATATATTTCAGCTCTTCTCTCTCAGACCTGTTAGATTATTTCAGATCTTCCTTTTAGGGGAAGACTTCAGCTCTTTCTTTATTAGGGACATCTCAGGTTGCTCACCATTCCATGAAATGTAGCTATGATGCAGCCGATGCCTCATCTAGGGCTGCTGCTTTTGGTTCTGAATTGAGGAGGTATTCCTGGCTTTGACTTCAACATTTGCCTAATGATATCAAGGCTAAGTTGATGAATGCTCCTATGGATAATAAACATCTGTTTGGTGCTTCTGCTGCTGAATTAAGTCCCTCCAGGAAAAGGGTAAAGCTTTACAGGATCTGAAATATATATTTTGTTGCACCTGTTCCCAAATTTCAAAGGAATTAATCTAACAAGCATAATTTTGTTCATAGAACATTTCACCCTGCCCCTAAGATACAAAGGGTGGTAGAAGGGATCTTCCTGATAAGGCCACCCAGACCCCTTCAGCTCAGAAACCTCCTTTTCCAGATAAACCAGGTGCTGTCTGACTAATTTAGTCCTGCTCTTCTCAGTCACATTCCTCTCTCTTTTCATCATTCTATATCTCTTCCTGTTTGGTTAAAGATACCCAAGAATCCTGGGTTCTTTCCATAATTAAGCAAACTCTACACATGTGTGGTATAGTGCTAGGCCAAAAAAAAAATAGCAAAACAAAAAAGGAAAGGCCAACCAATAGCAAAACAAAAAAGGAAAGGCCAACCAATAGCAAAACAAAAAAGAAAAGTCCATTAATAGTAAAACAAAAAAGGAAAGGCCAAACTTGACTCAAAAGATAGTCACCTTTTCCAGTAATAGTGAACGAGTTTCTATTTCAGGCAAACACAAAAAAAAACTGACAGTATACCAAAAACATCTGCTGAGGAATCTTCCTCAGCTTTGGATACTGTTGCGGAAGTAACGACCATTTCTACTATGGCCGAGAAGAGGAATATAGCTATCACTTTGGGCGATGTAGAAGAGGTTGGCCATAATAAGCATAACAAGTGAAGCGCCAACTCTAGAGCCTTTGCTACATTTAATAGTTCCCAAATATGTGATCAAAATATACACATTTCTATGCCTTCTTTGACTACTAATGAGGTTGATCTACTTAATAAAGGTTTAGGTTTTGTATCCAGTTGTTCAGTTTCTGAAGAGGTTTTCGCTCAAGATCTTGTATAATTTTTTAGATTGTTGAACCTCAAATTATATTTTCATGGTAAAGAAACATCTTGGGATGAGTCTAATGTTGAATTTATTTTTAAATAATCTACCTTTGTACCTCCACCTAATAAATATGTTGCAACTTTTCAATAACAGGTATTGAAAGAGTTATTGATTTTAGTTTATGTGGCAGCACTCAGAAAAATAAAAATAATTTGTCTAAACCACAGCAACGTGCTTTGAAGAATCTTAAAAATAATAAACCGTTGATAATTAATACAGCTGATGAAGGGGGTGCTGTGGTGGTGTGAGATTGGGCCAACAACAGCAACTCTCTGATCATCGTTTTTACCAAAAAATGTATATGGATCCCACCCCTACATTTAAAGCAGATATATATTTTTGCAGCTTGCTATGGAGGAGGGTATCATTTCTAGGGAAGTTGTTAATCTGACAGTACAGGATCCTGCTAAACAATATTTTTATATGTTGCCACAAATTCATAAAAATTGTATGCATCCTCCCAGTAGGCCAATTGATGATTCTACAGGATTAAATTTCTGTCAGTTGTTAACCCCCCATTATGTCTCAAGCCCCTAGATGTCTGTGCTTCAAAAGATGTTATGCTTGTATGTGCTTTTAAGATAGTTAATACTTATTGTTTAGGGGCAGAAGTATTGGAGCCGGCAAGTTTACGTGATGTCACTTTTTCCTCTAAGGTCCTCAGGAGGAAAAAAAATTATTAATCTTAAAGGGTTGATTAAACTTGATTTTGCCTCTTTCCTTGTCTTCCGCCCCTCTCCGCCCGAAAAACTTGAAGCTTCACCTTCCGTCGGATCGGCACCGCCAAGGCTCGCCTCAGGGCCTCTCCTCGCCTTCCCCAACTTCGGAGCCGAGGTCGGCCCTGCCTCCCTCCTCCACCCACATCGATGCATCGCTTCGGAGCCGGCTGGCTGGGCATCGTGAGAGGCGGTCATTCCGGGCGCCTCCACTTCGCGGGAGCCGGCTGGGCTCGCCAGACATTCACTCTCCCTCGGCACTGGGCTCTACCGCACCTGGATGAATTCAGGTTGTTTCTCGGCGCCATTCTCATCTTCCCAGTCATTCAAAAGCTTCCCCAGCTAGGTCTTCAATGATTCTGATTGCCCCATACTGGCCTCATCTGATTTTAGTGCTTGGACAGACAACATCTCCTTTTGAACCGGGCTGCTACATGCGAATTAAAATATCTGTCATGGAAACGGCATTCTTAGTGGCTATTACTAAGAAAAGAAGTAGAGCAGAGCAAAGCCCTGTCTATTAAAACCACCATATCTGATTTTCCATTTGTGGCCATGGATCATTGACTGAACCCTTATTGGTTTATTTAACACAATATTTAAAACCTTTATTAAGTTGGGGTACATTTTTGTATCCAGGACGCCACCCAGTTTCTTAATATTACACAAGATATGCAGTTAGATAAAGAGATGGTATATTTGCACGTTTGATGTATCTGCTTTATATACCAATATTCCACACTGAGCTGGTCTTATGGCTCTTGAATATTGGCTTAATCATATTTCTTTATATAGTTCTGGGTTCAGTACATTCCTCTTATGCCTCAGAACATGTTCTGCTGAAGAATGTTTTTCACTTTAATGGTGAATGCTGTTTACAACTAAAAGGGACTACTATGTGGGCATCCTTTGTTCCCATTTATGCAGACTTGTTTATGGGAGTTTTAGAGGAACAAATCACATATGACAATACTCCCAACATTTTTTTGGATGCAATTGATATTTGGCACAGGTACCTGGATGACTGTTGGATGGTTTGGAAATCGGATTTGGTTTATTTACGTGAATTTGTTGATTAGTAATGGGGCATACATTTTACTGTTAATTTTTGACGTAAAACAGATTACTTTTTTGGATGTCCAGTTAACAATGAATGATGAAGGAACTTTAAATAGAACTGTTTATCGGAAATTTCCCCAATTTAACATGTTATTACATGTAACTAGTTGCCATCCACAACATATTATCCGTAATATTCCTAAATCCCAATTTTTGAGACTTCAGTGGATTTGTTTATCCAATAATGAGTTTGTTCAGCGTCAAAGAGATCTTGTTGATAGATATTGTAAAAGGGGTTATGATTATCATAAAGTATTGGATACCTTGCAATCAGTGGAAAATGTAGAGAGATCACATTTGTTACAATACAGATAGAAAACTGAAAATGATCAAATCAAATTTGTTACTAATTATTTTTTAACAACGTAGTACAGATATATTGTTATTAGATGATACTTTAAGTGAATTAATACCTCCCAGGTGTCTCTTCTCCTTTCAAAGAGGCAAAACTTTGTGTAATTGGTTTAATCATTACAAAAAAAACCCTTGCCATTCAGTTGGCTTACATTAAACCACCATAGAGGGTGATTTTTTTTGAAGGTTTGCCAGCCATGTGGGTATTACTCTTTCTGTGTAGATATGTTTGTAAAATAAAACAGTTTACCTCCAAAAACCACATCTAGGTTGCTTGATATTTATTTTTGGTAATTGCAGTTAAGATTGGATGATTTATTTGGCAACATGTACCTGCTCAGTATTTAATATAGGCCAGACATCTTGTCCATTGAAAGCACATATATCTGAGCACATGAACAATATTAAATGTGGACGTATATCTAATGCTTTGTTTAAACATAACAAAAAACATCCCCCAGCTAAATTTAGTTTTACAGTTATTGATAGAATTACACATAATGGAAATAAATTAGGGTGGCACTTATAAAGAGAAATATTGGATCATTAGATTGGGAGGTTTATTTTCACCTGGTCTGAATGAACATTTTTGATTAACCAACGGGAGAGGCCTGGATCTCAAGGATGCTTATCTACATATCATTCATCCCGTTTTTAAGAAAGTTTTTATGTTTCTCTGTTACTTCCTTGCATTTTCAGTTCTCTGCTTTGCCCTTTGGCCTCTCTACTGCCCCAAGGGTCTTCACCAAATGACTCATTCCTATGGTTGTGTTCTGCAGATTGAGAGGAATTTAAATATTTCCTTACCTGGACAACCTGCTCATCCAGGCCTTTTCTCCAGAGATTTTACTTCAGCATCTACACTTTGCTGTTTGTCTCCTGCAAATCCTGGGGTTTACTGCAAATTTCCAAAAATCATTCCTGACTCCTCCTCAGGATTGTATTTTTCTCAGATGAAGGCTTCTGACAGTTTCAGTGCTGGCATTGCTGCCTCCTCCCAAGGCTTTAACTGTTTGCTTTCTTTCAATTCTTTCTTCCTTCCTCTGGCTTCAGTTACAGCCAGGGAGTTTCTCAGGGCTGTAGGTTACATGGCCACCACCGTTCCTTTGCTTCCTCTGGCTAAGCTTCCTAGGAGAAAGCTCCAGTGGTTTCTAAAGTCAGTCTGGCTTCAACATTCTCATCCTTTAAATTTTCCTGTCTCTCTTCTTCCATGCCTCAGGGTGGAACTTCAGTAATGGAGTCATCAATTGTCCCTCGGCATGTACCTTGCCAAGCACATGCAGCAGCTGGAGAGACCACAGAGATTCCTGACCAGGAAAATCCAGGGTCTCAAACACCTGCCCTATACTGATAGGCTAAAAGCCCTGTCCCTCTACTCAGTCTCGTACAGACTGCTCAGAGGTAGCCTGTGTCTAGCATACAAGGCCATCCCTGATCCAGCCTTGATGGAGTTGCTGCATATCCATAAATCAAACTCCACTCATGCAACCCGCATGCAAGGCCTCAACCTAGTCTGTGACATTAATAGAACTTGGGATAGATTTCTCTCCCAAAGACTCCCCCATCTATGGAATAGGCTCCCTCTCCATGTCATGCATAGTACCTCTCTAGCGCTCTTTAAGAGGAACCTGGATGACTGGATGGGAACAGAAAATACACACCTGGGATCCCACCTGTGTCCTTGCTGGGCAGGGGAAATAGGTGCTGACTTTGTGGGAACATGGGCAAAATTCTTAGATAGTCTTATCAGGGCCTCCGGGGCAGTAGCCTAGTATCATCCTATGAACCCAGGTCTTCCTTTTCAACCTCCAGTATCCACTCAGGAACTCTTTACAGATGCCTCAGATGTAGGATGGGTGGTCTTCTGAAATTGCAGGGCTTTTGGTCTCTTCCACAAAAGAAAGACCACATTAGTGATAAACAGATGAGAGCCTTCTTCTGGCTCTTCGGGGTATTCATTCTCTCTTCCTTCTGGGCCCCCAAAGAATTCTAACAGACAATACGACAGTGGTATGATATATCAACAAGCAAGGGGAGAAGGTGTTATCTCCTGTGCAGACTGGCACTTCAGGTTTGGGATCTAGCCACCCACTATCAGGTGACCCTTCAGGCACTTTTTATTCCCTCAAATCAGGTCATAGTGGCAGATTCTCTTGAGCAGGTCCATAACACAATTCCATGAGTGGATGCTTCACAGGGATGTGTTTCTGGACATTGCCCACCAGTGGGGTACTCCTCAAGTAGGTCTCTTTGCCTCCTCTCTGAACAAAAATCTTCCTTTCTTTTGCACCAGAGTCCCATGTTCTTTGTCCTGGAAGATGGATGCCATCTCTTTTTCTTGGAAGGGGGTGTTTCTTTATGTCTTTCCTCCCCTTCCTTTCATTCTGAAGGTTCTGTTCAAGATAGAACAGGATGCCCCAAAATCTTGCTGGTGACTCCCTTTTAGCCCAAACAACATTGGTTCCCTCTTCTGCATTTAGCTAAAGGCAGTCATCACAGGTTACCGCACAGGTTGCACCTACTCACATGAGACAAGCAGTCTCTCATCCATCCCCACCTGTCCACTCTTCAACTTAAATTTTGGGTGATAGGGTTTTGATTCCTTTCAGACACCTTTTCTGTGAGGGTGTACTTCTGGTCCTGTAGGAGTCCAGAAAACCCACAAACAGAAAATCTTATTTGTTCAAATGGAAGAAACTTTCTCTCTGGTATCTTTCTTGCAACATGGATCCACTTACTTTGAATGTTCCTTTGGTTCTCTCTTATTTGTATGAATTGCTCAATGCTAGGTCGGCATATGCTTCTGTTAAAGCCCACCTGTCAGCTGTTTCTGCTCATCTGCCTTTGACTCCCCCTTTGTCCTCTAGATTTGAGGCCAAACAGTTTCTTAAAGGCATCATTCACATTAGGTCTCCCATGAAGCCTGTTCCTCCTTCCTGGAACCTTAATTTTGTTTTGGAAAAGTTGACTTAGGCTCCTTACAGCATTGTTCTTGAATGACTGTTCTTTTGGCTCTTACCTCTTCCAGACAGGTGGCTGAGCTGCACCCCATATGGCTGTCACTCCTTTTTTGTTTTTTCATAAGGACAGAGTGCCTCTTCATACTAATCCTTCTTTTATGCCCAAGGTGTTTACTGAGTTGTGTCTTAATCAGTCTATTCATTTGCCTACTTTTTCCATTCTCCACAATCTGCTACTGAGAATGTTCTTCGCATCCTGGATATACAGAGACAGCTCAGATATTATTTAGACAAAAATTAAGCTATTTGTAGATCTTAGCAGCTTTTTGTTTCCTTTCATCCTAGGTCTCTAGGTTTGGCTGTTTTCAAGCAAACCATTCTGGTTATCTAAAGCCATTTATTTTTGTTATTCCTTTCATGGAAAGCCCTTCCTTTTTCTTCTTCTGTTAAGGTTCATTCTACTAGGGCTGTAGCCCCTTCTGGTGCTTTTTTCAAGAGTTTGGATACTAATTCTATTCTTGAGGCAGTTACCTAGACTTCCGTGCATACTTTTACCAGCACTATAAGTTGGATGTGATTTCTAGGGCTAGAGCTGGTTTTGCCAGAACCATTCTACATTGCTTTCTTGAGGGCTCTGCTGGCCCTTCCTCCTCTTCTTCACAGTCTTCACAGTCTTCCTGTGCTGCTGTGCTCTCGCTATTGTAAAGAATAGTGCAACAGTGATATGGAAGGACATAATACAATTGTATAAAATCTTACCATAACAGTAAATGTCCATCTCTTCATTGTTGAAGTATTCACTCCCCTCCTTCTCCCCTGATCCTTTTTCCTTCTGGATTTACTTGTTACCCACTAGTAGCCTTAGACTGTTGTTCCTACTGGGGATTTTTCATGTCTGAGGATGGTACATCCGGGCATCACCTTTATACCCTACAGTGTGATTGGGGAGCATACATGTGACATACTGCGTACCCATTACAACCTAAAAGCGATGGTATACTGGCCAGATGTTGGCTAGGCAGGGGATCCCTATTGTAAAGATTACTGCAACAGTGAAGAATAGGACATCTACTGTTATGGTAAGGTTTTACACAACTGTACTTTCTCCTGGTATGACATAGAGGTATTTCTCTTTTGGTCTTTCCCTATCCTAGCTCCATTTATTTATTATTTATTTATTTATTTATTTACATTTGAGTGTCCGACTGGACGTAGGTCCATTTTCAGTGGAGGCCCGGGGAGAAAAGCTCCACAGTTAAAATAAACAGACAGTAGTTACATTGGATTACATAGCGGTTAACAATTTGATTAATATAGCAATTAATTACAAACATATATACAGATGAAGAACATAGTACATCAGTAGACAACTAGAATCTTCATCTGCAAAGTACATAACAGACATTAACAAATGTTACACTAAGAAGTTCCTGCTGTATAATAAGTACTAGGCTTATGAGCATCTGAGCTTGCTATAATCAAGGTAGTTAGTGGGGTGGAAAGAAAGGTAGTGGTTGGATGGGGTGGGTGATATTAGAGTGGGAGTTGCAAGGGCATAGCCAGCATGTTTTTAGGTGCACTTTTAGTAAAGTTTTGAAGTGGGTGCATGATGGTACAGAGGTAATTGTGGATGGGAGGGAGTTCCATAATTTGGCTATGGCGCAAGAGAATAGTGCTTCATCAGCAGAGTTTTTGGCTTTAGTGATCTGCAAGTGATTTTTGTTGCTGGATCTTAGTGGTCTGGTGGTGCGATAGGATTGGAGTAGATTCTGGAGGGATGGGACATTTAGTGGATGGTTTACTAGTTTGTGGGTGAGTGAGAGTTGATACCATTGAAGGAGGTGAAGGAGTTCAAGCCAGCCCAGTTCAGCAAGTGAGAGACAGTGGTGACTACGGTAGGATGTCCCTGTGGCAAATTTGGTGATTTTGTTGTAGCAGGTCTCTAGCTTGTTTAGATCACATTGCCTTAGGTTGGTACATATTGGAGAGGCATAAAGTAGGGTGGAGATAAGGTGGGAATTTGCTATTGAAATCTTTGCTGCTTTGGTGAGAAGTTGCTTATTTCTGTATAATGTTCCTAGTTTTTTGTGGACTTTTTTTATGGTCATGGATATGTGAATGTCAAATTTTAGTTTGTCTGTTTCCACTCCTAGCAATTTGGTGTGTTCAGTTGGGTATATAGTGGTGTTGTCTTTTGCTGTGATATTAAAGTGAGAGTTGTTTTGAGTATGTTTGGTGGGTTGGAAGATGAGTAGTTTAGTTTTGTTTGGGTTGAGTATTAATTGGGCATCGGATAACCAAGTTTCAACAGAGGAAAAGGCTTCCTGTGTGACTTTTTGCAGTTTGGGTAGGGACTGGGCTGAGCAGATGATGGTTGAGTCATCTGCGTATTGTATGAGTGTGCCATGTTTGGTGGCAGAGGCTAGATTATTCCTGAAAACAGAGAAGAGTAGCGGTCCAAGGATGGATCCTTGGGGAAACCCTAAGGAGACAGGTAGTTGGGGAGATATGTCATTCTGCCATACAACAGATTGTTGGCAGTCAGACAGGTAACTCTGAAACCAGTTGGTGACTGATTGAAAGAAGGATAGGTTATTGAGGACAGCGATGAGTTGTTTGTGTAGGACTATGTCAAATGCTTTAGATAGGTCTAGGAAAGTAGCAGAGGAGAGATAGCCATTGTTTTTATGCTGAAGGATAGTGTTAATAAAGGAGAGTAAGGCAGTGGTGGTGCTCTGGTTTGGTCGGAAACCATGCTGAGTATTGGAAAGGAGGTTGTTAGTAAGGTGGTAGTCTGAGACCTGAGAGTGTATGCATCTCTCTAGTATTTTGGAGAGTTGAGAGAGAAAAGCTATGGGGCGGTAATTGGTTAGTTCTGTGGAGGGGCCGCCTTTGTGGAGGGGAATTATATGTGATACTTTCCACAGTATGGGAACATAACTTTCTGTCAGAGATTGGTTAATCAAGATGGATACTGGGTAGGCCAGAGCATCAGCTGCGATTTGTAGTTATTCACTTGGGAGGTTGTCTGCTGCTAATTTGGTGGGCTTAAGTTTATTTAAGAGGTTTTTTTATATTGGAGGTAGGTACAGGAGAAAAAGAGAAGGCAGTGGGGATATTATTAGTTGGTGTGGGTTGGAGGGGAGGGGGGTTGTGTTGTTTAGCTAGTGATAGTATGGTTTGTGTGAAGTATGTATTGAATGAGGTAGCAATATTTTCGGAGGAGTGAGGGATGTTAGGAGGAGGGGTACTGACTTTACCTGGGTGGAGGATGGAGTTTATGGAGGCCAGAATTGTTTGGGGCTGTGTTGGGAGGTGTCTAGGGCAGACTGGTAGTACTGGAATTTGTCCTGTTTTATTAGCTTTTTGACTCTGTTGTGTAGTTCTAGGAATTTCTGTCTAGTTGAGGGGGTTTTGGTTTTGCGCCAGTGCTCCCAGGCTTTATCCCTGTTTTTCATTTCTGACTTAGTGGTTTTCTGTAGCCATGGAAAGTCTTATGGGGGCATGGTAATTAAGGATGCTCAGGAAGGTAGTATTAAAAAATTCAACTGCGTCATCAAGACTGAGGTACTTTAGAGGATGCCAGTTACATTCTTTGAGGGATAAGATGAATGTGAGTGGGTTAAAGTTTAGTTTTTTACGTATTTGTTGGTAGATGACAGGTTTAGCTTGCTATAGGTATTTTTTTAGTAGGAATGTTGGGGAGTGATCACTGAGGCTATCTGATAAAGCACCCTGTTATATATATGACTGGGGGCTCTTACTGACTAGTATCCAGTCCAAGGTAGTGTGCTTGCTGGAGTTTTTATTTATCTTGGTTGACGACTGGACTAGTTGGGTGAAGCCATGAAGGTTTAGGTGATGGGTTGGATGGTTGCCAGAACAGGATTGCCAGTCAATATTGAAATCACCCAAAATTATAGTTTCTTGGGGTAGATGGTGGGTAGACCAGCTGAGGAGGTTTTCTAGTGGAGGAATGTTTTGACCAGGTGGGAAGTAGCATCCAATTATGTTGATGGTTTTGTTTTGGTTTATTTTGAGGTTGGTATATATTATTTCTTCATTGCCTATTTGTGGAGCTGATGATTTTAAGATCTGGATGTTTAGCTGATGTTTAAATATTATAGCTACACCGCCTCCTTTCTTGTTTAGCTGGTCTACTCTTAGTATGCCCTAACCGGTAGGGAGTATTTGCTCACTGGTAATGTGAGGTTTTTAGCCAGGTTTCTGTCCATGAAGAAGCATTTTCACAGATCCAAGGAGTAGTTTTTCCCCTAGAGTTCCACTCAGGTGTTCAAAGCACATTTACTTATTTTTAATTCACTCATGCATGCTTGCTGCGTGTATTAGTTCTTTGTTTGCTTGCCACACATTTCAGTGATGTTTGAGGGCTCAAATGTGCAATGCAACTGATTCTGAGATTGCAGAGTGAAAGTGCAAGACAGTATTATTTTTTTTAGTTTTTATGTGATCACGTTTTCTACAAGTTGGAGTGACCTTAAAATGAGAATAATAAATTAAGGATAAGGTGCAGGGTACTGGACTCCTTGCAAAAAATACTTTATTTGATTTTATGAGTGTCTTATTTGTATGGAAGTAGCTTACCTTGGAGTAGGTGTGTTTAGATTACATTTGTACTTGAGTAAGTTACTTTTGTTTAATAGATATCATGCATTTGTGTTTATAATAGTTTCAAACTATAATAGTGGAATTGGTTCCTGTAGACAAAGCCTGTGCCCCTCCACTGCTCTTCTCTATCTATCCCATTCAGATTACTCTTTTACATCTCCCTAACATGTTATACATGCATATCATGCCCCTGTCTCTTGTCTGTAGTGAGATGAACTTTAGCTTCTGTAGTTTCTGCTCAAATGCTTTCATTTCCCTTCCATGTACAATTGTCTTTCTGCTTCAATTCAAACAGCCTAATACTGGTCTCCTTCTATGATCTTTAGAACCACACACAGTACTCAGAATGGCCTGACCAAGGCCTAGTATTAGTGGATGCATTACTTCTTTGCTTCTAGAGTCTACCTGCCTGAGACTGTATCCTCTTATTCTGTTGGCTGCTGTGAATGTCCTTTTATTCTACTGCTGCTAGTTCATTCCTGGTATGGACAACACTCATATCCTTTTTCTGCTATGTTGCTCTCATTCTCACCCTACCACCTGGTACTTCTTTCCTTTGGTAATGTTACACGTATTCAGTAGTTTGCATTTGTCTGCACTGAATCTCAACTGCAGCGTTTTGGTTCACTTTGCCAGTTCAGTCAAATCCTTCCTTAGATTCTCATTCCCATCCTTTACCTCTTCCATAATTATGTGTCGTTAGCAAAGTGGCAGTTATGTTATCTCTTCCCTCAGATAAGTCTGAAACCAAAACACTGAAATGTAGTGAACTCAGAACTGACCTTGGCAGTAGTCTACTGGTCACTATCCTTTAACTGGCATTTTCTCTCTCACCACAACTGGCTATGTCTTGAGAGGTTAACCTTGCAGCAGTCTGCTTCCTTAGTGTAGGTCTTTCTCCCATCCCCTATGGATTTCTCAGGAGATGCCTATGTTGGACTGAACACACACACACAAATAATATGCACGCACACACACTATATAGCTATATAGATACAGGTGTATTTATATATATATATATATATATATATATATATATATATATATATATACACACACACACACACACACACACACACACACACACATATGGGTCTACATTTTCACTTACCTGAATTTTATTTTACTGAGATCACAACTCCGAACTGTCACTAAATTGAAACTAACTGGGAAATGAGACACTTGGCCAACATGGTGAAATTTGTCCTTTTCCCCACAGTAGTGTTATCTTGAAAGTTGGTATATTTAGTTAGGGGTGTGTGTGGAGAACGTAGCCCCTCACTTGGGTGATTTTGAAATAGTGCAGTGTATGTTCAGTTTTATTTTTGGCCAAGTGTCTCGTTTCCCAGTTAAAAGTTTAGGATAAAGTGAAGATGCACACACACAGACACGCACAAACAAAATTATGGCTGTTTGTCCTAGTACCAAAAGTTCAACTGTATCATTTCCTTGCTACAGGCACCTCACCTTTCTTACCCACCCCTACCAGACTACCACAGGGGTCCATCCTCAGATCAATGGTGTTTAATGTATTTATCTGTAACTTTCACTGCTATTCCTAATGTCAAAGTCATCCAATATGCAGATGACTCTACACTTGTCTGCTCTGCCTCTAACCTCCCTGAACTCCTATCTAAAACTCAGATTGCCTTCTCAACTACTGAGATCTGGTTACACCAAAACCACCTTTCTCTCAATGCTAACAAATCTAAAATACTGCTATTCACACCCTCAAAATCTTTCTCTTTTGATAAAAATTCTTCCCAAGTCCTTAACCAAAGCAACTCTCCGATCGAAGTTGTTCCCTTTGCCAAACTACTCTGTGTACCTACAGACGAACACCTCCAGTTCGGCATCCATATTTAGCAAAATATAAAGAAAACCCACCAAAAACTAGATATGCTATACAGGAGCAACCACTTCCTCTGTACTTCTACCAGGCATACTCTGGCCTCTTCTTACCTCCTTCCCTTCCTTCTGTACGGTGCCCCACTACTAACTAACCTATCCTCTTACATCACTTCCAAACTTGAAAGCTGTTGTAACAAAATTTCTAAATTTGCCACCAAAGCCAAACATTCCAATCATCAGTGTGTTACCCTCCAATCCCTCAACTGGTTAGAATTCACAGATTACCTGGACTTCCTCCAGCTCACTACAGCACATAGACTAATATTTAATCCAGCCAAATGCCCTACTCTAACTAACATCCTTTCTCCATACACCCCAAATAGAACTCTCAGATCTGAACACTAAAACTTACTGTCCAAAAACCTAAATGTCCTGCTGGACAACTTCCCCTCTCCTTCTCATTAGGTAAGAAATGGACCTCTCTCTGTTCCACACTAAGGACAATATCAAACACAAACAACTTCAAAACTCAGCTTTACACCTACTTCTCCTTCAAATGGAACTGTAACTGCATTCTCCCTACCTAGAACTCTTTAACAAAAGCCCCTGGGAGGGTATCCTCCTGAGTTCCTAAGCACCTTATTGCTGGCTATAACCTTCTATAGCTAATTCCCATATGATCTCTGACACTCTGTAAATAGCTTTTGACTTTAACGGTGTGAATTTATTGTTAAAATGTATCTGCACGATATTTGTCCACTATGAGCAATATTGCTCACGCTTTGTATTATTTGATATGTATTTGTACTTGTCAAAGGAAAAAACTTCAAAGACCAATACACGTAAGGTTCAGTTAAGGCACTTTAATTTACTTGCCGCAAGGAGACAAAAACATGCAAATACAAGGATTTGTCTAACTACTAATAGGAAGTATGTTCATTCTTATACTGTTTTACAAGACATGGCCTTCTAAGCTGACGTAATCAAACACAACTTTTAGCATTGTTCTACAGCAGATGTTACTTCAGATTTTCTGCTGACATGACTAGATTTGTGAGAAACTTTTCAGAAAAACAACCTGGCCTTGGTGACCATTAATCCGTTTACAAACGTCTATTGTACAGTGTTACATTTCAAGGTACTCTTCTAATACAGATACAAGCAAATGCTGATTGCTGTTCATATTTTCAAGCAGGCTTTGTCCTAATTATCTGTAACTTCTACAGCTGTGCATTTTCACACAGCACAGCGGAACTTCTTGTCTAAGTTTCATACAAGTAGTATTGTTCTATTCATTATTTTCCTAACACAAGCAGAAATCACCTGCTTCTTAGTAAATTTCCAAGGCACAAGCAAGATTTTAGCTAATAATACAAGGTCAGACAGCATCTGCAGTTTGTACAGATTTATGCAGTATGAAATAGAATAAATGTGTTAACCCTTTTCAAGCTCTAAATGCACTAAGCATATTGCTAATACACACATTAATACATATTTTTCTAACATTTCCCCCTATTAATACTTTTATTCTACTTTCAAGATAAGCATAAACAGTTTGTTTTCTTCTCCTAACCTCTTCCACTCAGGATTTGCAGTTAAGAGAGTCATTCAGTTTAAACTTATGAAAGCACTTTCAGTCTTTTAACAGTTCTTCAAACTCAGTACTTTGATATTAGGTTTCAGAAACCGACATGTCTATAAAGTCTTTAATCAGTCTTTTCATGCAGGGGATACCACAACAAACACATACTCCCAGTAGGAGCATACCTACAAAAATGGCAATCAGGATGTTCATTGGGATGGTACCCCACCCCCCAAACCATTTCTGGAAAAAGTCCGTCAGTGGGTTTGGGCCTAGTTTGGCCATGTCAGACACTTGCTGAATTACCTCAAGATGATTGTCTATCTCGTGTTTATGGTCAGGAATATACGAACAGTATTCTTCTTGGATTAAAGCGCAAGTGCCACCTCTCGCCGCTAGGGTGAAGTCGAGAGCCATGCGGTTTTGGAGCACTACAGTTCTCATAGCATTCAGGTCACCAATTCAAGAGCAGAAAAGGTTGCGTTGCTCATTGCTTTGAGAAGTTTCGACAGTTTTCTCAGCTCCCAAATCGATTTCACTGCTCCATATGCTGGTAATATGCCTGCCCACGATATAACGTTATCACTCAAGTCCATGTGTGTCAGTTCTTTGCCTATGGAATGATGGTCTTTCCAACATGCATCGATTTGTCCCACTGGATTCACAGGTTTCTTGACGACCTCTCGGACATTTCGAATTTTTCCTCGAGGCAAAACTGCAGTGTGTCGTATGGCCGGAACCAGGTAACCCAAAAAACAACTGCAGGACCAATTCTCAGGTAACCACTTGTATGCCTTTCTGCCACACACAAAATAACAGTCCTCTACTTTAGTAGTAACCTTGCTATGAATATACACTCACCCTGCATGAAACATTTTTCTATCAATTATAGACAGCTGTTTATAAAGAACAGAATTATGTTTTACTTCATCAAGTGTCTTATGCATCAATCCAAGAAATGAATCATAGTTTGTATTACAATAAAGATCTACTTTGTTACCTTTAGTGTAACATCTATAAGGAACAGTCACATTGCAATTGCTCCAATCCACCTGAACAGTATCATTTTTATAAAAACACACAGTTCCCTTTTGTGGAACAGACAAGTGCAATGCTATTTTATCTTGTGATGTAATGGTTGAGGTATCATAAATGAAGTTCTCCCAGGTTTCATTGACCCCTAGGGGGACTGTAGTCATTAATAACCCCCCGTATGCTGTCGGCAAAGCTGTGTAAATCCAGCAATTCAAAACATTGAAAGTCTCAGCATACACATATTTAATTGCCTGATAAGTGTTAAAGTTTGGATGCCAGTTTATGAGTAACGCTTCGCGTTTATTCAGTTCAGTCTGTGTGGCTGGGAAAAGAAAAGGCCACAACAAAAAGATTATTGTCACTAGTACAGTTAACAGGATGATTATGCAATACTTCTGAGGAAAGAGTTGTTCTGCATTCCTGTTTCTTCTGGACTCTATCATTTTTGCTCTTGGCATGTAACAAGATTTTTGTCCAGTTCAAAGTTTTTAACTAATTTACAGTCTGTCAGGTGGATCCAGGAGGCACGCTCTGTGATTTTGACTGCAGTGGGTGTTGACAAAAGCACTTGATATGGACCTTCCCACTTTGGAGATGCCCAATTCTTCTTCTTAACTACCTTCAGCCAGATCCACGTTCCAGGGAGCACTGCCACTTCTGACGGTCTGGTTCATTCTTTATCTGAAACAGAATTTAACTGTAACAAATGTTTAGAATTTAACAAATTACGCATATACTCTGCTAATGTACTGTCAGCTTCCTGGTCTGCGGGCATGAGAGATTTCCACTGAGGTATATAATAAGCCCTTCCAAAGAGTTTTTCAAAAGGCATCAATCCTTTTGCATTCGGAACAGTTCTCATGCTCAACAGTGTCAGGGACAGACAGTACACCCAATTTCTCTGTGTTTCTACCATTAACTTTCTTAGCTTACTTTTTAAAATCCCATTATGCCTCTCTACTAGCCCTGCAGATTGTGGGTGATATGCACAATGTTTTTTTAAAGAAATACCAAAATGTCTACTTAACTGCTGTATGGTCTGGTTCACGAAGTGTGTGCCGTTGTCACTGTAGATCCTTTCCGGAATGCCGAATCTAGAGATGATTTCTTTAACAAGAACTTTGGCCACCGTTGTAGCATCTGGATTTTTAGTCGGAAAGGCTTCCACCCATCTGGAAAACATATCTACAATGACAAGACAATACTTCTTATTTTCACATTTATTCATCTCTATGAAATCCATACAGATGGTATGAAATGGATACGGTGGTGCAGGGAAACTCCCTTGCTTGGGCTTTAGCGCCACTTGTGCATGATGTTTATTACACAATGCATACCACGCAGAATTTTTTAGAGTAATTTGAGAAGCCATATGTCATGAACACTTGGTTCACCAGCTTGGTTCCCCCCTGTTGAGACATGGCTCTGCCCATGGCTCAACAAAGCTGCATATCTAAACAAATTAGATGGCAATATCAGTTTTCTTTCTTTAGAGCTGTACAGCCCCTTTTCAAGAATTGCTCCTCGTTTTACCCATCTTTGTTTTTCAGCTTGCGTATTAAGTGTCTGCATTATTTTTAACATTTCTAAGTCTAAAAGCTCAGAGGGTTGTAATTCCTCATTCAAAATAAATGCTTCTGAAGCTGCCTGCTTTGCAGCTGTATCAGCTCTTGCATTACCTTTTGAAATCCTATCCTGTTGCTTGGTATGAGCTATGCATTTACAAATAGCTACTTTCTGAGGTGTCTGAATAGATTCTAAAAGATCTAAAATAAACTGTGCATGATTGATTGGTTTGCCAGTAGATGTTATCATTCCTCGATTTTTCCACTTTTGCGCAAAAACATGTACAGTAGAAAAAGCGTACTGGCTGTCAATAAAAATGTTCACACATTTACCCTTTGCTAAGGTACATGCCCATGTCAAGGCAATCAATTCTGCTGCCTGTGCAGATAAACTGTGTGGTAAAGATTTCGCTTCTATAACGTATGTGTCAGAAACTACTGCATATCCTACTAGGTTCTGTCCTGTAGGACCCCTTTTGCATGAGCCATCCACATAGTATGTCACCTCGGCATCATCCAAGGGAACATCCATAAGATCTTTTCTAGGCAGTGTCTTTTGCTCAATCACCTGCAGGCAGCTGTGTGGTGTGCCATCTGCAGGGGTTGGGAGCAAGGTAGAAGGGTTTAAAGTTGTACATTGTTCAATTGTCATATGAGGTTGGCTCAACAATATAGTCATACAGGAAAGCTGCCTAGCAGGGGAAAGATATGCTACCTTCTCTTGCAGTAAAATAATCGCGACTGCATGAGGCACTTTCAATGTGAGAGGGTGGAACAACACTACTGAGGCTGAAGCCTGTACTGCCATTGCAGCTGCAACTACTGCTTGTACACAGTGAGGTAAAGACCGTGCCACTGGGTCCAGCTGTGATGAATAATAAGCAATAGGGCGTTGCTTGTCCCCATGCTGCTGTGTTAACATTGATGTCATATAACCTTGCTTACAATCTACAGTTTGGAAAAAACGTTTATGATAGTTTGGTAATCCCAAAACTAGTGAGGACGCTATTAACTGTTTCAGTTTGCAGAAAGCAGATTCTGCTTCTGGTGTCCATTGTATCAAATCCTGTGCTGCCATAAGCTTTTTATAAATCAGGTTAGTCAGCGTTGCAGATTCCAGAGCATAGTTTGGAATCCAACTCCGACAAAAATTAGTCGTACCCAGGAAGGACATCATTTCCTTCTTGGTGGTGGGTTTTGGTGCTTGCAAAATCTCTATTTTTCTGTCCTCATCTAATGTCCTACCCTCCTTAGATATTACATATCCTAGGTATTTAACTTGTTTTTTCCAAAGCTGCAGTTTATTTTTGTTTACTTTATGTCCTTCAGTGGCTAAAAATTGTAATAGCGCTATAGTATCTTCTTTACAATTTTGCTGGGTGGGGGCCGCCAGCAGGATATCATCAACATAAAGCAAAATCTGACTACCTCTTGGTGGGGTAAATCCCGCCAAGTTACTCGCCATTTCTTGTGAGAATATCGTTGGAGTTTCACAATACCCCTGTGGTAGCCACGTATATGTATACCTTTTCCCCTGAAATGTGAATGCAAACCAATGCTGGCTGTCAAGGTGTATTGGTATCGAAAAGAACGCATTGCTAATATCTACCACAGAAAAATATTTCTGTTGAGGTTTTAAATCATTCAACAGGGTGTGTATGTCTGGCACCATAGGTGCCCTTGGTATTACTGCATCATTTACAGCTTGTAAATCTTGGACCATACGCCACTCTCCATTCACTTTCTTAACAGGAAATAAGGGTATGTTACATGGTGAATCAGGAGATTCCACCAGCACCCCTTCCTTAAGTAAAGCTGCTATAATAGGTTTGATTCCTACCTCTGCATCTTTTCTTAAGGGATACTGTCTTTTTTGTGGTCTAAATGCTGACTTTGGCATAATAGTAACTGGTCCTGCTGTGCGAATAAGTCCTACATCTGATTTTCCTGTTGACCAGAGAGTTTCTGGTATATTCTGTAAGGCATTCTCTTCCTCCTTCAATAGGAGTGCTAATCATCTGTCCTTGCTAGACTGCAAGTGTACAGCTGGGTGGGTCTGAGTTATCCAATTCAGCTTCTGCATTTGTATTCCCTGTTCTGATAGTTCTAACTCTGTCTGTTTTTCCCATCTCATGACTTTTTCTCCCAAGTCTACCCATTTCACAGTTTTGTCCTTAGTTAAGCTAACATGTGGTAATTGATTAGATTTGTAAAGTGCAAAGAACTCCTGGGGCAATGAACAGCTGATTACACTGTTCCCTTCTGTGTCCCAGTACAGATTACGCAATATCAATCTGTTTGCACGATTTCTAAACAATTCTTGCTCATACTCCTTATCAGGTCCTGGTGTGTTACAATAATACAGAGTACAGTGCAACAAATGTTGTCTATCAATGTCAAGGGAGGGTAACTCGCTGATGGCTACATTTATCAACTCTTCAGTCACTGTCCCTGGACCAGTCATAACCAGGTCCTGGCTGTACCAATAAAACATTTCACCCTCCGATTGCACTGCAAAGGTATCAATTTGTCGCTGCGCTTCCATACCCTGCATAGTCGGAACTACTGCTATACCAAATAGCTGCTTAAGGTCTCTGCCCAAGAGGTTGACTGGGCATTTTGCAGAAACAACAATTTTGCTTTTCTGGATCAATCCTAAAACAGGATCAGTTATCACAATATTATGGGAGAGGGGCTCCCGATACAGCTGTCCATTAGCTGCTTTCACTAATATGTAATCAGGTGACTCTGAATTCTCTGGCAGTTTGGAGGGATGTATCAGGGTCCGTGATGCCCCTGAGTCACACAAGAATCTAACTTCCCTCCCTTCTACCATGAGTGTAACTTCTGGTTTCGTGTCTGCTAAATAGAGCTCAAAGCTCAATAGAGCCAAATCCAATATTTCATTTTCTTCATTATCCGTGACTTCCTGCACTTCTTCTATTTCTTCTGTCACATTCTCTTCTCCCGCTATCACATACTCATTTGTCCCTTCTCTGCTATTCCCTTCTAGTGATTCCTGACTACCATATAGTCAGTCCTAACCCTCCTTATCTTCCATGGTTGCCTTCTTGTTTTTCTTGCAATCTATTGCCAAGTGTCCCTTCTTACCGCATTTAAAACATTCACCCCTTTTGTTTCGCCCTTCAAAGTCCTCTGATCATTGATCAGATTGTTTGTTTCCCTGGGCATTTTTCTTGCCCTTTTTCCCGGACTGTACTACATTAACTTCTGCTCCATCTTCTACAGAAAATACTTGGGCTTTCTTTTTCTTTTTGCTATTAAAATGCCTTTCGGCATGCCTAGCATATTCAAGCAATGACTGTAACCTGCTTGTACGATGATCTACCATGTGTTTTGTAATAAAACTGCTTATGGGTGCAATACTGCCTTTCAAAAATGCATTCTTTAACTGCTGTTCATATGGGGAATCATGTGTCTGATCTTCAGGAACCTGCATTCCACAGTGGTTATTAAAACATTCTAATAGTCTGGCGTAATATCTGTCAACAGTCTCGCCTTCTTGTTGGATGCATTGATTAATGCAAGTCCAGCCTGCCCTAGGCTTCCATTTCTCAGAGATTCGGTCTGTAAGACCTTTCACTCTGTTGTCTAACTCTGCACTGCTATGTGGGAGGGGCCTGATCGCAGCGTCACAGGGATTCCAGTCACCACTAATCATGTGCCAATCTGGCCCCACAATTTGTCTGACTACTTTTTCTACCTCTTCTCCGTTTAAATTATAACTTAGCCTCATTCCTTGCAAATCTTCTAAGAACTTTCTAAAATTAACTTTTGGATGGGGAATTCCCTCAGTGGCTTTCCGGATGTCTACCAGAGTCCAGGGTCTATACACTAGAATAGTTGGGTCCTGTCCTTCTTGTCCTGCCTGAGGATTAGGCACTTCTATAAGTGGGCATATTTCTTCTTCACTCATAGATTGTGAATTTATACCCATTTGATACAACTCAATGTCCCCTTTTGAGTTTCCTGCCCGTGTTCGAGACCTGGTCTCGACGGGATCTCTAACAAACGGTTTCGCTTTTGCAGTGTCTCTACTCACAGTGACAGTAGGATATCGCAGGGTGGACTAACTTGTTCACTTGCCTCATATTCTGATAAGGGAGGTGGAGGGGCTGAGCTATTACTAAATTATTGTCCTCCTTATCTAAAAACATTGCTTTTGAATCATTATTCTTTTGTTCCCTTCGGTTTACTTCCTCAATCCACCTGTGTGCCTGAGGAATTCCTAATTGACGTTGCTTTTTTAGCCGACCTTTAGAATCGGTTTTAAGCTGTTTGACAAGTTTGATAAGCGCGGATTTTTCTAGTTTACCATCAAATTCATACTTATTAACCCATTTTGAGTAGTATTTAATATTATCAGCATGCTGTAACTGCATGTATTTCGAGTCTTTGGTTAACGACGGATTTTGGGACCTTTTTGTACAATTATTACCCATTTTGTTCTACCCTTTCAATCGTTATGTAGCACCTTATTTTTAACGTGGTACCACAGATGTTTTTATAGTCTCTTCAGAATGACTGCCTACCTGCTCTGTTTCCCTGATCTATGACAACACAGTAATCTTTCTGTCCCTGACTTATAAACAAAGTCCTAACAGAACAAATACAAATCTAGTCCCTGATCTAAAACAGAAAAAAGAAGGTAGATTCACCTTACCTGAGCCTTCGTGATTGATCACCTGGTTCGAGTAAACCCGTCCTTCAGTCGTAGATCAGAAAGTGGCTGGCCTCTTTTGTACGACAATTCAGTCGGAGGACTTTTCAAGAAGAAGAACCGATGTGGTTTCTTCCCCGTACAGTTTCAAGCCACCTGGCCTGTCTGATCCGAGACGAAGTGAAGGGTTCTGGTCCGAAGGACCAATCTGTCAAAGGAAAAAACTTCAAAGACCAATGCTCGTAAGGTTCAGTTAAGGCACTTTAATTTACTTGCTGCAAGGAGACAAAAACATGCAAATACAAGGATTTGTCTAACTACTAACAGGAAGTATGTTCATTCTTATACTGTTTTACAAGACATGGCCTTCTAAGCTGACGTAATCAAACACAACTTTTAGCATTGTTCTACAGCAGATGTTACTTCAGATTTTCTGCTGACATGACTAGATTTGTGAGAAACTTTTCAGAAAAACAACCTGGCCTTGGTGACCATTAATCCGTTTACAAACATCTATTGTACAGTGTTACATTTCAAGGTACTCTTCTAATACAGATACAAGCAAATGCTGATTGCAGTTCATATTTTCAAGCAGGCTTTGTCCTAATTATCTGTAACTTCTACAGCTGTGTATTTTCACACAGCACAGTGGAACTTCTTGTCTAAGTTTCATACAAGTAGTATTGTTCTATTCATTATTTTCCTAACGCAAGCAGAAATCACCTGCTTTTCAGTAAATTTCCAAGGCACAAGCAAGATTTTAGCTAATAATACAAGGTCAGACAGCATCTGCAGTTTGTACAGATTTATGCAGTATGAAATAGAATAAATGTGTTAACCCTTTTCAAGCTCTAAATGCACTAAGCATATTGCTAATACACACATTAATACATATTTTTCTAACAGTACTTTTATTTTTATTGGACTGCTATCTTTACTGTAATCTGTTTCATGGAGCTTTTCTCCCCGGACCTCCACTGAAAACGAGCTCTCTGGGGCCAGTAGACTTCCCCGGTAATCAAACTGGAAATAAATAAATAAATAGTACAGTTCAATATTTATTTATTGACATTTGTGTATGGGGTTAGTCCAACTGGGTCCAAAATAGATAAAAATCATAGTAAAATAAATAATTCTGAAAAAAAAAGTATCTTTTTCAGACTGGGCAAAGAGCTAATACAGATTAGCGTAACATCTCTTAGTTTAGCACCTTTACTAAACTGTATCAGAGTTCTGCTATCTCATGGCTACGGTTCCTAACACACAACACTGACTGTCATTTAAGAAGCTGTGCTTGATGATCACTGTTGCTTACCTGATGCCTGAAACTGCTTGTGCGGAGACTACCGATATAGAAAATTGCACCTGAGGAATGCACTCCTTCAACCTTCCCTGGCCAAATTGTTGAAGACCCTGAGAAGCAGCCCATCTAGTATCTGTGCTTCATCCTCCTTTAGAAAGTCAGTCTTTCCTTATCCTCCTTCCTCTCTGACCTGCTGCCTTCTGTACTTCCCAGGCTACTACATCTCCATTCCAGCATGGCACATACCTCTTTCTTTCTTCTGTAAATTTTACAGAGGGAAGGGACGTAGTCATTCAGCATCTGCTTTTGCCTGTTCTGTGATCTCCTTCCCATCTTTGCTGAACTAGACTAAGTCTGTCTCTCCCTCCTTTTCTCCTTTTTGTTGTATACCCATTGAAGCCTTTGTTCCCCCAATGTACTCCCCTTTCAACTTCATTTCAGTTAATGCCTTTGATGCTTTTACCCTCTTTGTTACTCTTTTACTTGCCTGCATGTTTTTTGCCTCCTCCAGTTCTCCTCCCCCTCTCCCTCCTTTCCACCTCTTGCATGACCTGTCTTTTGCCCTAATCACTAGCCACACCATCTTGTGTTTGTCTCATTGGCCATCTCCTCTTTTTCTTAAACCAGCATGTATCACCCTGAGTATTGATATTTTAATCCATTTCCATAGCTTGTTTATTCCCTTAGTTTGTCCCTACTCCCCTAAATGATGTTTACTTCTAACTGTAGTTCCTTGTAGTCCACTTCCATAAAAGCCCATACCACCATCTTTGTGATGTTCATGGTGTTTCACTGTTGCAGTCATTACACTTGGGTTATCCTGCTGGCAGGCTACCCGCAGTCGGCCTGAATTCCAAAGTCCTGGTCCGGCATCGGTTGCTGTTGCCTCTTCCCTGACGTCAGTGCGCCAGGGGTATATAAGATGCAGCCGATGCCATTTTCTTCAGTCTTTCTTGCCGCACGGTGCCCGAAGCAAAAGCAGTTTGCAAGTGCAGGTCGGCCGACTCCTGAGATTTTCGAAATTGAATTTCAGATCCGAAGTCTTCAATAAAGCCAAGTACCCCATTGGGGAAACTTTTTCTTGCTCCAGACTGATGTCAGTAAAAGTTAAGAATTGTATTTCTTGTGGGAAGCAAATACCTCATAAGGATTTTCATTCTTACTGTATTCCTTGCCTAGGCCCTGACCATGATGTTGCTAGTTGTCGGTTTTGTGCTAGATTTAACCAACGCACTATTAAGCGTCGGTACGATTTTGCTTTCCATTACTTTGGCCGAAGATTTAACTATATAATGCCGTTGGAACAGCCGACAACTGGAGTTCATAAAAAGCGCAAGGAAAAAGAAAAGGACAGGCATCCGAGGTCCAAAACCGACGACAAAGCCTCTACTAGGCCAGTCGCCGGTTCTCAGTGAGGCGCTTTCGCAGCCCCTGACACACGCTACCTCAGAGCCACAGGCCGCTTCGACTCCCATGTGGAGACAACTAGGCCTCTGGAAACTCAAGGTATTGGGCCTACGGAAACTACTCCCTCAGAAGGGTCCAGATCCGCTGAGCAGGCATCGGCTTTTGAGGGTGTTTTCAGACCTACACAGCTTTCTATCAAGACCACTTCAGCAACCAAGACAAAGTCTAAAACACCTTTAAAGACAAAGAAACAAGTACAGCATTCTCCTGGACAGTCATCCATGCCTAAGAAACAGATGCTTAAAATGGCCGAGGACCTAATTACTTTGATCAGGGGTTCCCATCCCCCTCCTGATAAAAGGCCTAGGCAAGACACTGACTATGATTCCTCTGATCAGGTATCTATTTCATCTGATTCCTCTTCAGAACAGGGATATTCTCTTCCTCCCTATGAGGACTCTGATGATGAAGAATCTATTCCTTCAGCCTCTCCTCCTGAGGACTATACTTTTGGGGAAACCCTGCACACCATGAGGGAACATTTCCACTGGGAGAGCCAAGACTATTCAGAATCCAAGAAAAGGCTCAGAGACTTTCTTTTATTGCCTCAACACAGACCTCTTGCTATTCCTCCTGTACTAGACATTGTAGATGATGTATTTTCTGAGTCCAGTCTGTCTCCTGATTCTTTACCCCCCTGCACCAGTTAAGCCAGATAGGTACTACAGGGTTCCAGATTCACATAAATTTATTTATAAAAACCCTGCTGCTGACCCAGAAACTATATCTCAGGGTCCCAAAGGGGTCAAGGCTTCCACTGCAAAAAACCCTGTTTCATCTGATAGGGATTCTAGTGCACTGGACAGATGGGGGAAAAAAGTTTACAACTCTGCTACTTTAGCTGTAAGGGCTTTAAACTGCCAGTTTCACATGCTTAAATATCAGCAATACCTAATGTCCCTGCTAAAACAGAAAATGCTGACAAACTCAATGTCCTGAAAACAAGGAAATGCAGGATTTATTGCATGCAGCTGAACAAGTGGGAAAGCATACTTTGCAATGTGGTTTTGATTCACTAGAGGCTTCTTGCAGGGCCGCAGTTACAGGCTCTGTCATTCGAAGGCATGCTTGGTTAAAGGAGCAGAGTCTGCCTGATCATGTTAAAGCTAAATTATTGGATGCTCCATTACAGCATGATACTTTGTTTGGTGTTAAGGCAGAAGAGGTGTTAAAGAAAATGGAGGATAAAGCGAAATCTATGCAGACAGTAAAGGATTTCTTACAGGTTCAGCCACCCAGATTTAGCAGGAACTGGCCTTCTAAGAAATGGTCCTTTCCAGTGTCAGACAGGCCACAAAGAGGCAGATACAGATGTCCTAGAGGCAGATCTCAGACCCAAGGCTTATACAGGCCTAAACAATGGGGTGCTTCTGCCTCCAAAAGCGGAGAAGACAAATCACAACCATATAGGAAACAGTCCCAATGACTTCCCACTGCCAATGCCAAGCACTTAACTTTTGGCAGCACCCCTAGGGGGAAAGCTAGCACTTTTCTCACAAAATTGGCACATGATCACCCAGGACAAATGGGTACTGAATATTGTTTCTCAGGGCTACAGGTTCCACTTTCACACCCTCCCAAAGGCAAAAGGTATGCCAGACCTGCCACACAATCAATGGGCAGAGGCACAAAAGCAAATTTCATCTCTCATGGACATGAGGGCTATTCAAAGAGTACCACAGAAAGAGCAGGGACAAGGATTTTACTCAAGACTTTTCATGGTACCCAGAAAGGACAAAGCCTGGAGATCAGTACTGGACCTGTCTATTCTAAATGCTTTTCTGGACGTTCCAAAATTCAAAATGTTGACACTGCAGCAACTTCTGCCTATGCTGGGCAAAAAGGCTTGGCTCGTAACTTTGGACCTCAAAGAGGCATACCTGCATGTCCCAATCAGACAATCTTGCAGAAGATACCTCAGATTCATAGCTGGCTCAATGCACTACCAATTCTCTGCACTGCCCTTTGGCTTATCTACTGCGACCAGGGTCTTCACAAAATGCCTGGCACCAGTAATTGTATTTTGCAGACAAAGAGGAATTCAAATATATCCCTACTTGGATGACTGCCTTATTCAAGCAGAGAGCAAGGACATTCTACTAAAGCATCTGGCATTTGTAAAAAGATTAAATGAAAAGAAATCAAAACTAAGAGATAATATTCCTGGGTGCAAGCTTAAATACAACTGCCCAGATGGTTTATCTCATGCCAGACAAACAAAGGCAACTGACTTATTACTTCCAAATGATGGCAACAAAAATCCAGTTACCTGCAAGAAAAATTCTGCAGGCTTTGTGCTTTATGGCATCCTGCATTCTGCTAATTCCATATGCAAGACTGCATATGAGGAAGCTACAATGGTATCTAAAAAGTGTTTGGACTCAACATTGCCACAGCCTGGAAACAATAATTACTCTCATTCCCTGCCTGCAACAGGAGTTTCGATGGTGGGCACTGGCCTGTCACCACAACAAGGGACAGCCATTCACTTTACCCACAGCCAGCCAGACACTAACAACAGATGCACCGGATTATGCCTGGGGGGCACACATGGCAGGAAAATGTATTCAGGGCACATGGCCCGCAAGCCAAATGCATCTTCATATCAATCAAAAAGAGATGCTAGCTGTACAGAATGCCCTGACAGCCTTCAAGGATCTACTCCATCCAGGAAAACTATTGCTAAAGATGGACAATACTACAGTCATGTGGTACATAAACAAGCAAGGGGGCACACATTCCTACCCCCTCTGCAGGCAAGCCATGACTTTGTGAAACACAGCATTGACCTATCAAGTGCATCTGCAAGCACAATTCCTGCCAGGAAAGACAAATACTCTGGCAGATGAACTAAGCAGAAACCTCATGGACCCTCACGAGTGGAAACTAGATCCACAAGTCTTCAGCATGATAACAAGGAAATGGGAATGCCTAGACATAGATCTATTTGCCTCCCCTCACAACTGCCAACTACAGAGATTCTGCACAAGGACTTATCACACACAAGCATGGAAGGTGGATGCTCTATCATTCAGCTGGAAAACCATGACAGTTTATGCCTTTCCTCCACTGCCTCTCCTTCC
The DNA here is from genome assembly GCF_019279795.1 of Protopterus annectens. Taxonomy (NCBI): domain Eukaryota; kingdom Metazoa; phylum Chordata; order Ceratodontiformes; family Protopteridae; genus Protopterus; species Protopterus annectens. Next base: position 1,285,456,865 of record NC_056739.1, on the reverse strand, counting down.
CAAGGTACTCCTAAAGGTCAGACAAGAGAAGCCAAAAATGATTCTGATTGCCCCAGACTGGCCATGCCAGCACTGGTACCCAATCCTAAAGAGCTTGTCTCAAGGCCCAGCCTGGACTTTACCTCTAATTCCTCATCTTCTGACCCAACAAAACAATCAGATCCTGCACAGCTAACTCAGAACCTTAAATCTGGCTGCATGGCGAATAATATAACTACTCAGAACACACCTGTCTCTAAAGCAGTTATGGATGTCATTTTGAAAGCCAGGAGGCCCAGCACCAGAAAATCTTATGCAGAAAAATGGAAGAGATTCTATGCTTGGAATCAGGCACAAGGAATTGACCTGCTTGTTCCAAATATTCTTCAGATTTTACAATACCTAACTGAGATGCTGGACAAAGGCCTATCCTTCTCATCAGTTAAGATCCATGCCTCTGCCATTTCAGCTCATTACAATACAGAACCACCTATTTTTTCACATCCACTGCTAAGGCAGTACCTCAGAGGGGCCAAAAACATAAGACCCCCAAGGAGAGCACCGATACCTACACGGACCTAAATTTTTGTCTTGGAAAAGCTCACACTGCCTCCTTTTGAGCCAGCCAATACAGCTGAGATAAAAGTCTTATCATGGAAAACAGCTCTGCTCCTAGCAATAACTTCAGCAAGAAGAGTCTCAGAGTTACAGGCATTAATGGCAGTGGAATCTTTTATCATTTTCCATCCGGACAGGGTATCTCTAAGGACAAACCCAACATTTATGCCAAAGGTAGTATCCAGTGTGGCCCTTAATCAGACCATTCATTTGCCTACTTTTTATCCAAATCCCCAGAATAAAGGGGAGAGTCGTCTGCATTCTTTGGACATACACAGACAGCTACGCTTCTACTTGGACAAAACTAAAGCTTTCAGAAAGACTGAGCAACTTTTAGTGGAATATGCTGCAGGATCACAAGGAAAGGCTATCTCAAAGCAGACTATTTCAAAATGGATAGGACACTGCATTCATTTCTGCTATGCACAGCATGGCAAATCAGTGCCTAAGGGCATTAGGCCACATCAGCAGCCTTTCGCAGAGGAGTACCAACCAAAGAAATTTTGGAGGCTGCAACTTGGAGTTCAGTGCACACTTTTAGCAAGCACTACCACTTACCTCTTTACTACAAATCCAGAGCAGGCTTTGCCACTGTAGTTCTGCAGGGCCTCATAGCCACTCCTAATTCTATTTAGACCCAGCCGTCCAACCTCAGCTTTGGGATTCAACCCAAGTGTAATGACTGCAACAGTGAAACATGATGAACATAGTACAGTTTTGTACCTACCATAAATGTAGATGTTCGAGTGTATTCACTGTTGCAGTCCAGGTTACCCACCCACCATTCCCCTTTCTTTGCTGGGACTTATCTGTACTTCTCTATTCTATACAACCTATGTGGTGTATTTGCTTGTAGATGAAGGTATTGTTTATTTTAGTGCATGTTTTTTATAAGCAATGGTTTTAGCCTACCCTTTTGGGGCACCTGACATCTGGGGCAAGAAAAACTGAAGAAAATGTCATCGGCTGCATCTTATATACCCCTGGCGCACTGACGTCAGGGAAGAGGCAACAGCAACCGATGCCGGACTAGGACTTTGGAATTCAGGCCGACTGTGGGTAGCCTGCCAGCAGGATAACCCAAGTGTAATGACTGCAACAGTGAATACACTCGAACATCTACATTTATGGTAGGTACACAACTGTACTTTTTCACTCTTCCATCTACTATAAACCACACAGTACCATGATCACATTTAATTAATGATGCCCTCACATTAACATATTTGACACTGTATCTTGATTAGGTTTTCATTCATCAGTCTTGCCTTTCTATTACAGTCCTGCACCAGCTAGCTGAACTCATCATGTTCCAATATTTCAGTCGACTCCCACCTCCTCTGCTGTGAAGTTTAGACTCTTATCAGTCCACTCCTAGAAGACATACATATTCTACTATTGTAACACTTTTCCCACTTCAATGTTTTTCATCTTGCTGTCCTGATATGTCTGTGTCCGTCAGCTAGTATTGCCCACTTCATCTGCCTTAACTGCTCCCCAGAATCTGTGACTTGCCATCCTCTTTCCATTTTGAGTTAAGGGTAGAGTCTTTGAGAGGCACCTTTTCAGTACAGGTCTTGCACTACTGTCCCTTTTGGACTAAGATGGAGTATGTCCCTAGCACCAAGCTGCTATCTCTGCCGTGTTTCTCACTGACCTCCTACTAGTCCAGAGCCTTTCTTCCTTGTCCATTGTCACATTCAGTTATTCACTATTCTGTCAAATTCTCTCCTTCCTTAGTGTGCTGGCTGCTGTCACAGATAACACTTATGAGTGTGCTACCTTAACCTCCTGTCCTTTTATCTTTCTTCTGACTTTTCTTGTTACCACCTCAGCTGTTTCCTGTGACAGGTTACTGGTGCTGCTTCTGCATGCATTCATCTCTCTCTTTGTGATCTCCTTTGTCGCCTCCACCAATGTCTCTCTTGGTCTGAGCTTTGAGACTGGTTTCAGTGTAATCTGGTCTCCCTTGCCATTGTCCAGTCACCAAAACCTTCTCTCCTCTACCACATTAGCTGTCATCAATTTTACTTCCTGCTGAATATAATTTCCCTTCCTGTAAGCAACTCAACCCTTCAGTTCCATTATCACACCTCTTTTCCTCTCTGATGGTTGCCTCAGTCCTTGTATTGTATCTCATCCTCTTCTCATCCCTCTTACACTCTTCATACAGATCTTTTCCACTGCTCTGACCTCTTCATCCTCCGTCCTTTTCATTTGGCTAAGCTCCTCTCTGTGCCCACGTTCCTCTTATTCTTCTTACTATGCTCGTGCCTACATAGCCATTCATGGCTTATTCTCTCTTTTATCACTTGTCTGTTCTGACTGCACTTGTCCATCCACCTTGACTTCCTTTTCTTTCTCTTCTTTTTTCCTGACTACATTACTCACGTTCTCCTTTCATCTTACTGTGTGGTGCACTACCTGCCAATGCTCCTTTGACAATCTCTGCTTATGTTCTCTTGCCCACTGTGTTTGTTCCACAGCTTTCCTTAGTAGATCCTATTTATAGGCCTTGTTTTGTATCTTTTCTAGTATCATGTTATCAATTCTCACCTAACTAGCCTGTCCATTGATGTCTGTCTCCTGTGACCTTCCTTAAAACTCCCTCATTAAGTTGTAGACCCCACACCCTTGCTACCCTGCAGTTCCCTGAACCAAACTGCTGCAACACATGCCTATTCTATTATGTTCATTCTGGCCCATTCTTTGATCTCTTAGTTTTTCTTTTGAATTATTACTTTTTTATTAGTGTGTATATATGCGTTCAGTCCAAAATCTTAATTGTCGCTCTGGTGTGTACTCATTGTCCCCTTTTTCCATGTACTGCATTACCCTTTGACTTAAGGTTAAAGATATGAAAACTATCTATGTAGTTTATATTTGCCTTGGCTCCCTATTGGAGTGTCAGCATTCATAACAACATCTGCTGACACACTGAAAATAAGTCCAGAATTGCAGAAAAGCAAATATTGATCATCACTCTTCTCCTTTCAACTTTTTTTTTTTTTTTTTTAGCAGAGGACAGGCACCACCCTGAACTTGTATATACCTACTCTGTGATTACCATACCTTGGAGAAAAGGAAATATTCCAAGAAATTGCCATCTCGGACTTGATATATGGAAGTCGGTCTTCTTTTTTTTTTTTTTTTTGGCTGAAGCGGATCCTGACATTTCAAAAGGTTACCATTTAACCCTGCTTTTCTGGCCTGAGTTCTCTTCCCCATTTAACAAACAAAATAAGTATGTAAATAAGCCTTGCCTTGACTTCCAGTGAGTGAGTTTTCTTTTTGATCTGTCTTAATAAATCCATGAAATTCTCTTCTCCTTTCATATAGGCTCATGCCAACATACTCTTAATTGTATGTAGTGTTTCCCATCGATACCTTTTTGAGTGAGTCTTCTACAGATCATGACAGCACTTCTTCCATATCTCTCTCTTTCTCTGTAGATAAAGTAAGACAGTAGGTCAATACAGTGCATCACTGACAGATTAATTGCATTGTTTTCTGTCATTAAAGAGGCATGTAAGCCTCTTATTATTGTCAGACAATCCTCCACTGGTGCGTAAGCCACTACTGAGCTTATTTTATGAATATATCCATGTCAGACATTTGTACTAATGCTACCTGATCTTCAGAGAAACCTTTGCCAAAAACTGCAGTTTGAACAGGCATGCTATAGTCTTAAACTCTTTTTGTAAGGCTGTCCATTAGCATTTGCTTGTCATTTTCTACTGAGAATTGCTTTGTATAGGCTTATATATTCCACTCCCTTCAGAGAGCCTGTAAGCAGTACATACACGTGAATATTGACCATATCTGTAGGCTTTTGAGATGACCTTTTGTATTAGGTCCTTGGTCCCATTTTGAGAACTTTAGTGCCTTTTTGAATGCATGAGATGGAAAGTTTGTATATATAGACATTTAAATACAATTTTTAAGCAAGAAAAACAGATGCATTTTAATTCTGCGAACCTTGTTTTGGTATATTTTTTATTTATTTTTTTTGCTAGTGGTTCCTGACATAATGGTAACAAATATGTTTTTCCAGGACTGTATACTGTTTGGAGAAGGGAGTTCACATTCCTAGGGACTGCTGTTAGGGCAATAAGATTTCTGTAAGATATCATGCAAAATCATTTAGGAATATAAATGCATGTTTTAGACCCAATCTTAAGGGCTGTGTCCAGTATCTTGCACAGGGGTCTGCAACTCTCCCACCAAATAAAATTCATCAGAAGCCACAAAACCTATTTGACAACTAAAATGAAGATAACACAGTATGTAAAGTTTTATATATAGTTATTTTACTAAATATAAAAGAGCTATGTTTATAAGAGCGATATTTAAAATCCATCACTATTTTTGTTTCTTTGTTGAGATTACTAAATTGCTATGTGTGTGTGTGTGTGTGTGTGTGTGTGTGTGTGTGTGTGTGTGTCATATTTCTTGATGTCTTAGAACATGAAATCTGGACAAACCAATAAACAGTGGGGCGCAAAGACCCAAGAATAGGGACATGTTTTAAATATTATTCTTACAAACTTAGAAAGTTGATAGAATAACAGATTTTGCATTAACATGAAATTTCTGAAGGGTATAATGTCTGAAACTCAAATGTCTGTCTATTTTTCTGACTTCAGTTCACAATGATTTGCCAGAAAACCACAATTTTATGAGAAACAGGCCAAAAATCTTAGGAAAAGTCAGGACATTCTGCGAAAATCTGCACAGTTGAGAGGTAACCGTGTGTGTGTATAAAATGCATGCTAACAGAAACCATGTTATTCTAGCAAGTTTCGAAGTTTATAAGAGAAATATTTAAAGTCCATCCCACTTTTTGTTCCTTTGTTCCCCTTTATTTGTGGCTCTGTCCAGATTTGTTGTGGTAAGACTTTGAGAGGTATGGAAGCGTTTCAGGAGAGGCTGCTGCCAGGGGATTGCTTGATCACTCTCAGTGTGTGTGGAATGCATGGCAGCAGAAATCATGTTCTAGCAAGGTGTGTGTATGTGTGTGTGTTGTGCGGTATAGTAGCCATCATTTTTCAAAGCTACAGGGAGCCACTGCAGGGGGATGGAAGAGCCACATGCGGCTCCAGAGCCGCAGGTTGCAGACCCCTGATCTAGTGGTATGATGAGTACTATCATATCTTTGTCGTTCAAGTTATTTCTACTCATCAGAAGTTTGTAAGTGTCCCTTAGTATGAGAGGTGTTTACAGTGAATATTTCAGGGAGACATGAATTTAATGATAAATCATCCTTACATCAGAAAGTCTGGAATTCCTAAGAAACATACCCACTGGTAAACCACTGAAACTACAAGTAGCATAATAACAGTGTGCTTTGTACTGAAACTACCTTTTGGGTCATATAACTGCTGTATTGTATCAGGCCTCTTTGGTAGCATCCAGAGAGTTCTAGTTACACAAGAATAAAGCACTGGTATTTGTTGGAGGCATCGATAGTGATGGATAAAATCATTGCTTACTTTTTGTCTCATAGTATCACTTAAGTAATCAGTTCCATGTTTTGGATCCCACCTTATCAGAAGGAGAAGAGAGCATGGTATTTAAAAATGGTGACAGGATTTTGTAAAACATTTTAGTTATTTTGATCACTTGTTAGGAATACTGATTGACAATGCTTTTGTGGTATGACATGAGCTGTAATATCATCTCAAAGGAAGTTTGTTTGTTGTGTAAATCCAAAAGATGTGCCAGAAGGAGGGATGTGGGCAGACCAAGGGCCAAAAATTAATCTTGCTACACCTGCTGGCATAGCATCCTTTACTTCTCTGCCCACCACACATTTTAGTGCTGACTGGTCAGGCTAAATAAAGAAATCATATTGCTTGACCTTTTCCTGTATGCATTTCCTACCACAGTGTGAATCATAAGCAAGGCAAGTGTTAACTGATTTATGTTCAAGTTATCCTATTAACAGACTGCCCTTTTTAATGTATTTCATTTGGTTTGTTTTGTGAACATTTAGTTATACAGTATTTTTAGCAAAATTTTGTCATCAAAAGTATGAACCTTGACATAACATAGCTTGTAGACACACATTCCTTGCAGTTCAGAAGTCACCCCAGGTTTCTGTGTATCAGATGAACTTAGTTTCTAAATGATCTTGTTCAAATGAAGCGGTCTTGCTTGTGTTTGAAGCTAGAAGATACTTCTCTGTGCTTTGTTTTCTGCTTAACATTGCAAGTTAGGCTACGATTCATGAAGATTTCTCTGAATTGCAAGCCAGTCCTTGAAACACAAAGTGAAGTCCCAGAAAATCTTTAGTAGGGTAAAATGGCTGGGCATTGGTTGCCAGTAACTTAGTAAATGTGTATCTATTCTTAGCAGTTTAACAAATGTGGTGCCTGTTTTCCGAATTAGCTTTCGCGTGAAAGTATAGCATTGCAATGTTAAAGATGGAGTTACGTTCATGACACAAAGTGCTTGCTGTACTGGAACAATTGCATAGTGAACGTGAGAAAATGTGCATTTCACTGTGACTTGGAAGTTGCTTGGGAAATGTTCTTAAATTATCTGTTCATTTTAATTCTATTTTCTGTTGTAATTTCTATGTTTACTTAATTGTCTTAAACACTGATCATGGACAATTAAACTTTGAATTAAGAAGGAAGTCCTGATGTATTTCCTTAGTTTCCCTTCTTATTTGAGGAAAATTACAGATATGTTTTCTTCCTAGCTGCTTTCCTTTTTAAAGAATCACTTTTTTCTTATATTTCTGTCCCAATAACGTAATCAACAATTGCATTGCTCTCTTACTGCTGTTCGAGATTTGTCTATAGAAGAAATAAGAACTCTGTAGCAGGTGAATTTATCTCTTACCGGGAGAACAGAAAGTGCAGTGGCTGTAGTTTCTTGCTAGTTTGCATCTTCCCTTATGTCCATGTGCTGGAAATAAGTGATGTCCACATTTGCTTTGGTGCATGCATTGCCAGCTTTTGAGAAGACAGTAGAACATAAAAAGGTCTTCATCTCTTCTCTGAGGACATGTTTTAGACACTTCTACTTACTCTACCTGCCAAGTCACAGAAAAACTATTGTAGATACAGTGAGGGCTGCTAGTATTGCCTTGGGGAGCATTAACACCTAAGTTACAGCTCTTTGAAGTGCTAGGGCATAGAAAAATAGTGTTAACACTAAAGTGTAGTCACTGGAGAGGAAAATAGATTCTTTTCACATTTGAAGAGGAAAATAGATCCATTTGACATTAGAGAAATGATTCAGTGTAGTCTTTAGATGGTTTAGTTATGGGGAGTGAGGGAGTTAGGAGTTGGAAAGACTGAAGAGAATGGCATCTGGAAGTGGATGCGAATGGGAATTTTCATTGTTCTCTCCAGAAGGTCAACTCATTCATCACAGGTGCTAGGAGCCAATTAATAATTAGGTGCAATTTAAGACAGGATTCATATTCAGGGGTGAAAGAACTGACATAGTGGACTGAGCCACCCTGAAGCTTATATGACCAAACTGAGGTGATGTGTTAGAATATGACATGAAAACAGATACTATAACAGTTGTTGCCTGATGTTATTTGCACTTATGATACTGTCATATGCTATCTGAATTGTTGTAATTGGAAGCATTATATTTCATTCTGTAGATGCCAGCATTAACAATTTCATTTTAACGTTTCTGGGATCGTTGCCTCAGTTACTCTACCCTGATCTCCCATCCTAACTATTATAATGGCCAAAAGGAAAGGATATGGTTTATTCTGAAAGATGTTCTCCTGAGGATCGTGCTGAAATAATAGACTTCTGTCACTATAATGACTGAACTGTAGGTAGCAATGTATTCTTTGTGTGGAAAGGGCTGATGACTGTTAAGTTTTTGTTTTGAATGCTATCTGTTTAACCAGGAAATTAAACTGATCCAACATAAATCAGTTTCATTCATTATAAAAGACAGAAGTAATTATATGTAATTAAGAAAGAGCATAGTTGCTAAGATACAGATGCAAACAAATATACACAAAGCAAAAATGAGATAAAGCTAAGCTGAGACATTATATATCTAGTTTGCACCTCATATGAACAGTGATTCAAATGTGAACTTGTACTGCATATTGAGACATGCTTGGTGGTGAGTATTAATTTGCTCATGAACTTGGAAAGGCGTTTGAAAGAAAACTATATTAATCTGAAGATGTTCAGTTCTTCAGCATTTCTCACTTGCAAAGGATATGAGCTCTGTTAGCTGGTCATTAGAAAAGAAAAAGCATAGTCACTTTGCATTAGATTGTTACGGAGTCTGTGGTAGCATTTACATGCATGTGAGGGATGTTGGTCATGACATTTTAGTGCATATACGAGTGATTAGTGGTTTTGCACTTACTGTCTCTGGTTTTAAAATAGTTATTTTTTGTGGGAATCTTACTTAAAATGTGTCCAGTTTTCCTTTGTGATTATTAAACAGGAACTATTATTTTGTCCGGGCTGCAGAATGCATGCATTGTCCTACTAGATGCAGATGTCAGTACAGCAAGTTCTGAATTGCACAGAGATGGTCAACTAAGTTACCTACCCACCAAGTTAACTCATTCATGCCACCAGTTTTGCTGTCAGTAAAATGTGAAATGCAGCAGTATTGGGCTGATGGACTTCTGAGAAGCTTCAAAGATTAGTTAAAATAAGATTAAATGCAGAAACCAAAGCAGCACTTTCTTTTGCTGCTGCATTTAATATGATTTTAACATATTTCAACATTTAAAGCCCACTACAGAATTTAGCACATTCAGTGGTTCTGTTCTTGGAGAGTACAGCAACAGTGCAAGGTTTCAGTGGCTTCTACACTTTTAAATCAGTAACTGCACAGACAAGGGCTAAGGTTGGAGGTCTCTCAATATAGATTAACATGAAGCATACCCCTAGGGTGGTCCAACAGGATGACATGCTGTAGTTCCTGCACATCCAGATTACCATAGACAAAATCCCATACCATACTATATCATATCCTAGCTAGCTATAGGTCACCCTGCATGTCCCAAGATCACAATGCATACCTACATCTAATGGAGGCACTTCCCATCCAACCTAACACTCTGCTCTTAGGAGACTTTAATTACCCCTGTACAAACTGGAAATCCTACATAGCCTCAGATATACAGGCACAGCGATTCCTGTAAATACAAATGCCCTTGACCAGATAGTGAATACACCCACCCGAGGCTCTAACACACTGTCTTGTCCTCCCTGGTAAGGTCCAGCCATAAAGCTGTCTTATTTGTAAACAAAATCAACTCCATAATCCCATTAAAATGAGAAACAATTAGGAACTATTCCAAGGCAAGTTACCTTTTTATAAAGTGATGGCTTGTCAAAATTCACTACACCTCCAAACCCCAAGAACACAGCAGCCTATGCTAAATTGCTCTCAGAAATGCCGTACAACCAAGTTAGTGGCTGCATAGAGGCTGCTGTACCTACCAGAACTAAGCCCAAAACTAATCCCAGAAGCAAACTACCCTGGTGACATCGTAAATTAAACAGGATATACAACAAAAGGAAAAAAAAGTATGGCAAAAATCAGGAAGGGGAGAGGGGAAAGTCTCTCATAAAACTGAATAGGCAACAAAGAGGGCTAAGTAAGTCAACCAAAGCCAGTTTTGAGGTTAAGATAGCCTCCCAGGTGAAAGGTAGCCATAAGTTGTTCTTCAGCTATGTTAGAAACCTCAAGGCCGGCACACAGCAACTTGCTAAACTGGTGGTTAATGGTGCCATGTTCACTGAACCTGGTTATATAGTAAACCTGTTAGATGACAAATTCAGTTCCAACTTTAACCCCCTCTCACTCCCATCCATCCCAAAACATCCCCCAAAAAATGCGCTCAAACATAACCCCTCCAACTATAACTAGGGAGCATGCACTTTGTGCACTTGCTAAAAACAAGAACATGGCCTTGACAGCATCCCAAGATGCCTCCTGAACAGTCTAAAATACAACTTATCAGGACCCCTGCAGTAATTATTTAACTAGTCTTAAAACAGGCTTTGTGCCACGTGAATGGGGGACTGTGACAGACATCCTCTTTCTCAGGGGAGGAACTTCAACAGAACCTGGAAACTACAGACCAATTAGTCTGACTAGTCTTATTTGCAAAGCCATGGAAAGAATTATAATGGAAATTATCAACAAGGATATAAGAGATCTCCATATACTGGTTCCATCCAAGTTTGGCTTTGTGAAAGGAAGGTCATGCTTACTGAATCTGGTGGACTTTGAAAAGGTCACTAAGGCAATGAATGAGGAGAAAGCTGTACATACTGCCTAAATAGATCTGGCTAAAGCATTTAATACAATACCCCACTTGGGCATTGTCAATAAACTTATGGAACTAGGTGAATATATATATATATATATATATATATATATATATATATATATATATATATATATATATATATATATATATATATACTGAGACAGTGTAGCAACTGCCTCATATTCACTGACAGCCTTCTTCACCTAGCACATAATTCTTCTACTTGTGAGAAATGCTTCTGTATCAATAACCTGGAATCCATTCTCTCTCGCATCTCAGTCAGTACCCCTGCCAAAGAAAAGATTGTCAGCACAAACACTACACCACCCGCATCATATAGCCAAGCACACACCCACCTATGCAGAGGTCCTTAATAAAAACTTACCTAAACAGCAGAGACCTCCAAATCACACACTCAAACATTCCACACAACACCAAACACATCACAGACAGCAGACAGCACACCAGTGTCTCACAAACACAGACCATAAGGCATAACAATAAACTCATACAGCCCATAATGCACATTAAACTAAACATACTAGGCACTGGCAACTCAATTGTGGGACATACCAATGTCCCCCTCACCAGGCTTGACAGGAGAAGATCATGGTCAATTGTCTGTCAGATGCCAGAATCCATCACATCATGCATGCACTTAAGTCTCTTCACAACAGGTACAAGTATAACTCTGTCATTGTTCATGTTGGTGTGAATGACTTGAGATGTACCTCCCTGGACTATATGAAGAGAGACATGATTGAGCTGTCAGAGTATGTGTCTCAGGCAGGTATGACCCTAGCCCTAAGCAGCATCCTACTTTCACCAAGAATTATACCACAATACCAACAAAAAATAATTGACTTCAACAATTGGCTTAGTTTCTGGTGTCATTCCAATGGGATCCAGTATCTGTCTGCCTGGCATGACATGGTTGACAGGCCTCGATGCTTTGCCAGAGGTGGCCTCCACTTGTCATCCCAGGGATTCATGATTCTGGTCAAGGCTCTTCCTCCCCCATTGTGCCTTTTTTAGGCAATGTGCCACAGACAAATCTTTCAACATAAAAGATTTGTCAAAAAGCAAATTGAAGGTCATGCTGCTTAACGCAGGGAGTCTTAACTGGCAAACACACTCACTGGAGGTTCTCCTAGCACTGGAAGATGCTGACATCTGTGCAGTCACAGAAACTTCATTCAAGGCTGCAGAGAGCACCCCTGCCGTACCAGGTAATACCTCATTCCACACATTCTGACCCCAAAATGAAGTTGGGAAGACTAAGGGTGGTGGAGTTTCTATTTTCATTAAAGATAAGTACAACTCCAGACTGGTTTGCCAGCATGATGCACTAGAACGTCTCCAGTTGCAATTGATGGGTCTATATTATAAGATCGACGGTTGAAAACATCGAACAACATATGGTCGACATCTTCAAACGTCGACCTTATAAAAAGACGGGGAAAAAAAAGAAAAAAGTACCCTAATGGGTTTAAGCAGGGGGCAAGCCCCCCTGCACCCCCCACACCCCCCGCTACTTAAATATACCAACTCAGAGACCACACTACATTGCAGTAAATGGAAATCTCCCCTTATGGAGATTTCCATTTACACGCTCAAGATTCTGAGCGTTCGATATTCTCGTGTCGACAATGTCAGATTTGACATTGGGCTTTTGAGAATATGATATAGATCCGCAATTGACAATTAGCAAGACACCCATCCAAGTTATAGCCAGATATAGACCTCCTCCATGACACAGAACACCCACTCCTCCTACCTGGACTTACTTGAGTCCATCAAGGTACCCCCTATCACCCTGATCCTTGGTGACCAACTACCCCACCATAAACTGGGTGAACTATTCCTGCTCTAATGCACTCACCCAATAATTCCTTGACTTCATCAATTCTAATGCACTAGACCAGCCTGTCTCATCCCCACAAGGGGAGATAGCATTCTAGACTTGGTTCTCACCAACATGGGTGACCGCTGCACCACCCCCATAGTAAGTTCTTCCCTGTTGAGATCAGACCATCGGTCTGTCTCATTCGAAGTGTCTATCCCATCCAACCCCCCAGCTGTAACCAGGCTAAAAAACTTCTAAATAACTGACTACAACCTTCTAAGGGAAGGGTATCAGTAGCTTCACACCACCGTCCCCCTCAGAGGATGCAGACAAATATGCTGAACAGTATGCCAGTGCAGTATGCAAGCACCTGTACAACTGCATGTACTCAGCCATACCCAACAGAACTAAAACCTGCTCCTCAAGGAAACACAGACCTATGTGGTAGACATCCTCTATCAACAGGCTTTACAACAAAAGGAAAAAAACTGTTGTCCAAGGGTAAAAAAGGCCCAAATTCCCAACTGGAAAAACTCCCTCCTTAGCCTCGACAAGCAAATTAGATCACTAGTAAAAACCTCCAAAGCCAATTATGAATCAAAACTAGCCTCTGAAACAAAGGCTAACTGCAAAGCCTTTTTCAGTTACATCAGAAACCTCCATGGCAAAGATCAGGTTTGTTCCGAATTAGTTCTTAATGGTACCACTTACACTGATCCTGTTGACTTAGCCAACCTGCTAGCAGATAGGTTCAGTGCAAACTTCACCCCCTGTCCTCCCCAAAGGCCCAGTCGACATCCCAGATACTTGCCCCAAACCTCACATCTCTGTAGATCAAGTGTTAAAGGCCCTATCCAAGGCAAAGAACACAGCTTCCATGGGACCTGATAGTATCCCAGTTTGTATTCTGCAACATCTCTAGCAAAAACTAGCGTCACCATTGAGCACCCTATTCAACCATAGCCTAAGTATAGGCTTCATTCCAGCAGAGTGAAGAACTGCCATTGTCATCCCTTGTGGTGCCACTACTGACCCTGGAAACTATCACCACATTAGCTTGAGAAGTCTAATCTGTAAGGCCATGGACCATATTATTATGGACCTCATAAACAAGAAGAAAGGCAATCTCCAAGCACTTGACCCCACCCAGTTCGGATTCGTCATGGGCAGATCTTGCTTGTTGAACCTATTTGACTTTTTTGAGACTGTCACCAAGGCACTGGATGAGAGAAAGTCAGTACATACAGCTTGCCTTGACTTGGCCAAAGCCTTTGACACAATCCCTCACTCAGGCATCATCAAAAAGCTAGTACAACTTGGTGTAAATCCCTATCCTATCAGGTGGGTGGCCAACTAGGTCATTGATAGGACCCACAAGAACAAAATATGTACCACCACCTCTGACAGCAGACCTGTCACTAGTGATGTACACCAGAGATCTGTCCTGGGACCTCTTTTGGTTGGCATCTCCTTCTTAGAGGTCCAGGCAAAGTCAAAAGGTCTGTGGCTGACCAAGATTGTGGATGACTGTAAGTTGGGTGCTGTTACTGACTCCCCAAATGATGTTAACATACTTCAAGAGGGTCTCACAGCAACAAATGACTGGTGCCAAAGTCATGGCCTTAAGTTAAATGCAAAAAATGTATTATCATGCCATTCAGAAAAAACACGACCCCTACTGATTACCACATTAATGGCAACCCCCTAAGCACACAATCTGTGGTGAGAGACCTGGGTGCACAAGTGGACAACAATCTCACATTTTACCATCATTTAGCGGCAGTAGTCAGAAAAGCCTTTTACTTGGTTCACCTCATAACTAAAGGGATTGCATCCAGAAAAAAAGGAGGTCATTACCTGTCTGTACTCCTCCCTTATTAGGCCAATAATTGAGTACAATGCCCCATTTGATATGTACCTCTCCAAATATCTACACCAACTGGAAAGGCCACAGAAATACCTTACACAGAATCCATGGCCCCCAACACCTGTTGTGTGTGTATAGGCTCAAATCACTATCACTCTACTCTGTATCGTACAGATTGCTCAGAGGTGATCTGTGTCTCACCTACAAGGCAATCTCAGACCCTGTTCTACTAGAGATGCTCCATATCGGTAAGTCTAACTCCTTGCATAGTACCTGATCAAAAGGATTAAATCTAATATGTGACATTAATAAAACCTGCTGAAGAGACAGGTTTGTCTCCCACCAGCTGCTCTGTCTCTGGAGTAGACTCCTCATACATGTCAAACAAAGTACGTCGTTGACCCTCTTGAAGCCCAGCCTTGATGGGTGGATGGGTAACCACAAATTTGTCCCAGGGGTTTCACTTGTGTCCATTAACACAGGTGACAGGTGCTGATTAGGTTTCTTTTTCGGGAATAAACTTTTGGCTAGGCTTGTAAGGGCCCCAGAGCCATTAGACTAGTAATCTCCTATGATCCTATGAGAACCCCCATTATAACAAGTTGTATAGCTATCTGGTTCACCAATAGGACCCAGGAGGTTAGAATTGGTGAGCCACTTCAACAAAGAAGCCAGTCACCAGTGGAGTCCTCCAGGGCTCTGTGGTCGGCCCATTCCTTTTAGGCATCTACTTCTTAGTTGTCAAAGCCAGTGTCAAAGGCCTCTGGCTAATGATGTTTGTAGATGATTGCAAACTGGGATGGGAGCAGTCACTGAATCCTCCTCAAGATGAGAACATCCTTCAGGAAGGTCTAACACAGCCAAAGCTATGGATAAGAACTCAATACCTAGAAATGCATTATACTACTTTTGGGAAGTTGGCTACCCAAGTAACTACATCATCAATAAAACTCCCCTAAAAGTTGATTCATTAGTAAGGGATCTGGGAACTCATGTAGATAGTAACCTAGCCTTCTACAAACATGTGTCCAGGCAGTAAGAAAATAATTCTATGTTGCTCAACTTATAAGCAATGGTATGGCATGTAGGTCCAGAGAGGTCATTAGACCATTGTACTCTGCCCTAATCAGACCCATCACAGAGTATAATGATCCCCTCAGTATGTACCTGACCAGACAAATGCAGCAAATGAAACATCCACAAGGATTCCTTACAAAAAGAAGACAGAAAGTAAGCACAATGTCCTACTCTGATCACCTCAAAGCCCTGTCTCTTTACTTTGCATCATACAGACCTTTGAGATGTGATCTTTACCTGGCATACAAGGCAACACTGGACTCTGTTTTGATGAACCTTTTGCACATCTGCAAAACAAACTTCATCAGAACTACAAGAATAAAATACCTACATTTTGCTTGTGACATAAATATATTTCTCAGAGAATTTCCATTCCCTGGAACAGGCTCCCCATTGTTTTGAAGCAGAGTTCCTCCGCCTGGTCTGCCACCTATGTCTCTAATGGACACATGTGGTCAGTAAATCACCCCCTATATAAATCAAATTTGTGGGTCACATTCGGGATGCATGGCTATGCTTATAAGGGCCCAAGTGGTTGTTAGCCTAGTATATACATCACAGATAATGTGTTGTGTAAGACAAGTGTCTAACAACATGTCTGTTGTATTTCAAAATTTTTTTAGCAATTAGACATCCCTGGCACCTTACTGGCAGTGACTTCTGTGATGTCTGGATAGTATTCCTTCAGACAGTATTCCATCGGACTGCCAGTAATAATGTGATGTCCCTTAACATCCTGGATCAGTAACTAAGGAGCTTCAATCCTCACTACTGACTCCATTATGAGACTGTCACATAAACTGGAGTAATATTTCAGTTTCCCCTAAGAGCAAAACAGGAACATGCTCTATAACCTGGGACTGGACTGTATACTTCTGTCCACACTTAATGTAACTCCTTATTACATGCTTCAGAGCAATGTGTCCCAGTTTAAGACCTCTGATATACTTACACTTAAATTAAATCACACACATCCAAATACTTCTGGGAAAGCCTGACACAGATTTCCAGCTGTGGCCCTTCCCCAAAATAATATAGTAACCCACTGCCACCAACCACAGAGCCTACATGCCCTTTTAAAGGGGTTTCCAATTTTGAAAATTAGATATTAAAACAAATGATACCAGCGGTGGTGGTGCTGCGGTAGCATTGTCACCTCACAGTAAGATGCTGTCCGGTTCGATTCTCAGCTAGAGCGTCTTCTGCATGGAGGCATGCGTGAATGGGCGTACCTTCATTGAAGGTTGTGCGTCAGG
This sequence comes from Protopterus annectens, assembly GCF_019279795.1. Lineage (NCBI taxonomy): Eukaryota > Metazoa > Chordata > Ceratodontiformes > Protopteridae > Protopterus > Protopterus annectens. The sequence goes on along the minus strand of NC_056739.1, from coordinate 1,285,439,934 downwards.
CCTGGCAAGCCGGTACGTAAAAATCAACTGACAATCATTAGCGGACTGGAGTTCCGCTGTGGCGACCCCTAACCGGGAAAAGCCGAAAGACACAAACAAAGATATTAAAACAAATGATAGTAAATGACCTAAAGCAGACAGACTTTTGGAGTGGCCCGGGAAGTTATCAAGGCAAGTATAAGCACTCTCAAATCACTAAAGAAAATAGTGATTGACCAGGCACAATGTAAGTTAATAAAAATATTTAATAATAAGCAAAATGTTTAAAAAATATAAAACAGCAATTTTCAATAAACAAGCATAACTCAGTCACCAGGAAAATGAAATCAATACTGAAGGATAGAAAGCCAACATTTAGAAAAAGTCTGATTAGTTATAATTTTCTTATCTGACTAAAGAACACTGTCCCTGATCTAAATTAAATTATTACAACAAAGCAAAGGCAGACTTACAGTTCTTGGTTAGTCCTTTTTGGGTACCCACTGCAGAGTACAACTGCAGCTGGTAACTGACTCTTAACTGGCAACAACTGACAACTACTGACTTCAACAGCCTCTTTTATAGACTAGCTTATCTGTCACAACTGTTTCAGTTCTAATTTTCATTTCATATTTTGAAAATTAACCAACTGTTTACTAAAGTTTCTTCCTGTCTTTCAGCCTCTGACAGTAATACATAGCAACTGTCAACATTCCAATGACATCATATGCAGATCAGCTGATTCTGAGACAGTCTGCATTTAGAATCTTCTTCACAAATGTGTGCAGTTAGAAATGTAAAGGAACAATGTTCAAGTCTTTAAAACATTCTGCACAAACAGATTATAAATCAACATGTAAGAACTTATTTACAATATCATAGCTACTCATGCTGGCATATAATACACAGGTTAATCTGAAATTATGTACAAAAACTTCAGCCAGACATAATGTACTAAATGAACTAGTTTATTTAAGTACTGCTGTGTATTTCTCAAAGTACATTTGGTTCTTGAACCTGATATCTTAATGTGATAGAAAGTGGTTCTCTGACTCACTATTGCATACATGCCACCTATTATGTTTGCTATAAACACAAAGCTCATGTCCATTTGGAGGAACAATATACCAGAGGGCAGCCATGTTTGCTGACTGGAAAACCACCCACTGTAGAATGCTTTCTGTCATAGAATGGTATTCCTTATTGCAACAAGTTCATATACACAGGTATGTTTCATACAGTGCTTGCAAGTACGGTATAGTTTAGAAGCTGGTGACATCACTGAGAAGGTTATTTTAGTGTAACAGGGTAATGAAGCAAATAATCTCATATGACTGCATTTTGAGACATGATATAACACCATAAACAACATCAATCAGGTGCTCGTCAAGTTTCAGTAGTAGTTAGGTGATGGAAATATGATTCGACAAAGGTGTCAATGGGGTTTATTGAATAACCCATGCCATGTTCTTAATGTTTGTTTTCACATCATCCATTTTATTTTGTTTGCTTCTGTCTCAGCTCTTGCTTGCTTTCTTCACTGAGCTCTTTCCCCATCATCTCTTCCACAGATTTTCAGCATGTTTGTTTTATCCTTTATCCATTTTTTCCACATTATGCTTCTGCATGATACTTCTGCTTCAGATAGTAATTCAGCCTCTGATCTGCTGTCATATTTGTCTTTATCCTAATCTCTACTTCCTTTTCTTTTATGCTAGATTGACTCAGGACCTCTTTTGCATGTTCTTTTCTTCTGCATATTTTTTGTCTGTCACTTTGCAATAGATGTCCTTCCATTCACTGGTTGCAGTATTCTTAACCTTTGGGATTGCCTGCCTCATAAAGATTGACGTCCGGCCAGTATACAAATGCTACAGTTGCTTTAAGGTACACCATACATCACATATGCTTCTCGCATAGTGTAGGGCATAAAGTTGTTCTCCAATGTACCGTCCTCAGAATGTCTTTGCCACCAATCTGAATGCATCTCTCAATCATTGGTCTAAACAGCTACGTCCTTTCAGCCAGTCTGAACACATCTTCTGATCATTGATCTAACTGCCTACATTCTGTTTGCTGGTCTCCGAGCTGTTGCAGATAAGTGCTCCATTTGGGTTTCATTTTCTTCTTGACGTTTTGTTGCTTCTGGGGTTAATGCCATCCAGGAAGGGTAAATGCCAGTTCTGGAGACAGATTCCCCATAAAGACTGCAACAACCAGTGTTTATTTTGCCTAGGAGCCTCTCACAACCATATGACCTGCTCTGTCTGTCAGGCTTTTGTTCTGAAGATTCTGAGAAGTAGGCTTTCTTCCCTTGCTTTGTATCTAGAGAATCAGGGACTTAAGCTTCTCGCTAAGGATACCATGGAAGAAACTTCTCACTCTGAGGGTCAGCTGTTGGGGAAGAAGAAGGTTAAGAAAGCCAGATGAGAATTTTCTGCTGTCCAGCCTCTGGTGGAAGTTTATCACGAGGTCAGTGAGAACCTGGAAGTTCACCTGGCTTTGTTTTTTGATTCCTCTGATGGAACCAGGTTGGAGGATGGTGGGGATCTGGCTTTCAGCATGGCCAATGAGGCTTTGTAGACATCTGTTTCAGATATTCAGGGGGAACCATGGTTGATTATTTCTGAGGGGGCCTAGGGGTGTTCCTTGGATTTTAGTTAGGGAAGAAGTCCCAACTACTGTTATTGCATGCCATCCTGGGTCAGAGCCTTCTAAGTTTTACAGGGCAGACATCCCATTACAGAAAAAACAAAAAAATAAACACATCTCTCCTTCTCCTAGGGATCCTCAGAGTGAGTGACAGACCTTCACTCAGGGTTTATTTAATGCTTTAATGGCATTAAACCCTCATCAGGGGGTTTCTGTTCCAGTCCCCTTGGTCCTCTACTCCCCTTAAAAGGCCCAGGGAACAGGATTCCTTTTAGATGGAGTTGGATTCTGATGAGGAATCCCTTGCTTACTCTTCTCATATGCCTTCTCCTTTGGACTATGGGTCAGAGGAAAAGGAATCTGACAGTCCTGATACTCCCTTGAAGAAATTTCTTGTGGGGACCCAATTTCTAGGATGATGTAGTTTTTTAAATGGGATTGTGCTGAGGTCTCTGACATCCATAGGAGGTACTATGAGTTGCTGCAGATGGAATCTCAGAAGCCTTCTGCTATTCCTCCTATTTTGGCTGTTACTTTTTCTATTGCCTCTAAAGCTCCTGATTATCTGCCCCCTGCTCCCAAGAAGCCTGACAGGTTTTATAAACTGTCTGAGGACTGTAATATTTTGTACAAGTGTCCTGCTGCTGACCCCTCAGTGGTGTGTGTAGCCTCTGACAAGCCCTCACAATTGCTTCCTTCATCCAAGTTCCTTTCTTTTGATAAAGAAAGGAGAGCCATGGAAAGGCTAGGTAAGAAGATTTACACCTCAGCTAGCTTGGCTTTTAGGGATATTAATTATCACACCCATATTTTCAGGTACGTATTGGCTCTTCTTTCTCCGGCATTTCAGGTTATTTCTGATCTTCCAGACTCTGAGGGCAAAACCTCTGCTCTTTCCCTGTTAAGGACTTCCTCACAACTGGTTCATCATTCCATCAAGTGTAGTTATGATGCAACAGATATCTCTCTAGGGTTTCTCCTTTGAGTCAGTGCTATTGTGGAATTCTTAGCTTCGGCTTCAACCATTGCCAGATGATATCAAAACTAAGTTGATGGATGCCCCTCTTGATGATAAACATTTGTTTGGGGAAGCTGCTGCTTGTTTGTTTAAGTACCTTCAGGATAAGGGGATGGTCTTACAGGAACTCAAACATGTGTTTGTCTCTCCTGTTCCTAAATTTCAAAGAAACTACCCTAATAAGCCAGACTTTGTTCGCAGGCAATCTCGTCCTTCTAAGGACAAAAAGAGTGACAAACAGGCTCCTCCTGCTAAGGCTACTCAGTCTTCAGAGAGTCAGACATCTTCCTTTACAGACAGCCCAGGTGCTATCTGACTATCTGCCTCTTCCAAGCCACATTCCTCTTTCTCTTTGCCCCCTCCCCTCTCTCTCATCCTGTTTGGCTTCAGATTACTCAGGATTCTTGGATTCTGTCCATTATTTGCCAGGGGTATTTCATGGTATGGAAATCCCATCCCCCTTTTATGGTCATTCCTCAGCGTCCTCTGGATCAACTTCCTTTTTTCCCAGAGTTACTTTGGAACTATTCAAGAGGTGGCTGTGTCCCAAAGTGGTAGGGGGCTTTACTCCAGAATGTTTCTAGTTCCCAGAAAAGAGGGTACTTGGAGACCAATTATAGACCTCTCTCATCTCAATACCTTTCTGAAGGTGCCCATTCTTTGAATGTTGTCCCTTTAGGCTTTGTTTCCTCTTTTGTTTTCTCAGGCTTATATGGTGTCTCTGAATGTCAAAGATACTTATCTCTATACTCTGATCCATCTCCTTTTCAGGAGATTTTTGCATTTCTCTGTTGCTTCCTGGCATTTTCAGTTATCTGCTTTGCCCTTTGACATTTCTACTGGCCTAAGGGTATTCACCAAATGCCTCACTCCTGTGATTGCTTTCTGCAGGCTTCAGGGGATCCGATTATTTCCTTGTGTGGATGACCTGCTGATTTAGGCCTCCTCTCCAGAGATCCTGTTGCAAAATCCTCATTTTGCCATTTTCCCTTCTTCAGAACCTGGGGTTCACAATAAACTGGAAAAAGTCTTCTCTGATTTCTTCTCAGGATCATGTTTTTCTAGGTTGCAGGATTCAGATGGTGCCTATGCTGGTATCCTTGCCTCCTCCCAAGGTCTTAAATCTCATCTCCTTTTTTCAAAATCTCTTTCCTCTGGCCTCCATTACAGCCAGGGAGTTTCTGAGAGCTCTGTGATTCATGACATCCACCATCCCTATGCTCCCCCTGGCCAAACTCTACATGAGAAAGTTTCAGTGGTTCCTGAAGATAGTTTGGCTTCAACATGCCCATCCTCCAGACTTTGTAGTTCCTCTTTTCCCTAGTCTCAAGAAGGAACTTCACTGGTGGATCCAGCAGTTGTCTATAAATCCAGTGCTGCCTTTTCATCCCCCTCTTCCCTTTCAGGAACTGTTCACAGATGCTTCAGACATGGGATGGGGAGCAGCTTTTGGCTCCTTAAAAGTACAGGGGGTGTGGTCACCTCTTCAACAGATGGAGCACATCAGTGTCAAAGAGATGAGTGCTCTCCTTCTGGCTCTTCGGGCTTTTCATCCCCTTTTCTGTCCATAACCTCTCAAGGTATTAACAGACAATGCCACAGTTATGCGGTATATAAACAAAAATGGGGGAACAAGAACTTACCTTCTTTGCCAGTTGGCACTCCTGGTATAGGATCTTGCTGTCCAGTATCAAGTGACTCTTCAGGCAGTTTACATTCTCTCAGGTCAAAACATTGTGGAAGTCACTTTGAGCAGGTCCTTAACTCAGTCCCACAAATGAATGCTTCACAGACATGTGTTTCTGGACATTGTCCACCGTTGGGGTACTCCTCAAGTAGATCTATTTGCCTTCCCTCTGAACAGACAACTTCCTCTATTTTGTGCCAGAATTCCAGGTCCTCTAGTGTGGAAGAGGATGTTTCTTTATGCCTTTCTTCCACTTCCTCTCATTCCAAAAGTCCTGTTCAAAATTCAATAGGAAGCTCCCAAAATTTTGTTGGTGACTCCCTTTTGGCTGAGACAGCATTGGTTCCCTCTTCTTCTGCATTTAGCCAAAGGCAGTCATCATAAGTTACCTCACAGGGTGGACCCACTCACACAAGACAATGGAGCTCTCATCCATCCCCACCCAAATGACACTGTGGGTGATAGGATTTTGACTCCACATAGACACTTTATTTTTTCCTGAGGAAGTGCTTAGGGTCCTGCAGGAGGCCAGGAAACCCAATAGTAAGAAATCCTACTTATCCAAATGGAGACCAACACTCCTTTTGAGCCTGCTGCTTCAGCTTCCTTACAACATTGCTCTTGGAAAACTGTTCTTTTGTTGTCCCTTACTTCTGCCAGATGGGTGTCTGAGCTTCAAGCTCTTTATTGCTTGTCCTCCTTTTTTGGTGTTTCATAAAGAGAGAGTGTCCTTGTGTACTAATCATTCTTTTATGGCCAAGGTGGTTAATGAGTTGTCACTTAATCAGTCTATTCATTTGCCTACTTTTTCCCCCCTCTCTGCAATCTGCCAGTGAGAGTATGCTGCATACTTTGGATGTGCATAGACAACTCAGATTCTATTTAGATAAGACTAAGTCTATTAGAAAATCAGATCATTCATTTGTTTCCTTTCATCCTAAGTCCCTAGGTTTAGCTGTATCCAAGCAAACTACTTCTTCTTGGATCTTAAAGGCTATTTCTTTTTCTTACACTTTTCATGGTAAGAGTCTTCCTTCTTCTGCAAAGGCTCATTTTACTAGAGCTGGGGCTTCTTCTGGTGCTTTTTTCAAGGGGTTGGATACTAACTATTCTTGAAGCAGTTACCTGGATTTCTGTGCATACGTTTACCAAGCACTACAAGTTGGATGGAAGCTCCAGAGCTAGGGCTGGTTTTGCTAGGACCATCCTTCATGGCTTCCTAGATGGCTCTGCTGTTCCTTCTTCCACCCAAGTTTATTAGCTTTGGCACTGTCCCAGATATAAGGAATACTGCAACAGTGAATGGAAGGACATAATAGTACAGTTGTGTAAAACCTTACCATAACAGTAGATGTGCTTTCCTTCACTGTTGCAGTTTTCACTCCCTCCCTCCTCCCCCCTGTGGTCCATTAGCATCCTGGATGTACTGGTTACCTCTTGGTTTTCCTTGGACTGCCCATCCTACTGGGACTTTCAGTTCTGAGGATTGTACGTCCGGACGTCACCTTTATGCCCTGTGCTATCTGAGGAGTATGCATGTGATGTATGGCATACCTTAAAGCAATGGTAGGCTTTTGTATACTGGCCGGGCTTCGGGCTTCACAAGGCAGGGAATCCTAATGGTTAAGAAAACTGCAACAGTGAAGGAAAGGACATCTGCTGTTAGGGTAAGGTTTTACACAACGGTACTTTTTATATTTTAGCCTTTCCTCAGAAGTGTCCTCATTTGCCTTCCACTTTTCACTTTGCATTGTTGTTGCCTCACAGTAAGACGCTGTCCGGTTCAATTCTCAGCTAGAGCATCTTCTGCATGGAGACATGCGTGAATGGGAGTACCTTCGTTGAAGGTTGTGCATCAGGCCTGGCAAGCCGGTACGTAAAAATCAACTGCCAATCATTAGCGGACCGGAGTTCTGCTGTGGTGACCCCTAACCGGGAAAAGCTGAAAGACACAAACCTGCTGATTTCATTTTAGCCTGTTTATGTTTAATACCATACAAAAACCCTCCAACATACATAATAACCTCTCCTATCCTATTCCTGTTAACATGATATACCTATACATACTACTACTTACTCTCCTCGCAAAAACCTATCAACTAACAACATAACATGACAAACAAATATCACACATTTACTCTCCAACACTGCGCACACCCCTCTAACAAACACTACTAATACGTACACCATAATATCACTGCAACTGTACAACTCTTTCACAGAACTTTTCTCATTCAAACACACCCTAACACAAACAACCACACATATAGTCCATAAACTCTCTAAACTACTATCCAAACACTCCCACTTATTCTCATGTAATTTATTTCTACTTAAAACAGCAGGGGATATACCCCCTAATCCAGGCCCATTATCATAAGCACCCCCATCTCACCAAGGCAATAACCCCAGTGTTCAAAACTCTTTGAATCACAATCCAAGTAGCCCCAACCCCCTAATCATCAATATCAACTTAAGTTTTATTGCATATATAAGCCTTGGCTGTTTGTTTATTGCTGTCACTATTTTGGACTGTCAGCTCGCATTACGGCAGTATTCAGAAAAACTGAAACAGAACATTTTTGTTTTTCTTTTTCTGCTTGTCTACAGATTGTGAGACTAGTCTGATGAGATGGTCAGTTAATAAGTGAATGAATAAATTAATGTCTCTGGTCAGCTGTTCTACACTAGTTGTTATTTGCTGTATCTTTCTGTTGGCTAGCTGATATGTCCTGCGGGTTACCTATATTTAGTTCTTGATTCAGTACTGCGTGTTCCATTTTTTTCTGCTGTTGCTTCATACGTGTTTGGCAATACCTGCACTTGATTTAAAAGTTCTGTTAAGTTACTCTGCTTAGCTGCCATTTCATATCATACTTATTTTTATACTCTGCATGTATTTTGCATTTTGCATCACCTGCTTGTCATCACAGATTTTATTAGCCCTTTGTTGATAAAACCTCTCCATTATGTGTTATTATTTATCATTTTATTGAAATATATTCCACGATTAGCACAGAAATGGGATCCCTTGGTGAGCCTAGTGAGACCACTGAGAACAGACCAGCTCTTATGACATAGATTATAATGAGAGTGAGAATTGCTGTCTGCTGGTTCTTTAGGTTTGGAAGTGAGTTTTTGACTGGTCGAAGTGGATGATATGTTTGAATATGTGAAGCATTTTCCTCCCTAGGAGTGATATTCAGGTATGGTATGTCACATGGGAGCAGTGGTGTAGGCTTGAGGAGGTATCATTATGCACCTATGTTTATTATTTTGTAAGCCTTAGAAGATTCAATTCAATTCAAAAGCTCAAGAATACATTTATTTACTGTTTTGTCTTATCACTGCTTCCAATGCTGCCAAGACACTGATTTGATTTCATAGTTCATAGCTGCGTATGGACCAATATGCCAGTTAGAACACAAATTCCGGATCTGACTATGCTAACTGTCGCATCCATTCACCTACCATAATTTTAAAAGCTGATATTTACTCTGCCTGACGAGTATGGAGTGGTAGTTAGTTCACTGCATGTCTTGTAAGGAACAACAATTTTGGGGAATATCTAAGCTTGAACTGAGAAGGCTTCTTGGAGAATTCCTAACTCTGGCCATATCACTTTTCATAACTTACTCATGTTTTCCAGCTTCTAACCACAAGTTGACTGGGTCCCCAGTAGTGGGGCCTTAGGATTATAGAGTAAGGAAGCTATTGCACCATTGACAAAGTAGCCTTGAATGTAGTACAGATTAGAACAAAATGTGTTAAAGTTAAATACATAAAGCTGAATTCAGGTATCACAAGCACATGGCTGTAGCAGAAAAGCAAATAACCCCAAACCCAAAACTCAGTTAATTCAGTAAGAAGAGCTGACACAAGCAGTGAAGGGAAAACAAAGAGATAACAGAGGAGAATGGAAGAAAGAAGAGCACGGAATTCGCCCAGGTATGCCAGGTGTTGGATGAATTTATATGTATCTAAGGGCATGAGTCTTCACACAGTCTGTTCAAGTCTGTCCATGAATTGAAACATGACATGCTATAAGTAGTGAAGATCGAAAATGAGATAGCAAGGCTGAAAGACAGCAAATAGAAGGCAGAGAAGATAAACATACTTTTTTATGCTTTGGTTTTAGCTATTGTTCTCATCTCATGTTTTGGCCTACTAACTCAAAACCTGTTTTCAGCTTCCATATTTCTCAGTGTCTCACTATCCCCTTGATGTCATACATGGGCAGGAGCATGCTAAGTACCTTAAAGAACCAAAGAAGTGGAAGGAGAATTGTTACCATTATTTGTGGCTCAGGAGCTAAAGTACATCCTTTACTTAATTGCCTACACCCTGGGGTGTCTACATCGTTAGTGGCATTGAACCATATGGTATGTATGCTGCTAAACTTGCTTTTGCAAATATCAGTACTGCAGATAATTTCTTCCTTAACCTTCTACCATGGACCTCAAAATCGTTTTTTAGGAGAACCCCGATCATTCTTCTCCTGCCAATCCTCTTGATCCATCATCCTGCATCCTGCTAGCAGTGCACTGAATGGACATCTTTGGCCTGTTACCTCAGGGTAAGGACTTCATCCTTCAGTAAGGTAAGGCTTTTGTACAGTAGTGAAAGTAGTACAAGTTGGGAGGGATTAGGAGGAATGTGATATTAAAAATAGCACTGGTATATTTTCATACAGAGTGCATTAGATTGATATATATCTGTGTCCAAGCGATAGGCAGAGCAGAGAAATATATGAATGTTAGTCATAAATACTGCCCACTGCATTGACTTTTTTTTGTGGTCTAGTTCTTAGTTTCTGAGAAAACATACAACTATACTCATGTTAAGCTTTGTAGTACAGTGCAGAACTTAATTGAAAAGTATATGCATTATGATATACAATGGTTATATCGTCTCATTTTATGAACTGTGTGGTATGGCATGAAGGGTCATTTGTCTAGCCTTACGGTAAAAAGCACCAAAAAGAGCCTATGACTTCTCTGCCATATAGCCTTCAAAGAAGTTATAGCATTTTTTAACATACATCATAGAAACACTTACCCCAATAAACTACCTTATTAATAACACACCACTGAGTACCCAGTAGTCAGGGATTTGGCGCTGTATGTAGACAGTAACTTTGGTTTTCACCAACATGTGTCTAAGGTAGTAAGGAAATCATTCTATGTTGCTCAACTTATAAGCAAGGGTGTGGCATCTATGCCCAAGGAACTCATTATTTCACTGTACTCATCCCTCATTAGAGCCAACACTGAATACAATTCCCTCTTTAGTATGTACCTGACCACGCACATGCAGCAACTAGAATGTCCACAGAGGTTCCTCACACAAAGAATACAGGGCATTAACAACATGTCCTATGCAGATTCCTTCAAAATCCTATCCCTATACCTTGTCTTTTACACACTGTTGAGGGGAGATCTATGTCTGGCATACAGGGCATCCCAGGATCCCGCTGTGATGGACCTCTTGCATAGCATCAGAGCTACCCCATCTAGGGACTTAAACCTTGCCTGCAAAAAAAACAGAATATGCTAGAGGTAGTTATGTGTCTCATAGAATGCCCCTTCCTCTGGAACTGGCTTCCCATCCATTTGAAGCAGAGTTCTTCCTTGATCCTATTCAAGAGTAATGTGGACCAGTGGATGGGAAAACAAAAATTCACCCTTGGTCTGTCGCCTATGTCTATAATGGGTAGACACAACCTGTAAATGTTTGACAACACATGCCCTAGCTTACATATACCCCATAAATAACCACTAGGGCACCAAACTTATTGGATATATTTGGGATGCATGACTAGGCTTAAAAAGGCCCTTATGGTTGTTAGCCTAGTGTATACCTATGAGCCTATGAAGAAGTCTCAAATGTGTCCAGCTGCATTTGTCAGTCTATTTGTAATATTACATCAAATGTTGCCTTTATTGAGTAAAATACATCAAATTACTTCATTATCCTACATGGTGAAAACAAACATAACTTAAAAAATACTTAAAGCCATTTTATTATTTAAACCACTCTATTTTAAATATAGAATATTTATGTCTTAGCCTCTTTAACTGTTTCAAATCAATTTTCTGCCTTTAATGTTTTTTCTCAATTCTCAATCCTCAGTAGAGGTACATAAATAGGGCAAGAAATTCATGATTCTGCACAGCAAAGCATTTCCTGCTTTCCTAATACAACTGTTGAATACAGAGAAATACACCAAAGTGGGTGTATGTGAACTGGATGAAGACAGAGGCAAAAATAATTTTTAAAAATAAGAACAATAAATCCTTTTAGGTTAAATGACAGGAAGAATTTGCAAGTGTCTGTTTTAATTATGGGTGCTTTAATGATATAGGATGTTATTTGGGGTGGAAGTAGTATTCACTCAGACCAGGTGGATGAAGAACAATTTATAGAACCCAACTTGGCAAAAATACCTTTCTTTGTGGCATCAGGGGAATTGTCCTTTTCCACATACTGCAACAATGTCAGAGTTAATTACATTAGAGGACAGGATGCAGGGAGTCTCCTCCTTCTCCTGAAAAAGGTACCCTTCTTCATATAAAACATTATTTAACTTTTTATTGAATCTTGTACTATTTCAGCACCTTGTGTTCACTAGAATAGCATTCAGCTGTTGTGTTATCCATTTTAGCATAAACCATGATTTGGTGGATTTTCATCCACTAAAGGTGATATTGATGTGTTGTGGTATAGTAGTTTCATAGTTTCATAGTATAGTACTAGGCTATCTGCCCTGGGGCATTTGTAAGCCTAGCCATAGTGATGTGGCTTTTGCCACCCCATGAAATGGAACAAAAATGTACAGAATAAATTTAGAATACTGTGCCTCTGTCTAGTAGTGACATAATGAAGGTCCCCTTGTATAATAGAATTAGTTTACTGTGCCCCTGTCTAGCAGTGACACAGATATGACCCCTGGGGTAAACTTACGATCTCCCATCCACTCATCAAGATTTCTCTTGAAAAGAGTCAGTGAGGGGCTCTGCCTAATACGAACTGGGATCCTGTTCCAAAGCATGGGAAGCCTCTGGGTTATGAATCTATCCCTCCAGCATGTCCTATTCATACTTGTGCCGAGCTTTAAGTCTTTAGCTCTCGTGGTCCTGATGGATTTGGATTTTTTGAGGTGGAGCATGTCCATCAGATCCTGATTGGACATGGCCTTGTATGTCAGGCAGAGATCACCTCTGAGCAGGCGGTATGCTACTGAATAGAGCTGAAGTTTCTTTAGTCTGGCAGAATAAGACATATGTTGGAGACCCTTGATCCTCTTGGTGAGGTACTTTTGTGGTCTCTCCAGCTGTTGTAAATGCCGGGTGAGGTACATACCAAATGGGGCATTGTACTCAATCATGGGTCTGATGAGGGAGGAATATAGGGTACAATGACATCCTTGGATCTGGATGTGAATCCCTTCATGATGAGGTGTGCAAGGTAGAATGTTTTTCTAACCACTTTGGCAACGTGGGTGTCAAATGAGAGGTCGCTGTCGACTTGGGTCCCTAGGTCTCTGATTACTTTTTCCATACTCAGTGGGTTGCTGTCTATGTGATAATTTGTGGGTACTTTGTTTTTCCCAAAGGGGATGACTATACATTTTTTGGCATTTAGTTTAAGGCCGTGACTCCGGTACCAGTTGTCCGTTTCTGTGAGGCCTTTTTGTAGGATGTGTGTGTCTGCTGGTGTATCGACTATGGCGCCTAGTTTGCAGTCATCTGCGAACTTTGTCAGCCACAGCCCTCCCATGTTTGCTTTAACATCTGAGAAATAAATGCCGAACAAGAGGGGTCCCAGGACAGATCCCTGTGGGACACCTCTTGTGACTGGCTTTGAGTCTGACATTGCTCCAGCGATTTTAACTTTATGGGTTCTGTCCTTTAGCCAGTTTGCAACCCATATAGTGACATAAGGGTTTACTTTTAAGCTGTTGAGCTTATCTATGATGCCTGAGTGGGGTATTGTGTCGAAGGCCTTAGCCAAGTCCAGGTATGCTGTATGGACTGCTTTGCCCTCATCAATGGCTTTAGTGACTGTTTCGAAAAAGTCAACCAGGTTTAAAAGGCAGGATCTGCCCTTTACAAAGCCGAACTGGGTGGGGACAAGTGTCTGTAGGTCCCCTATGTCTCTGTTTATGAGTTCCATAATGATTCTTTCCATAGCTTTGTAGACCAGGCTGGTTAAGCTTATAGGGCGGTAGTTTCCAGGATCTGTAGAGGCACCCCCCTTGTGGAGTGGGACCACTGTTGCTGTATGCCAGTGTTCAGGTACATATCCTGAGGTAAGGCTAAGGTTAAATAGCATTTTTATGTGTGGGTTTAGCTCCTCTTGGAGTTCATGTAACACGCAACCCGGGATACCGTCAGGTCCCATTGATGCTGTGTTTTTTGCTTTGTTTAGGGCGGTTCTCACTTGGACATCTGAGATGACAGGGAGATTACATTCAGCTGGGATAAGTATTTCTTCTTTTGGGGGTGAAGGAGGGGAGAAATTTGCACTGAACCTGTCAGCCAGAATGTTGGCAATATCTGTGGGTTCAGTGTATTTTATGTTGTTGTGAACCAACTCTGAGCATATCTGAGGGTTTCCACCCAGGTTTCTAACATAGCTGAAGAAGGCTTTGTGGTTATCTTTAGTGTCCTTAGCGATTTTTCTCTCAAAGTTGGCCTTGGATGTTTTTATGAGAGAACGTAGTTTTCTGCTAATGTTGATCAGAGATATCTTCCCTTCGTGGGATTTTGCTCTGACGTGCAGTAGCTTCCTCCTTTTGTTATACAATGTGTTTATGGCTGAGGTCCACCAGACAGGACGCTTACCTTTGATGGAGAGGGACTTGGATTTGCTTGGGATTGCATGATCCATGCATTCTTGGAGATGTCCATAAAAAGCATTTGTGAAAGATTCGGCATTGTGGGATGTGGTATCCACTGTCACAGTGGGCTTAAAGGATACCATCTCAGTCTTAAGAAGAGTGAAGTCTGCTTTTGAGAAGTTTTTCACTGTGGTCTTTTTTGCTGGGGGTGGAGGTGGGATATGTATATCCAGGGTGATTAGTTTGTGGTCAGATCTCACTAGTGAGGGGTATACTTCCAGTGTGGAGCATTTTGTCCCCATGTTTGTGATGATCAGGTCTAGTATAATGAATCATTTTTTGGTGTAAATGGACATGTTTACATGAGAGTTTTTAACTTGACATTTTTGATGTATGTTCAGGGGGTTGTAACTTACTTAACTGTCTTAAAGCTGTGGTGCCCAGCATTACTTTAACCTTAGTAAATTGACTTTTTTTCTGTTTTAGAGAATGTATTTCCTTTGTAGTTGTAGAGCTGCCATGGTGGTGCAGCGGTTAGCGTTGCCGCCTCACAACAAGAGGTGCTCCAGTTCGATCCACGGCTGGGGTGCTTTCTGTGCGGAGTCTGCATGTCCTCCCTGTGGTCGTGTGGGTTTCGTCTGGGTGCTCTGGTTTCCTCCCACATCCCAAAGACATGCTGTAGGTGGATTGGACACACTAAATTGGCCCTAGGCATGAATGCGTGTGTGTGTGGGCTTTCTGTGGAAGGTTGGGCACCAGGCTGACAACTCGACACCATAAAACTTCACTGCCAATCATGAGCGGATGGTGATCCGCTGTGGCGACCCCTAACCGGGAAAAGCTGAAAGAAGAAGAAGATTTCCTTTGTAGTTTTAATTTTATTTTCTTCTAGCCTTGAGAGAAGATTTTCTGCAGTTTGTACGTCATATCAGCAACATATATCGGGCACAATAATACATGTAACCTGGATGGTGTGTCCATCAACCTTATGTACAGTTAGATCAAGAACGAATAGTGAACAAAGCTGCAGTTAAGAAAGTGATAATTAGTACAGCATATAAAATATTGCATGATAACTATAAGAATCAATCTGAGGAGGTTAGAAAGGATTGGGAGGAGAGATTGGATAAGTAATTCAGAAAAAAACAATGGCGGATATATGTATTTCTCCCAAATATACAACAAAGTCTAGAGGATTAAGAATCTTTGCTTGGAAGTGTTTACATTGGTATTTTTATAACCCAAGTAGACTCCAAAGAATTTTTTCCTCAGGTAGACAGCAAATGTTGGAGGTGTGATGTAGAAGAAAGAGGTAACTGGGAACATATTGTCTGGGAGTATAATGAGTTGGCAGACTTTAAAGATTGCCTGCAGACTGCACTGTCAGAGATGCTGGGTAAGAAAATTGGTGTAACTAAGGAAATGATTTTTTCAGCTATGATACAGAATCAGAACTGCCTGGACATAGTAAGACCTTGGTCAGTCTAATTATGGTGGCTGCTGAAAAAGCGATTACTAGAAAATGGAAATAGAAGTCTAAACCAACTTTACTAGAAGTAGCAAATATAGTAACAGAGATACAACAACTGGAACTGGGATCTTTAGAAAAGGGTAGGAGCAAGTTTAATAGGTAAAAATGGGAATTGTGGGAACAACGCATGCAGAAAGGAACAAGGTTTAAAAGAAAGCAGTATTTGAATGAGCTGTATAATGTTTGACTGACAGTAACTAGATAGATTATAAGTGATGTACTGTATAATGTTTGCAACTACAGTTGTGTCAACATGGTTTGTAATGTATAATGTTTGCAACTGAAATTATGTCAGTATGGTTTGTTTTCAGGTATATAAATGTAAGATTGCCGATGCCATATGTGATAATTTAATGATTAGTGAACCAGTGTCAGTAATGGCCTTAATGCAATTCCTTTGTGTACTTCCTATTGAGGATGAACTCATGTAGTATTAGTATGAACTTCTACACACTGACATATTTTTATAAAATAGGCACATCCTTTCATTTATATACAGCTCTTTTGTTGAACTAATTTCTTCTAATTTTTTAACATCTTTATTAAATTATGACATTTTATACTGCAACATAAGTTCACATATATTAACAGAAAACAAACCATAACAGTTTCCGATATTACTGTCATTTAGTACAACATATGTTTTCTTATTAACAATTTTAATTGACTCCAACATACATATGTAGTTAGGTGCTACCAAGGTGGCAGCTGCCTTGGGTACAGAGTGTTAGTGGGCATGACCAGCGGATGTAATTCAGCTAGTAGCACATTTCTGGTCAGGGCTGACGCACTTCAGCACTTCATGTGTGGTATTTATTTTTTTTCTTTGTCCTTAACTTGGAGAGGACCTTTTTTACTTCAACTTAAAGCTCCACCAGGGGGCCCAGTCAGGAAACTACAGTAGGCACAAGAGTACTTGGGCAAGGCACTGATCCAATATTACATAATTTGCTCAGTTTCTGCTTTCCCTTTAACATCACTCCTACTGAATATAGTCCTGCATATATTGTTTCCACAAATTTCACTTATTTCTAAGAAAATGTTCTCCTTACCTGTATTAAAGATCCTCCCTCTAGTTATTTTATCACTTTACAATATTCAAAACTTTTGTTACTTTTGTATAACTTTTGATTGCCATTTTCTAGAATTTGCTTTTTTTACATCCAGTAGCCTGTAGCCTAGGTAATGTGACTCCATTAGCCTCATCTGAAATGTGTGTAATCTCTTAGAAGGCTTAGCTGTTCCCTTAAGTATTTATAGAGCTGTGCATGATGTACCATGGCCAAATGCCCTGTTCTCCAGTCGTATGTTAAAGTGAAAAGATTTAAACAGTCCAGTCATTGATTAATACTTGCACGATAACTTAGATATCTTTATTGAGATGTTTTTACTAGATACCAAGTAAGATTAAAACAAAGATAACTGCATTATTTTAATTAAAGATTCAAATAATAATACAATGTTGGATCCTGGCTGCAGCTAACTTAGCAAAAATTAATAAAGTCCTCTTTTCAGAGGTAAATACAGTCCAGTTAAGGGTTTAAGCAGATCTTTATTCAAAGATAAATGTGTTCTTGTCTGGTACCAAACTGACAGTTGAGCAGCTTAAATAGTATCATTCCAAGGGTGGTACAATGATTGCCTGGGTAGAGATGGTTTGGTTGATGGAAAAAGTAAACCACCATTTTTATAACTAATGTACGGGACTGTGCATAGTGGTTCCTTGTTCCCCTAAAGTTACAGTCTTAAATCATTTTATATAAGTAACAGCCACACACACAATGTCTCTCATTTACTAATTGCATTATTCACTGATTTGACATAAAAAGTTGCAAAGAAAAGACCAAATTATGAGTCAAAATTCAATATATTCAGTGAAATCAGGATTAGTTCAAAGCATCTGTGCCCCTCACAGATACATATGCACACTACCAGGACTGGCCTTAGATCAACTGGTGCCCTAGGCAAAAGGTCTCCACAGCGCCCCCTACCATACCACCCGGTGCCCCCATCCTGGTCTACCTACACCAAATAAATACTGGAAAACTGACCCTGGTAGAGAGGCACCCTAGGCGGCTGCCTAATTGGCCTATGCCTAAAGCTGGCTATACACACTACATATTAGGTAACTGGCACACCCAGGGCTAGGGAAAAAAGCTTGCCCCTTCACTTGTATTTCTACACTGCCTAATTACTTCTTTCACTTTTAGTTTCAGGCTGCCTCAGTCTCAACCAGTCACCTGAGGCAGTCTAAGCCAATAGAAGTGGCTCTTTGCTTCTTCATACAGCAGTCCAATGAGCCATTTTCTTGTGATGTTTCTGCCTTTTGCGGAAGGCAAGAAGATCTGTGATGAGACTTATTCACCCTATTCCTAGAATGGAGCAGACATAGTGCTTGGCTGTTTTTTAAAACAGCCTGGCAAGAGGAATAAGCCATTTTTTTCCTTAAGGGAACCTCAGAAGGTTTAAGAACTATGTGCATGTGCGGAGTTCCGAGTTTCATTATGGTAATGATACAATTTGATTTTTAGAAAAAAAAATCAGTGTCTTTGTTTTTGTGTGTGTGTGTGTGTGTGTGTGTGTGTGTGTGTGTGTGTGTGTGTGTGTGTGTGTGTGTGTGTCTCTAAATGAATATGATGAGGCTGCATTAATCATCCTTGACTGTGTGGTGGCCCCAGAAAAGCTGGGAATAATGAGGAAAAAAGTAATTCATTTTCTGATTGCACTCTTTAATCTATAGGGCTGTAATATGAACCTCTTAGGATAAAGGTGATAATGACCTCTCCTCTCAACCGCACCCATTCTAAAACCAGC
Source organism: Protopterus annectens (assembly GCF_019279795.1). NCBI lineage: Eukaryota > Metazoa > Chordata > Ceratodontiformes > Protopteridae > Protopterus > Protopterus annectens. Next base: position 1,285,421,411 of record NC_056739.1, on the reverse strand, counting down.
CCTGCTGAGATGTGTGAGTGCAGAAAGTCGCTGTAGGTTATTGGGGGGGGCTGCAGATCGCATGGTTATTACTTTAATTTTTACCACAGTCAAACCTTAGAGGTGTGCACAAGAGGTCATTATAGCTTGTTTTTGGGATGAGGCCATTGTGGTCATAGTTTCTTTTACTTTTCTCACAGATCTCAAAGGCGTACAAGGAAGATTACTATAGCTTGTTTAGGGGCAGTGTACTTTCTAGGAGCAACAAAGTAGAATACATTACTGTAGTCATTATTCTTGTCACTTTTCTCACAGTCACACATTAGGAACTTATACAGGTGGCTGCCTATAGGCATTAGGGGTGAGGAGTGAAGAAGCATATTATGTATATGTATGCCAGCAGTTACCTGAAATACATGACTGTGGCAATTTGAACCTCTGCTTTCATCCCAATGTAATACTAGAGGGATGCGTAGATAATGACTGTCATTTTTTGGGGGGGAGGTTATTGAGGTAGGTAGTATTCCCAGATAGGACGTGTGTATTCTCACAATAATTGTCTTGTTAGTTTATTGTGAGTTACTATTTTGTCAACTTTGAACATTAAGCCTTTAGCACAACTTAGGTCTTCCTTGAAAAAAAAAAAAAAAAAGAATGAAATTCCTTTCTTACTCATGATTTTGTTTAGATCACCACTGATTGAAAGTTTGGGAAAATGCTCTAAAATGCATCCCAGAGCATCCATAACACCTATAGCTTCTGTGGACATCAGCCTAATTGAGTTACTCTCTAAATGTTTATTACTGTGTTGCCTTGGTTAGGAAAGGTGTGTTGAAAGGATGCAAGAAAAGCTAAAGCTGAAAAGCAACACTGATTACTTTTTCCCTTAATCATAATTTCTGTTCAAACCATCAGTAAATGAAAAGGTTGAGTAAAAAGAAAAAAAAATTAAAATGTACATCAGGGCATACAGAAAGTTATGATTTCTTGAAAAAGCTGAAGAGTAAGGCAAAATGTGAAAAAAGGAAGGAACAAATAATGCACATGGTGTGAGCTCAAAATAGCGAGAAACAGAGGGTAGCAATGGAGGATATGCATGTTTGTGTGTTGGGGGGGGGGCTGAAACAGTAGGCTGGCCTAGGATGCCATTTCAGCTAAGTTCAGCCCTATACATAGAGTTGTTGTAATATATTATTTTTGCAACTAAATGCCGATAGTTGTGAATGTCCCTTTGTGAGATGGGCCAACACTGTGTTGTACATAGCCCTGTTGTAAGAGTATTCTAGTTACATGTCATTGTTTGTGTACTACTACTCCTAAATGTTTGCATGAACTAAAAGGTTGCTTAGGATGGGTGGCAGTGACAGGCTGATACTTAGAATGAAAGTGCTTAGGGGCCCCCAACTTGATATTTGCTGAGCCCCCAAAAATGCTAACACTGACTACAGTTAACAAATACAGACAAACAAATAAATAAGACATTACTTGAGTAAAAATCTGGCTATTATGCAGGAAGATGTAGAAGAACAATGGTGTTATATCAAAACAGCTATCAAAAAAAGGAACAATGCTTTGCATGAAACTAATGAGCAAATCCCTGAGAAGTAAAAATGAAATGTGCCCCTGGGTGCTCCGGTTTCCTCCCACATCCCAAAGCTGTAGGTGGATTTGACACTCTAAATTGGCCGTATGCGTGAGTGCGTGTGTGCACCTTATGTGGAAGGTTGGGCGCCAGGCTAGCAACTCAACACCGTAAAACTCCACTGCCAATCATGAGTGGACAGGTGATCTGCTGTGGCGACCTCTAACCCGGAAAAACTGAAAGAAGAAGAAAAAAATGTCATAGGTAAAGTATGCACTTCTTGAAAAAATATAAGCAAACATAGATAATGACAGACAAATTTTACCTCTTAAATAGAAAGCAACAGGTAAGGCACTTAGAAAAGCAAAGACCACTGTGGAAGAAATACTAATAAGTGACATTAAGCAAGGGCATAAGCATTTTATACTTACAGGAGGGAACATAGAAATAACAATGGTTAGTTAAATAACTGGCAATGTCAAGTTGGCTGAGAGCATGTAAATTTGGTGAATACTGAACCTGCTCAGAATAGTCGACATTAAAAAGAAACAGGGAAAATGGAAAGAATAAAAGCTTTCTCAAGATCTGCTTGCTCTTTTTGCTTTAGTTGGCCACCATTAGTCATGTTTCTCTTGTACTTGATAGTTAATGAGAACTGTGCAGTTGGTTCAGTGTTCAGCACTTTCCAAGCTGAGCACCTTGTCTAAACTTTCAACTACCTGGCAGAGTGGGGCCCTTTATGTTGGTGCAGTTAACTGAAGTTAAATAACTAGACCAGTGGTAGGCAACTAAATACATTAAATTAGTATGTTAATCATTCAAGATGAGAAGGAAGATTAACCAAAACCAGGCAGCAATGTCAGGAATAAAAGAAAACCAGGGAATAATGCAAAACATAAAAGTGCACATGATGTGCTGACCTGAAGGGATTTACTCTTTAATGTTTGGGAAAAAAAAGTCTGAGCCACAAAAATACCATTAACCATTTCAAGATATCATGGGATAAGGATAAGATTCTCCCAGGACTGAAAAGGCCAGATATGGTTTCCCTTACAATAAGTGGGAATAAGATAGCGGCAAAGAATAAAATCTGTCAGTTTGACCTTAGTGTTTGAAAAATTATGGACTCCCTAATAAAGAAATTAATTTATAATATTAGTAAGACATTGTGAGTTACTTTTAAGGCAGTGTGGAATTACAGCTAGGAGCTTATGCTATACACTCTCAGTCTTTAGACTATTTAACCAGGGTGTTGGATCAAAAAGGAGCAGTACAGGTTCTCTTCTTCAGCCTTAGGCATTTGACAGGGTACAGTGTAAAAGGTTACTAAAGATATTTGATCTGGAATTGCTTCTAGGATGACAGCATGCCTTAGACATTGGCTGGGCAATAGGATTCCAAGTTACTGCACATGTAGCTCATCCATACAAGAGGGCAGTCAACAGCGGGATACAGCAGAGTCATTACTAGCGCTGATCCTATTCAGTGTTTTTATATGTGACCTAGACTGCTTAGAAGGAAAGTCTGACTTTTTCCTGTGCTAAAGTTATTTGAAGGGGCTGATACAAAAACGTGAAGAAAAAATAGTGAGGCAGTAAGATCAGAAAAATACTCTGAAACTTAACACATTAAATGTAGCGCAAAATACTGTTTCAGGGAAGTAAAAACCATAGAAAAAATTACAGTTTGGAGGTGACGTAGTACTATCAGAAAATCAAGTGATAAGCAGGTAGAATGATAAAATACCAGTGAAAGGTTGTGGAACACTACTATGCATAGAAATAAGTATCATATTCACAGATGTTTGATAAGACCAAATCTAGAACACAAGTACACATTAAAAAAAATATCTTATTTACCGATATTTGATAAGACTAGATCTAGAATACAAGTACACATTAAAAAAAAGTATCATATTCACAGATCTTTGATAAGACCATATTTAGAGTATTTTATGCAGTTTTGAACATATCATCACTGATGTAGGTTAATAGGTTCATAGGAGGTTACTAGGCTAGCAGCCCTAGAGCCCTTACAAGCCTAGCCATGTTAATCCTGAGTTGCCAATTGTATTTGGTTAGATGGACATAATTCATAGAGTGTGTCTATGATAAACATGGACTGCCCCTGTCCATGAGGGACATGGGTGCCACTCCCGGGGTAAATTCGCAGTCTCCCATCCATTTGTCCGGGTTGCACTTGAATATGGTCAGTGAGGAGCTCTGCTTCACATGAACTGGAAATTTATTCCAGTGTAGCGGCAATCTCTGGGAGATGTATCTCTCTCTCTCTCCAGCATGTTCTGTTAAATGTCACAGGCTAGGTTAAGATCCCTAGACCGAGTGACTCTTGTACCATTTGACCTGTGGATGTGCAGCATATCCATCAGGGCAGGGTCAGAGACTGCCCTGTAGGCCAGGTTCAAGTCACCTCTCAGCAGACTGTATGATACACAGTACAGTGACAGGGCTTTCAGTCTGTCCACATAAGTCATGGTTTTAAGGCCCTGTACTTTCTTGCTGAGAAACCTCTATGGTCTCTCCAGCTGCTGCAGGTGTCTGGTGAGGTACATGCAGAAGGGAACATTGTACTCTATTAATGGTCTGATGTGGGTCAAGTACAGTGAAGTTATAACATTCTTAGACCTGGATGCGATACCCTTACTTATGAGATGTACAATGTAGAAATCTTTCCTTACCACTCTGGAAACGTTTTGGTCAAAGTTCAGATTGCCATCTACCTGTGTTCCCAGATCTCGCACCACTGGGTTTGAACTTGGGGGGGGGGGGGGGGGGGCTGCTGTCAATAGTGTAATTAGCAGGGAATTCTGCTTTGCCAAAGGGGATAATAATGCACTTTTTTGCATTTAGTTTTAGACCATGGCTTTAGCACCAGTCATTTGCCTGTTGTTAGCCCTTCCTGTAATATGTTAACATCATTGGGGAACTCAGTGATTGCACCCAATTTGCAATCAACAGTGAACTTGGTAAGCCAAAGGCTGTCTACTTTAGCCTGGATTTCTGAGAAAATGATTCCCGACAGTAAAGGGCCCAGCATAGATCCTTATGGTACACCACTGGTGATGGGTCTACTGGTAGAGGTAGAGTCATCAACTTTGGCAGTATGTGTTCTGTAGGCAAGCCATTTGGCTATCCATCTACTGACATCAGTGTTAATCCCCAGCTGGGAGAGTTTCTCAATGTTACCTGAGTGGGGGATTGTGTCAAAAGCCTTGGCTAGGTCAAGATAGGCAGTATGCAATGTCTTACCTTCATCCAGGGCTTTGATGACTTTCTCAAAGAAGTCTGCTAGGTTTAATAAGCATGATCTACCCTTAACAAAGCCAGAGTGGGTTGGGTCTAGAGTTTGAAGGTCACCTATGCTCTTGTTGATAAGGTCCATAATGATTCTTTCCTTGGCCTTGCAAATGAGGCTGGTTAGACTTATGAGTCTATAGTTCCCAGGGTTGGTTGATGGTCCCCCTTTTTGCAAGGAGATTACCGTTGCTGTTCTCCACTTTGCTGGAACAAAGACAGTTCTCAGGATATGCTTAAAGAGAAAGCCAAGTGGGTCCACTAGGTCCTGTTTTAAATTATTTAATAAGCAACCTGGGATATTATCTTGTCCCATTGAGGTTGTGTTTTTGGCCTTGGCGAGCACAGATATGACCTGATCTCTAGAGATACTAGGCAGAGGACTGGTGTGAGATATTCTTTGAGGTATGGCTGGTGGGGACAGGGGGGTGAAGTTTGCACCAAATCTGTCAGCTAGCAGGTTGGCAATTTCCTCATGGATAGTATGAGTGGTACCATCTACTACCAGTTTGGCATATATCTGGGCATTCCCTTTTACATTTCAGATGTAATTAAAGAATGCCTTATGATTATCCTTAGCTACGGATGCTATTTTACCTTTGTAATTAGCTTTGGAGGACTTTGTAAGATTTCTGATTTGCTTGTTCAAGCTGTTTAGGGAATTCTTCCTCTGCTGAGTCAGTTCCCTCTTGTTCTTAGACATTAGTTTCTTTCTTTTGTTATATAATCTGTTTATACTTGAGGTCCACCAGGGTGGCTTGTTTTTTTGGGAGGACTTGGTTTTAATCCGGCCAGGCACATTCAAGTCTATACAGTTGCTTAAGTGTTTAGGGCATTTGTGTACACCTCTGCATAGGAGTCATTGTTGAATGTGATTTCGGGGGTTATAAAACTTTTTATACTATCACTTAGTGGGCTGCAATTTGCTTTCAATAGTTACTTTGAATGAGATTGATTTATGTTCTGACCTTACCAGGGAGGGCATCCCACGACGAGTTTGGGGGTGTGTAGTACACTGAGCCCCCCCATGTTGGTGAGTACTATGTTGAGGACATTTGAGCCCCTTGTAGGAGTGCAGACTATCTGTTCCAGACTACTTGTATTGATGAAGTCTAGGAACCTCTGGGTGACCATGTTCATGTTCATGTATGTCACCCAGTCTTTGGAAGGATAGTTGAAATCTCTCATGACTAAGGTGTTGGGTTGTATGGTGAGTGACTCCAGTAAGTCCAGGTAGCCAGTGTGCTTTTCTTGGTTCATGGTTGAGGACCTATATCTAGCAATGATGTGGTATGTTTTTTTTGCCTATAGTTAATTGGACATAGAGATATGCTCTAGAGAGAAGAGGAATGAAGGTCAGCAGGACTAAGACAGAATATATGTGTGTGAATGAGAGGGAGGATAGAGGAATGCTGAGGATGCAAGGAGTAGAGGTGGTGAAGGTGGATGAGTTTAAATACTTGGGATCAATAGTTCAAAGTAATGGTGACTGTGGAAGAGAGGTGAAGAAGAGAGTACAGGCAGGATGGAGTGGGTGGAGAAGAGTGTCAGGAGTGATTTGTGACAGACGAGTACCAGTAAGAGTGAAAGTTGAGGTCTTCAAGAGGGTATTGAGACCAGCTATGTTATATGGGTTGGAGACAGTGGCATTGACAAAAAGGCAGGAGTTTGAGCTAGATGTGGCAGAGTTAAAGATGTTAAGATTTGCACTGGGTGTAACGAGGGTGGACAGGATTAGGAATAAGTATATTAGATGGTCAGCCCAGGATGGAAGGTTTGGAGACAAAGCCAGAGAGGCAAGATTATGTTGGTTTGGACATGTGCTGAACAGGGATGCTGAGTATATTAGGAAAAAGATGCTAAGGATGAAGCTACCAGGTAACAAGAAAAGAGGAAGGCCTAAGATAAGGTTTATGGATGTGGTGAGAGAGGACATGCAGGTGGTTGGTGTGACAGAGCAAAATTGCAGAGGACAGGAAGAAATGGAAACAGATGATCCACTGTGTCGATCCCTAATGGCAACAGCCGAAAGAAGATGATGAGTTAATTGGACATGGAGTATTTTGAGGGAGTTGTATTGTTTGACCAGTCTTGAGGTGTACTTTGCTGTAATGAAGATGGATACACCTCCACCTTTGGTTCTTTCATGTTCACTTTGAGGTCTGTTGCACAGCTGGGGTGTTCTCCACTGCCTTGAACCATGTCTCAGTGACTTCACAGACGTCAATATCTTCCAAGGTGAGGAGTGCTTCCAGGGAGTGCAGTTTCATGTTTAGACTCATAGCATTAAGCAGCAGAACCTTGAGTTTGTCTCGAGCGGATTTTGTTACATCAGAAATTTTCTTTTGACATTGCCTAAAAATAAGGCACTAAGAGGAGGCAAGCACCTTTGCCAGTATCCAAAACCCTAGACGAGATATGTGCAGACCATCCCCGGCAAAGCAGCATAGCCTGTTGACCATCTCTTCCCAGGTTGCCAGATACTGAATACCCCTGGACTGACACCACAAGCTAAGCCAGTTGTTGAAGTCAATTATTTTTTGTTTATATTGTGGCATCACCCTGAGTGAAGTTAGAATTCTGCTTAGGGCTAGAGTCATACCTGCCTGGGACACACAATCTGAGAGTTCAGTCATGTCTTCATCATATTGTCCAGAAAGGTACGTTTCAAGTCATTCACCCCAACATAGACTATGACAGAGTCATGATGGTCCTTGTTGTTGGGTAGCTTGAGTGCATGTGTGATTTGATGGATCCTGGCACCTGATAGGCAGCTGACCATGACCTTCTCCTTGTCCAACCTGTTGAGGCCTGTGTGTCTCACTGTGGAGTCGCCTGTGACCAAGACATTAGGATTTGAGGTGTTTTGCCTTAGAGGCTTATTTGCTAAGACACTGGTGTATGTGTTATTATGTGTAGTGGTTTCTATTTGCATAGCAGTGTGTGCAAGTGGTTTACATTTGGGAGGCCTCTGATCTTTTGGTAAGCTTCTAATGAGTACCTCCACATGTGTGGGTTTGTGTTATGACCTCATTTTGTGTGAGAGGTGAAGTGTGTGTGTTTACAACCTGTTTGATGTCCGGTTTGTTGTTATGTGAGAGAGTTGATTCCAATTTCATGGTGCAAATGCATCTCTCACAATAGGGTATTTGTTTGTTTTAGGACTAAGTGGTTGTCAGTATACATGAAGCAATTACTAAGTATGTTGCCTCAGGATGCCCATGTTAATCAGGCTGGCTGGGAAGTAATGGGAAACTGCCCATCCATTATAGCATGTTTTTACACTATGTACTATTAGGGAAGGGAGTGGGTTAGTTTGACCAGTTTTTGTGCTAGGACTAACAAAGTTGCTTGTTCTAGTAAAGGCTATGGATGATAAGTGTGGCAACGCTGCTCAGTCCACCCATAGTGCAGTAGGGAAGCTTGGGAGCATTCCACTGACAGACATCTAGGGAAAATTTGAGTTTCAAGGTGTTTGCATCTATACAGGTCACCCCTAACCCCTGTTGTGTAGTGCACTGCAACTCGCAAACACGGGGCTTAAATGTAGGTGAAATTAAGACCCTTTAAGGCTAATTTACCAGTAGGAAAGCACACAATGAACCTTCCTCCAACAATCGCCAGCTCAGACAAGGCTGCATCCACACTCTTCTGCCTTAAGGGTTCAGAGGAGCCCTTCTAAATGTAAGATGGCTGGTTTACTGCTCAAGTGTGTCAGTAACAGGCTAGATTCAGCAGGTTTGAATCTAGTTTATGCTATGTAGGTATCAGAACAGTGCAAATCAGTTGCAGATAAGTGCAAAAAATACTTAGACACCTTTTGTGTTTCCCAGATCAGCTAGACCAGGTAAACACCTACTGCTGCTAGGTGAACATTCCCAGTCCTCCCAATGCAAAAGCACAATAGAGGAGTATCCAGAGTGAAATGCTACCACAAAAAACTTAAATGATACAGAATGCTACCACAAACAAACTTAAAGATATAGATGCAGCAGTGTACTTTAAACAGCGTATAAAAGTGTGGTTATTCAATAAAAGTACTTTGCTTTGAATAAATGAGCCAAGAGCCACTCATTTGTACAGAATTTATAAAGGCACTAAAAAAAAATCAAACAAAAAAAAACATAAGCCCTCCAGCCAATAAAACTACATTCAGAAATCTCAAGTGCTTCCTCAACCTCAACAGACCAGGCTACCTCCCAGTGCACTAGACTGAAAATTCCCTGACCTCTTTTGTGTAAAAACAATTGTTTGCTAGAGTGTAAAAATACCATACTTTATCCAACAGCTAGCTAGATCAAGTTTTACAAATGATGGGAGGCAAAATGCACCTTTTCAATATAAGCACAAGGAAAGGCAAATAAATAATTCAGGATATCAAGAGTAGTGTAGAAAGGAAAGGCAAATAATTCAGGATATCAACAGCAGTGTAGAAAGTTAGGAGCTTATTAAGCTCAATTTACAGTAGGGCTGGGCAGCTTAAAATTACTAGGTTTAAAAAACAAATCACCAAACGGGAAGGTGGGTGGGAAACACAGCAAGGAATCATGAGTAATGCTTTAGTTTACGCAGGCTTCAAATCTTTTCAGACAAAGACAGAGGCCCAGAATTTCACTGAGTATTTAAGTATCACTCAAGAGACAATTTAACCAATGAAAAAACATGTGAAATGAGCAGCCTAGATAACTTAAGTGTCCACCTCTCACATAGAACAAAACAGAATGTTGTCACATCACAGACAGGTAATAACATTGATGTATTGTTTCACTAGAGACATTATAAAATGAGACTAGAAGAATTTAATATTTTTCTAGAGGATAAAGGCAGAATGGTAATGAAGTGAGAACATAAGTGCTTCAAGATTACTTACAGAGTCCCTTAGAGTATCATTTTTCAATAAAAGAATGTATGAGAAAGAGAGTATGCATGCTGAAGATGGATAGTGGCATAAGTGAAATGCATGTTAGTATTATTTCTTAGAAAAGATGGTGAATGACAGAAACAATCCTCTGAAGAGACATCATAGTCAGAAAGAGTTGCCAAGTTAAGAATGCCTAGTGCTGGCATAAAGCCATCTTAAGAGACAATGGGAGCTTGTATGTGATACATGAAGTACCTGCAATTTTTCCATAAAAGTAAACAGACTAGCTGGGCCATGCAATCATTATTTGCTATTAGTATCAATGTTTTTCTGTTTATCTGTTTAGCTACAATTTCATGATTATTGGGTGGTGTAGCACCACCCATCAAAGTTCTCACAGGTTAGTGCTTTCCATAGTTGATTGATGGGCAACTGGGGGTATGACATCACTGAAGGACAGACTGCCATTGAAAACATTCCTATAGTAACATTTCTGTTTAATTATGTGGTTTGCATCAGTTAATTATATTAACATTGATCATTTAGAAAACATTAAAAGTAATGACATTCTTCATCATATAGTAAGTTTGCTGCCACTGTTTTCTACAACTATGATGCTATCTATAGAATTACACATAATATTTTTAGCACAGTTGAATTTCTGGAGGTATTTGAAGTGCTACCACAGAAGAAAATGTGTGAAAGACATGGATCTCCAAGCTCTGTTCATGCTGATAAAAACTGTTATTTGACTTATTTACAGCTTTTTAAAATGATTTTTTTTTCAGTTACTAGAAAAGTACTAGTAATTATTTTTGTTTTGTGGCAGGCATTGTGTGTGAGACTCACTAACATTCTCAGCACCACTGTGGACTTGGCTGTCTGCAATGTAGGTGGGGCTTGCTACTGCACATCTCAGGGGCCACTACACAATAACCCTTAACTTTCTCTGCACTTAATATATAGCCTTAAAGTTTTGTTTTTCTTTTTTTTTGTACATAATCTCATTTTTCATGCTTATATTGATGCATATTCATATCTAGCTGAAAATATTCCATTTATGCTCCTTAGGTTGAATCCATCTAAAGTTCTGCTTACTATAGAGGTGATACATTTAAGTCTATGGTTAGTATATTCACTTCTATTTCCATTCTTTTCAATAAGAACCATCATAACAATTTCTCACTCCTGTACTATTGTGCATTCATTTTGAGACTTGTTTCATAATGCTGCAACAATTAAGTTCTGCGTCTATTCTTAAACAATTTTAGGTGAAGAATCCCCTTTCAAAAATATTTTCTTTCAGTTCTTTTAATTATTTTACTCATTCCGTACTGACAGTACAGTGTAGTATGTTCTCCTTAGTACTGAATATATTAACTTTTGTTAGTTAAATTGTGATTCAAAACTTTTAGAAACTATGGTAAAATATTTGCTTTAGTCTTAGAATTTGTAGTCACTCTGAGAATTCATGGAAATAAGGTGATGTCAGGAATTTTCTGCAAGAGTTCATTGACTTCCTTGATAAGTAAGTGTTGGGACATCTAAATTGGATACTTTGGGTGATTTCAGTACCCAGGTTGCTGATGAATTAATAATCATTATTAAGGACTTTGTTATCATTACAAGCAATATATATTTTTCAAGTAATTATTATTGCCACCATTAACAGTCTGTATTACACAGAGTCAGTGGCTGGGCTGCCTTTGTTATTCAGGCTTCATGAACATAGACAGTAGACAGGCTGAGGTTAATGGGTCTACAAGGGAGCCAGGAAGGCAATGTTGCATAATTTCAAGAAAACATCATGGTATATGGCCAGTACCCATAGAGATAGAGTTCTTTGTTTTGGAGAGGGGAGCTGATACTTATTCTGTGATAATAAGGAGGAGGGGTGCAGATTTGATGGTGTGGGAATGAAAGCATCCAGGGGACAGATGGGAGAAGTTTTAGCTAAAGTTGTCTGCAAGCATATTCTTTATATTCTCTGGGCATGAGTGGGTTTTGCTGTCAGATATCAATTCAGTGCAGTGATGGATATTTTTAATGAAATTCCTGACATAATTAAAATCTTTGTGATTTTATCTTCAGAGGTTGTATTCAACACATATTTGGCCTTTCTAGTTTTGATCTTTCGCCTATGTTCATTAATTTTTCTTTTGAGTTCAGTTTTAGTGTGGTGGGATCTGATTAGTTTTTTATACAGTTTGTTTATGGTGGGAGTTCCACCAAAGGGTTTGTTTCTAAAATTGGAACTATGTTTATGACAAATGGGGATGAGTGCTTTATTGTAAGAGTTTAGGTGGGAGTAAAACCCGGTGGTAAATAGGGCTGCTTTAAGCTATGGTGCCTCATGTAAAGGGGAGATCTTGAATTTCATAAAGTTAGAAACTAGTGCTAAGAGATCTGTCTTGTAGAAATCCCCTAAGACAGTTGTATGTGGAGGCACCTTTGACTGGAATCTTATGGAAAATACTACAGCATGATTGAAAAATTTGACTGCTGAGGGGATAACTATGGTAGTGGTGTATAACAAATATTATATTTGTGAGAAATACATCTAGAAGGTTTGGGCCCCTATTTGGGATAGGGACTAATTTGTCTAGAAAGTAGGCATTGCTGACATTGAAGTACCATTATGCATATTTATTTTTGTGCTTTATATTAACTAGTCTGTGAATGGATGGTTAAGGTTCCCCAGGATAACTGAATTCAGTTTGATGGTTAGAGATTCTAATTTACTTAGGTAGTCTTCATGGGCTACAAACACCATACACAGTAGGGGTTCTGTAGTTTGCCATGATAATGCAGTTGGTTGTAACTGTGGTCACGAAGATATGTACTAATTCTAAGTTATTAACTAACTAGAATAGGGGTGAGGTAATTTAATTTCAAATGGAGTGACATACCCCCCACTAGTGACAGGGCCACCCTCATCTGAGAGTCTAAAGGAGTGGTACTCAATAAAACCAGGTACAAATGGAGTGTTATCACTATGTCGGGACCATGTTTTTTCTGACTATGCAGGTGTCTGGGTTTTCAAGAGTTAGGAAGAGTTCAAGGGTAGATATCTCTTATACAGTCATTGATTGGTTTAACTGTTACTCTTCTAAGGGGAACATTTATATTATGGCTTCTTGAATAAATTCTTCTGTTAGTCACACTCTTCATTGCAGGATTCTTTAGGTCTCCCTATCTGGTCCCTTTTTGTTCGCAGTATAGATCAACCTCTAGGCGGAGTCATTTGGCTTTTGATTCGCCATTTGAGAAAACTTTCACATGACATGTGACTGAGTATGCTGAAATATATCTCCTTCCAGATGAACAAGCAAATTGATTTTAAAATCTAAAAGAGGTCTGGATGCCATCCTAAAATTGGTGAGGTTAGTTATCCCAGCCAGAGTTAGACAAGCCAGATTTACATCATAGATATTTTGGCCCTGATACTACTTCAGATAAGTTCAGATAGTGTTTGAGGATGGCTTGCCTGTCCTGGGGGAGGGATTTAATCAAGTCCCATCACATGAGTACCTACTTTTGCACTGTCTTACACAGGGTCTCAGGAACCTAGCCAAGGAATATTTGCATTCCAGTCAAGAATTACAAATGTGCAGAAGCACACACTTGTAGTAGCTTGGCATTGCATTTTGCTTGATGATTATGCCAAAGGGAGGGTTATTAGGTTGATTCAAGTAAACTCCTAAACACCTGCAGGGCGACAGCCATGAACCTCAGCTCTTGGTTCAGCCTTCTGGTATATTCTGATGCCAGGGGTAAGGGCTAATGGATGCGCAGATGGGAAGAATAACTGATTGTTAATGGGGAGCAGAAACAAAATATTTAAAAAAATGCAAGACCAAGACAGTAATTGCTCATGCCACCTTGATACCCTTCACATCTTACCCCTTCTGTCATTTATGGGGTGAATAAGCTGATGTTTGTGGCTTTAGTCCAACTGGGCTTTATACCTGATGATTATCTGTCAGTTCAGGACCATGAGGCAGCTGTAGTAAATGTTATTTATATTGTGTGAGGAATATTGCACAATTAAGTCGTTCCCTCCAGTAGAGCTCTTTTGATGGTATACCTTTAACTCCCAGTGGGTGTGGCTTCTGCCTTTTAAAAATAAAGTTATCACCTTAAAAGTCTAACAAATACTAAATGACAGAGGTCATATATCAATACAATTGTGTTTGCCATCAGGTATGCTTCAAGATAAAATACTCTCTGGTATGTAGCATGGTTTTGGAATTATTAATGCAAATACGAACTGGCAATATTTGACGTCTAGAGGCACAGTAGGAGGTAACTGCAGAAACGCCTGGGGATGTCACTCGGCTGTAATTAGTTAAAGCACTGCACTCTGTGAGATAATCTTTCTGACGTGCATACCCTATTCTGTTTGTGTTTGGACTACTGCAGTGCAAGTTATCTGAGGCTTGACAGTGGTGATAAAAGCTGTTTGCAAGCTGTATATGGTACAGGAGTACATTTACTTTACTGGGGTAAAGCACTATGCCCATATAATGCTGGGTCTTTACTACTTGCAGTAGCTTCCTGTGGCCTATGTCAGAATTTAAATCTTTCTTTCTTGTCTGTCATGGCCTACATTTGTTAGATCTGTCATGCTGGTACTATGTCAGCTGCCTCAGTTTTTCTGCATTTTCCAATGAGGATTGCTAATGACTACCAGGTTCCATGCTAAGTAATTTGTTTTAAATTCTTTTTCATACCGTAGTTCTTATCTATGGACTTGAATACATTATTGTCTGAGAGATCAGCCTACATTTAAAGAGTGCATTAAAACTCATCTCTGCAATAATTTCTTCCTATTGGACAAGCTGTTATTTTAATTATCCATTTAGTCATGTATTATTTATTATATTAAGTTCAAGAAACAAACAATTTATGTATTTTATGTAATTTTTAGTTGTTTTTATTTTTAACATGCCTATGCTTAGGCTGGATTAATTACTTAAGCTAAAAAAATAATGAAAAAACTGCCTTCTCTTTCATCTATGCAAAGTTGATGGACTAAACAGGCATGGTAAGCAGTCATGAGAAAGTGACAGTTATAGTTTGATTTACCATATGAAAACATAGCATAAGAATTTGTTTTGATGGGTAATACTTTGTCTAAATCAAGGACTCTGCATGGTTCAAGTATGTTCAATCAAGTCATAGTCAAGAAACAGTTCACTGACCAGAACACAATCTTTTTAACTCATGCATTTTATTTGTGTGTGTGTGGGAGGGGGGGTCAATTCCCACACTCCCTTACTTTTATATACAAAAATCCATGGTTTTACAACTATGGGAAGAGGAGAAGATCTCCAATGCAGTACATAATAGTCTCACACCACTGGCCACCCTTATCCTGCCCCTAATTTCTGTGAAGTGTTTGTTGTTCCACTCTATGTTTATGAGCATAATATCTAAACCAAGAGCAGAATGTTATACAGAAAACTCTTTTTTAACTTCCTTAATTAAATTATCAGTTAAAACAAAGGCAAACATACATAAAAGGAAAACAAACATTACTAACATTTTTTTCATTTACATACATAATATATCACAAATATTTTCTTTCTTTACAATTATCATTAGTCCAGAGTTACATAAATTGTAATTCCTGCCTTTCCTTAAACCTCATTCCTCCTCCTGAACATTATTTTGCCTATAGTTTCCCCACAGTTTCCATTTATTTCAGTGTAATTTGCTCCTTCCCTTTTTAAAGATCCCTCTTGAAGTTCTTTTCTCTCTTTTACAATATTCAGTACCTCAGATACACTCGGTTAAGGCTTTCATTTCCATTTTCAAGTAATTGCTTTTTTTGGGGCATCCAACAGAATTAAATTTAGCAAGTCCTTACTATGTCTAGGCAATTCAGATAGTGAATCATAGCTCAAAAGAATCATTTCCTTAGTTACAGCCATTTGATCATCCAATATTTATGACTGTGTGTGCAAAATTGCTTTATATTTTGATTTTGCAAGAGGGAATGTATGTATGTATGTATATATATATATATATATATATATATATATATATATATATATATATATATATATATATATATATATATATATATATATATATATATATATATATATATATATATATATGTATGGATCTGTGTCACAATATCAGTACACACCAAGACCTCAAATATCAAAAGGCTGAAACTTAAAACATTGTGCCGACTTTTCCCTAAAATAAGATATATTTTTGGATCAGGTATTTGCCTTTTCCCCAATGTCTTGTGTTCTCGGAGTTGGTATATATACAGAAGCAGCAGAGCATGTCCCACTACAAAAAAGTTTTGTTTTGCCATTATTTAAGAGAAAGGCAAGTTCAGTGTTTTAAAAGTTTTGATCTTCTGAAGTTCAAAATTTTGGTCTGTTGATATTGTAAGATAGACCCATATAGATAGATAGCTAAATAGATGGATAAATATTGTTTCCCCTCCCAGGACCCTGCCCAGTGACGTGCCTACCTGCACCTAATTGACCTTTTTGTTCTGAAGGTATTTAAGTCAGGTATTCTAGTGTGGGTGAAAAACCTATGGTCCATTTGTTTCTACTC
This sequence comes from Protopterus annectens, assembly GCF_019279795.1. NCBI lineage: Eukaryota > Metazoa > Chordata > Ceratodontiformes > Protopteridae > Protopterus > Protopterus annectens. Next base: position 1,285,405,090 of record NC_056739.1, on the reverse strand, counting down.
AGAAATCCCAACTTGCCCTCTATTTCCTGGTGAGTGTTGTATGGTAGGGAATGGTCAAGCTTGCTTGTCCTTGAGATATTACTCTTTCCCACTTGGGGCGTCCTCCTTCCTCCTCACCAACTCCTCCAAGCTCTTCAGTCACTGTCTCCTGAAGGGAAGTGCACCTCTTCAGGTGAGCCAGAGCCACCTCCCTTCTCAGTATGATCAAGCCGTCAGTGGCCACTTACTCCAGTCATCCTCAGCCACCTCCTACAAGCTACAGTGATTAGAAGAAAATATCGATCTTTAAGTCATCTTCTGTCATGTAGGCTAAGTATTATGAACCTGTTTGTACTGATCACGACTGACCCCGAGCTGTTACTGTAAAGGGTCCATTCAGGATCAGTACATTTATTCAAGCAGCAAATTAATAAATGAATAGAACCCTTTCAGAGATTCAACACAGACATTCTCAGATTTTCAACATGACCTGATTATGTTGATGAATGTATTGCTGTTTTGTGAAAACTTAGAACTAATTGTTTTCAGATGTTAAGGACAGCTGTCTTCACAGTACAGTTATTTTCTTTTACAGCATAGTAGCTTAACTATCGTAAGAGACACCAACAGCTCTTGTAGGAGAAACCCACAAACATCCTGACATCAGCAAGACTTCATTAACCAGTAACTGTGAAAACTGAGGTAATATGAAAGAAATCATGGCATTCTCTATTCACAGTACTCTGAAGCGGCTTATGAAGCTTAGGGCTGCTTTTTTTCCCCTTTTCACATTCTGCTTGACCATTAGCCATTGTGCTGACAGTGCAGTGTACAGTAGTGTTTTCCCAGTCCATGCAACTCACCTCAGGGCATGGCTGGACAAAGATCCTTCATTTTAAGAAGTTCCAAAGATAAAATTATCCTTCATTATCTAATATTTTAAAACTCTGAACCTGTATGACATATAGCTGTTGAAATATTGAATCAGAAAATGTACAATCACAATCCTTTATTTCATTATATGAGCAAACAATCCTTTTTTTTTATATGGGCAGACTTCATTTCTGTCTTTCTGACTTTGTAACAGGTGCTTCCAGAAAGTAACGATAATTTTGTGTGATTTAATACAAACATCTAAAATGAAAGCCACTGTAACTGACTCAGAAATGTAAATATCCACAAAGGTAGAAATCCTGCAAAAACACATTTTTGTTTTGTTTTGGCAGGGTTGGAAAAAACGAGCCCCACTTATACCACCCAGATGGGGTAGGTGTTTTTCTTAGGGGATCCTAGAGGAAAAGGCAAACTCCTCACAAATAGAAAACCCTTTCTCTGCACTGCATTTGCAACCCTTTGCTGTAAGAAATATGAAGTCATGGTCAAATACCAAATAAAATGTAATCTGTTATTTCACATTTTAAATAAAAATAACCAAAATATAAAAGTGTACAGAATTCAGATGTAATCCTGTCTTAAACGGTGCAGCATGCAGCAGTCATCTTAATCCTGGTTTGCTAAAACTGGTTTCAGTTGAAAACTACTTCACCAGAACAACATGGTCCTGTACATGACCTCTGGAGAAGCCTATTTTTGAGTCTGGAAGAGCCCCCTTCTGTACATCTTTGTGCAACAAGTTCATTACAAAGCCTGTATACAACCAATCCCATATTAGTAGCCTGAAACACAGTAGCTGGAATTATGCCATTCCAGCAGACTTAAGGGCCCTATATAACTAATTCATTATTTGATATTTATATAGGTCAGACTATGAGACCTGTACGTAAGCACATTCAGGATAGGGTTGCCACCTGTCAGAAAATCCAGAAATAATTTTCTCTGTCATTAAATACAGTTATGGAGAGCACTTGAAATGTATTTTGAATCATTCTGAGAGAGTCAACACATTTCTGAAGTGCATTTCTTTAAATGTCTACTGTTTCACTTGATTCACGTGAATTTGCTATCTGCATTCAAATACAGTGCAAACACAGTCATTGCTGTGACTTATATTTTTGGATGTGTTGGGAGGGTGAAGTGTATATAAGTGTATATAACAGCAGCAAGTTCTCCATAATTTTTTTTTTTTTTTACTGCGGTAACATTGTCGCCTCACAGTAAGACGCTGTCTGGTTTGATTCTCAGCTAGAGCATCTTCTGCGTGGTGACATGCGTGAATGGAATCGCATATGGGAATGCATTGTGCATGGCAACAGGGCACTCAAAAAATAAAAAATCAATCAACAATTAGCGACGGAGTTCGCTGTGGCGACCAAATTGAAAAAAAAAAAAAAAGACACACACACACACACACACACACACACACACACACACACACACACACACACACACACACACCTCTGCCAAACATCAGCACTGTACACAATAAATGGCTATTTTGGGAGAGTGCACAAGATGGTTGGGCAAAGATCATATCATTGGTACAGTGGCACACAGTTGCCATCTCACAGCTCTTATCTGCCTGTCTGAGTTCTTGGCTGTGTCTACATGTGCGTGGAGTCTGTATTTCCTCCATGTCTATGTGTTTGTATGCTTTATTCAGGTGCTTCCATTTTTTAAAAAGCATTTTGTGTGTATGTGTTTGTGAAAGTAATATTGGTGGGTGCATGCATAAATCTCTTGGGGAGTGAAAAAATATGGCATACAATGCATCATAAAACATCTAGTACATCAAAACTTCTGGGGCCCATCATTCCTGGCTGTATTTGTGGCTTAGTGGGGTTCTCAGATGTGAGCCCCACCTAGTCTAAATCTCTCCCTATTCAGCAGTAGGCACAAAGATTGCTATAGCTTGCATTGACTGGGAACTTTCCACAAAAATCACACCTCATAGGTGTGCCCATAATGTCACTGTAGTGTGTCCAGGGCCAGTGCATTGTGTTGGAACAACACGTTGGAAAGAATTACTGTAAGTATTATATTTTTTTCATTTTTTTCACAATTGAAATCTGATGTATATAGATGTGAATGTAGAGTTGCCAGCAATAAAGCGCAACAGCATATTTCAGCTGATTTGTTGTTTCATTTTCATCCTAGTTTGACTTTATAGGGATACACAAAATCTGTCTTTAGGGGTTCAGGCTGAGGAGGCATGCTGCATAGTTGTTTTCATTTGTCCTTTCATTTTCATCTGAATTTAACACCATACAGGTACAGTGAAAACTCACTCTTTTTTTGGGAAGGTGGGAGGTGGGAGGAAGACAGTCATCTCAGATTTGACCTTCGTGCCCTCACATGCATTTTATTCTTGGTTTATGTATAATCACTACTCAGTTTTGTGGTAACTACTATGTCATCAGCCTTGAACATAACCTGTTTCTTCCTCAAAAGAAAAAAAAATCTTTCCTTAGTCATATTTTTTTGAGGACATTATTGGATCAAAGGTTGTAGGAAAAAAGCTCTAAAATACAACTCTGAGCATTTAGAACTGCATAGCTTCTGGGAACCTAGTGGCTTTCAGACTCCCAGCATAATTAAATACTTTCCACTACAGTCATTTCAATACAGTCTTGACCAGTTAGGATGTGTTGCAAGGATATAAGAAAGAGATAAGAAGTAAGAGAAAACGTAACCAAAGTACTCTGGATAGTATGAGGAGGTAAGGGTGGGAAGGAAACATGGAAGCACCGGGATGTACGGCAGGGTGACTGTACAAAACGTGGGTGGGGAATGCCATGGGATACATTGCCTAAGGATCCATATCATTTAATGCTGCCTATGGAGTTACTGTATATAGCATTTACAAATTGGTGCTTCTGGGTGTGTTTCCATTATGCAGGGGGCATGGCTTCTTTGTCAGGAAATGGAAGGATGCAAGGATGGCAACCCTAATTCAGGAGAATATTAGGAATATAACGAATGCATCTAAAACTATCCTGTTAATGTTCATTTTTTAGAACAACATAAGGGATAGTGAGTTATTGACTTTTTTATTATGTGTTGTGAAAATCAAGATTTGTTTCTTCATATATGTGAGCTCCATTTGAGAAAAGAGGTGTGGTATATTTTTTCATATAACACTCTTAGCCTTGATTATCTTAATAATGAATTATTATTGAAATATTTATTTTGAAAGTTTTTTGAACCATGTATTGAAATTGATTTTTTTTATATTACTTATTGTTGTAACTGCAATGATATAGTTAATGGTTTAATTGATTAATTTGTAGTGTTTCCCATTAGTTTTGTATGTTTTCATTTATTTCTTTATAAAGAGGAGACTTTAAATAATTTGGCATATTGGAAGGCAGTGAGCCGAGATACTTGTTATTTGTTCTGAAATAAAATTTATTAAGGTTACCAATGTGTGTAATATTATTAATTCAGTATTTGAGCCTGCAGAAGCTGCAGGGAACTGAATTTTCTGCTTGTTGCTTGAATGTTTTATTATCATCCAACTTTGCCATTATGATTTTGCTATCTCTGGTTGAACATACTCAACTGGATTGTTTTGCAACAAAGTAAGAAGACTTTTGCAATAAAAATTAATTATAAATCATAAATTCAACACTGGTATACAAGTTTAATAGTATTCTTAATTAGGGCAGCTAATATCATACTTTTACTAGACCACTTGACTAAACTTCTCAAAAGTCACTTACACTGTAAGCTTAGTAACTGCCTATGGCCCTATGAACATATACATTGATTGTAGACTTAAATATAAGAGTGAGTCTGACTTAACAGGGCTCAACATTTCTGTATTCTTCTGTGATTTGGATTATTTCCTGTCAGGAATGTATTCAACTCACTAGTCTTAACTGACTGTAACAAAGTTGTATTTGACATTTGTGGGATGTTATTTTGTGATTTCTTTGACTTTGTTGTATGTATTCATGCATATTATTGCTTATACTATTAACTTATCTTTCAGGATACAAAATGCAGGTTTTGTTTTTATTTTAAAATCATTTGAATGATTTTGTTCTCATATCTTCCCAGCCTGCCTTATTTAATATCTTGATGGTCAGTCTCAAATGATACAATGTTGGCATTATGCCAGTTGGCAAACTAAGCCACCCATATTCTTTCCTATTCGTTATATGTCAGTATCAGTGAATCTGTTAATGGTTTCTCCTACTCATATTGTGGGTTTTTGTATTCATTAAGGTCAGATTGTTGGATACAACTTGTTAATGATTTATTCTTGCTTTTATGTAGCTCTTTTTTCATGTAACACAGCATCATAGCCCACAGTAATGAGGTAAATATAGCATTCAGTGAAAGCTGAAGTACAGCTCTTACAGTCTTGAGGTTAATGATGCTGAAAACCTTGTTCCTTGTCAAAAGTTTTATTTCTGTTAAGATTTCAAGGGTAAGAAATGTCATCGTACAATAACAGCAAAAATGATAAGAGTTATTAATTCATGCATCCAGCTCTGGACAATAAGGGTAGGCAAATGATTACCGCACAAACAATAAATGAAAAAGCAGAAGTACTGGAGTAAAGCAATAGGTCTTGTGGCATACTGGCCAATATCATGTTACAACATATTTCTCTGTTTGCTCACCACAATATCACTGAATACTACAGTCCAAGGCTACAGTGCTAGTATTAAGTCATTTTATCTCCATTCAGTACATTCTCTAATATGGTATCCATCAGTATTATTACATATGTTTACTAAAAATTTTACTAAATCAATTACTGTAAATGCAAAAGAAAGTTTATGTGAGGATAATGGTTACAACCTAAAAAGACTCCAGCTTGAGAAGGTAACTACTGCTTATTATTTTTTCGGCTCTATATTATAAGATTGACATTTGAAAACATCGAGCAACATATGGTCGACACCATATGGTCTATGTCTTCAAACATCGACCTTATAAAAACACACAAAAAAAAAAAAAGAAAAAAGTACCCTAACAGGTTTAAGCAGGGTTTAAGCAGGGGGGCTGTGCTCCCCCACCCCGCCTGCTACTTAAATATACCAACTCTGAGACTGCACTACATCGCAGTAAATGGAAATCTCCCCTTACGGAGATTTCCATTTACACGCTCGAGATTCTGAGCATTCAATATTTTCATGTTGACAATGTCCGATTCGACATTGTCGGCTTTCAAGAATATAATATAGACCCATTTTTTTCAGACTACTGTGCATGCTGTATTGTTTTACAGTGAGTATTCTGTTTTTCAACCAAAACATCTTACGTCCACCTGCTGGTGTAAATCGTTTTCTGTCAGATCTACCTGATAGCCATCTTATTATATCATTTGCTGAAGTCCTGTCTATTAGATGGTACTGGGACAAAATAAAGTAGAAATGCACTGTACTGAAAATAAACAATGGAACACAAAGGTGATGTGTCATTCTTTTTATTGGGTATGTATAGGTTTCACAACACAGTTATCTGAGTTTTCATTTAAAACAGAGTTGCTTGAGTTTTAGACTACACAAGCCCTTTGTACTGAGCTAGTAAAGTATCAGTGTTAGATAAAAAGGCAGGATCTTAGTGCACAGCTAAAATGCTTAAACCTAAGTCCTGAGATCGAAGCAATGTGTCTCCATTAAGTATGTAGATGTTTTCCTGAAACCTAGATGATATACTTCATGGCCTACTCCAAAGCAAGTATCCTTTCTAGGTAATACTTTAACACCTTGTTTCTGTAATGGTGAGCATAGCCTCCCTTAACAAGTTTAAGCCTGTTTCAGGGGAAACCCAAGCATTTGCCTGCTGGATTGCAAACTGGCTAACCAACAGATCTCGGGAACTTCATGGTATCCTTTCTGAATGTAAAATTGTAACTAGTGAAGAACTACAAGGTTCAATGCTGGGCCCCCTTTTTTGCCATATGTTTTGCAGACATCCAAGCTAACTTATTTAAGATTTGAGTCAGTAAATATTGTGTGTCTTTGATTCAGTAAATATTGTGTCTCTGCCTCTCTGCAGTTAGTTCCCCATCCCCCCTCACTGTTTCCTGTTGTGGTGTTAATCTTGGTGGCTTTGGAATTGCCCGCCTCTGCTGTAAATCTGTTTTTGTACACTCCTCCTGGACCCATCTCATTTGCTCACTCAACTGAGTACAGTGAGATTATATTTTGATTTCAGATATTCCTACCAGTCCCATCTCCTCTGCGGTGTACAAAGAGAGCACTTGGGAAGGATATTCCCCTATAGTATCTTAATCTGCTCTGTTTTCTCCCTCTCCAACAAAAAAAAAAAAAAAAAAAAAATTTACACTTCATCTGCTTTACTGTATTTGTGTTTCTTCCTACTTTAGTACCTTATTTTGCTTTTTCCTCTTCTTAAAAGTACTCAGTTGAATTTATTCTGCTGCCTTTATTACTGCTTGTTAGTAGCCTGATTAAATTGTAACTGTTATTCTAAGGCCCTTGGTTTAAGCACTTGGGCTTCAAACCAGTTGTTTTACATTAAGAAGGTTTGTGGTCTGCACTGTTGTGGCAGGACAGGTAGCGTACATCCTTCTAAGTTGGGAACTGCTGATTGAAGGCTCAGTGTCTGTTATTCTAAAAGTGTATTAGTTCTGGTTAAGCACTTGGGCTTCAGGCCAGTTATTTTACATTAAGAAGGTTTGTGGTCTGCACTCTTGTGGGAGGAGAGGCTAGATTCTGCCCTTCTGAGCTGGAAATTTCTGGTTAAAGGCTTATTGCGCATGCTTACTTGAACTGTTTCTTTCTGAAATCAGTACGCCTTGTTTGCTGTAGAATTAGACTAGATTCAGGCCGGCTGGATCTAGCTTTGTTTGTATAAGTTGTGCACTGATCCGGGCCATCTTTTTTGGAGAAGGTTTCTCTGTACCCTAGTGGCAGGACTGTGCAGTTAGAACTTGTTTGATTGAAGACTGCTGGAACAGGGCTCAGTTTTGGGCTTTGTAACTGGTTAATTGGGTAAGTGTTGTTTTGATTGTATCTGCTCAATTGTCTGAAAAAAAAAAAAAACAAAAAACATATACTTGTTTCCCACCTTTCTGAACTAGTATAGTCCAGTTTTCAGTTATTGCTGAATCCAGGGCTGTGTTACAAGTTTCTGTGTTGCCCATACCTTACTTGGATAGAAGGAAGTTTCTCTGTTCACCTGTGAGAGAGGGGAGCTTTGAACAGCCTATCTGTCCCTAGAGGAGTGGTTTCAGCCCAGAAGTTAATAGTTTATTGGCCATTTTGGGCTAATTTCTATCTCTTTCACTTCCCTGCTATACAAACCGCATTTGCACAGTTTTTATGCTTGTATTCCGCTCAGCAAGTACCTTCCAGGTGTTCTGCAGTGTCTACAGCACCAGAAAGGCAAAAGAGTAACTTTGGAGTGATTAAGTATCATTTTTCTACTTTTCTTGCTGTCTTAACTAATTCCGCCTAAAACGCCAGTTTTTTAAGCAAATCTGTGATTTAAAAAGTTTGTTATTGGTACATATTGTACTTATTTGCTGCCTGCACTTGAATTAAGTCATTTTTGTGTCTAAATAATCTGTTTAACTGTTGTAGGCTACACACTAAAGTGTGATAGCCTTTTCTGTGCATTTAAAGTGTTGTTTTGATTGTATCTACTCTATTTTCTGAAAAAAAAAAATATATATATATATATATATATATATATATATATATATATATATATATTTGTTACCCGCCTTTCTGAACTAGTATAGTCCAGTTTTCAGGTTATTGCTGAATCCAGGGCTGAGTTACAAGTTTCTGTGTTGCCCATACCTTACTTGGATAGAAGGAAGTTTCTCTGTTCACCTGTGAAAGAGGGGAGCTCTGATCAGCTTATCTGTCCCTGGAGGAGTGGTTTCAGACCAGTAGTTAGTAGTTTATTTGGCCATTTTGGGCTAATTTTGATTGTATCTTCTCTATTTTCTGAAAAAAAAAAAACAAAAAAAAAAAACAAAATAATATACTTGTTCACGCCTTTCTGAACTAGTATAGTCCAGTTTTCATGTTATTGTTGAATCCAGTGCTGTGTTACAAGTTTCTGTGTTGCCCATACCTTACTTGGATAGAAGGAAGTTTCTCTGTTCACCTGTGAGAGAGGGGAGCTTTGAGCAGCCTATCTGTCCCTGGAGGAGTGGTTTCAGCCCAGAAGTTAGTAGTTTGTCGGCCATTTTGGGCTAATTTCTATCTCTTTCACCTTCTTGCTATAAAAAACTCATTTGTGCAGTTTTGTGCACCAGGCAGCGCCGTTTTGCTAGAGTTAAACTATTCTCGGCTCCACAAAGTCTACTATTCAATTTTTCCCTTGGAACTAGACAAACCTTTAACTTTAGCACTCAAACCATTCATTTCACAGTCAAGCACTTGCTTAAAACTCATAGCAAGCACTAATTAACCCTAGCACTAGACCCCCCTATACTGTCCAGAAGGACAAGGCTCTCTGTCCCCACCAGCCAATCAGAAAAAACAGCTTACTCTACCTTTTCAGGCATGTCCAAAGGGCAGTTTCCGGTGTACTCTCCAGTCCAGCTGGTGAATCTGGGCATTTTGAGGCAATGTTACAACTGCCTCATGTACACAGACAGCTGTCTCCTCCTACCACCAAACACTAATATATGCGAAAGATGCAATTATACAGCCAAATTGGAGGCAAAGCTCTCTCAACCCAAGACTGGACCTGACAGTCAAGAGGAGAAGGGTAATGCTTGCAACACACCACCAGTCTCACATAGACCTAATAAACCAACACCGGCAAATAACACACATGAATACATGAAAACATACTTGGAGGCTCTAAATAAAAATCTGCAAAAGCAACAGAGACCTCCAAAGCAAACATCCAAGCAACCTCCACACCCCATCACCAACCATGAAACACATACTTCACATAATCAGTGTGCCACGCAATCACTGCCCTTAATGCAAAATAACATACCCAACACACTAGTGATAGGTGACTCTATGGTCAGGCACACTGATGTCCCACTAACTAGGCTGGACAAGGAGAAGGTTACAGTTAGCTGCCTGTCAGGTGGCAGGATCTGCCACATAACACAAGCACTCAGGTCACTCCAGAACAAGTACAAATACAACTCTGTTATTGTCCATGTTGGTGTGAATGACCTGAGACGTACCTCACTGGACTACATGAAAAGAGACATGGAAGAGTACTCTGATCATGTAGCCCAGGCCGGTATGACCCTGACCCTGAGTAGCATCCTGCCCTCACCAAGAATGATGCCACAGTATAAGGAAAAAATTATCAATTTCAACAATTGGCTAAGTTTCTGGTGTCATTCAAAACGGGATCCAGTATCTGTCCACCTGGGATGACATGCTCTACAAGCGACGTTGCTTCGCAAGAGATGGCTTGCACCTGTCACCCTTAGGCTTTCTAATACTGGCCAAGGCTCTTGCCGCCCCATAGTGCCTTTTTAGGCAAGGCTCAAAAGACAAATCCACCACCATAAATAACACAAGTAACCAAAAACTGAGGGTAATGCTACTCAACGCCAGAAGTCTAAACCTCAAAATGCACGCACTCGAGGCACTCCTCAGTATGGAGAACATCAACATCTGTGCAGTAACAGAAACCTGGTTTAAGGCTTCTGAGAGCACCCTAGCACTACTAGGCTATAACTCATACCATACCTTTCGGCCACAGATCCAGGACCAAAGCACAAAAGGTGGGGGTGTATCCATATTCATCAAGGATACCCACACATCCAGGTTTGTGGCATAGCACAATGCATTAGAGATCATCCATGTGCAACTAACGACGGGCAAAACTGCAATCCAAATTGTAGCTTGCTACAGATCACCCACCATGGCCCAGGACCCCTATTCCGCATTTTTGGAGACACTGGGAAATACGAAGGTCCTACCAAACACCTTAATACTGGGTGATTTCAATTACCCAAACATAAACTGGGACAACAACTCAAGTACTAACTCCTTTGCCCAACGCTTCCTAGAATTTATAAACTCGAATGCCCTGGATCAACTGGTCAACACCCCCACCAGAGGGAACAACATATTGGACCTGGCCATCACCAACATGGGTGGCCGGTGTTCAACACCAGAGGTCAACCCCTCGCTGGTTAGATCAGACCATAGACTAATCACTCTGGATAGCCACAGTCTGCCCCCACCCCCAGTCAAGGAAACCATCATGAAAAACTTTTCAAAAGCAATCTTCACATTACTTAAGACCGAGGTGGAAAGGTTCACAGCCCCCATGCTAAAGGACAATGCTGTCCAAGCTGCTGAAACCTTTGCAAAGGCACTCTATGAGCATCTGCAGGAATGCATGGATCGTGCTATCCCAAGTAAAACCAAGACTCACTCCTCCAAGAAAAGGAAACTAGTCTGGTGGACCCCTGCCATAAACAAGCTATACAACAGAGGGAGGAAACTAGTGCAGAAAAGAGTAAAATCCCAAGAAGGAAAGACATCCCTGATCAGTATCAGCAAGAAACTGTGATCCCTCATAAAATCATCCAAGGCTAGTTTCGAAAGAAAAATTGCTAATGACTCCAAAGATAACCCCAAAGTGTTTTTTAGCTATGTCAAGAACCTAAGTGGAAACTCTCAGATCTGCTCTGAGTTAGTGCAGAAGGGCACAAAATACACTGAACCGACTGATATTGCCAACATTCTGGCAGACAGGTTTAGTGTAAACTTCACCCCCCCTCTCACCCCCTAAAGGGCCCATAATCATACCAGAAGGGCCCCATCAATCACCGACACACAGGTTAAAACAGCCCTATCCAAAGCCAAAAACACAGCTTTAATGAGACCGGACGCTGTCCCAGGCTGTGTCTTACAAGAGCTCCAAAATGAACTAACCCCTCACCTAAACACACTGTTCAAATACAGCCTCTCTACAGGCTACATACCCACAGAGTGGCACACAGCAACAGTTATCCTGGTCCACAAAGGTGGAGCCACAACAGACCCCGGGAACTATCGCCCTATAAGTCTGACTAGCCTGGTCTGCAAGGCTATGGAATGCATCATCATGGAACTCATTAACAGAGACATTGGGAACCCCCAAACCTTGGACCCTACCCAGTTTGGCTTTGTTAAGGGCAGATCATGCCTCCTAAACCTGGTGGACTTCTTTGAGATGGTTACCAAGGCATTAGACGAGGGAAATGAGGTCCACACAGCCTACCTAGACCTCGCAAAGGCTTTTGACACCATTCCCCATTCTAGTATTATAGACAAGCTCACCAGCTTGAACATAAACCCCTACATCATGAGATGGGTTGCCAACTGGCTCATGGATAGAACCCACATGGTGAGAGTTGCAGGCTCTATGTTCGACTCTAAACCATTTACAAGTGGCGTCCCCCAGGGCTCAGTCCTAGGACCCCTCCTGTTTGGTATATACTTCTCAGAGGTACAGGCAAGCATAGAAGGACTATAGCTGACCAAGTTCACAGACGACTGCAAACTAGGGGCTATAATTGACTCTCCAGCTGACACAGACACCCTCCAGATGGGTCTCACTGAGACGGATACCTGGTGTCAAAATCATGGCCTCAAGCTAAATGCCAAAAATTGCATAGAGATCCCCTTTGGAAAAAACAAAGTACCCGCGGACTACCACATAGGTGGTAGTCCCCTAAATACAGAAAATGTAATAAGGGATCTGGGGACCCAAGCAGATAGTAATCTGTCCTTTGGTAATTATATTACCAAGGTGGTTAGAAAATCCTTCTATGTGGCCCACCTAATCACAAAAGGGTTCGCATCTAGAACAAAAGTGGTTATTGTGCCTCTCTACTCATCACTCATTAGACCCATCATAGAATACAACTCCCCATTTGGGATGTACCTTACAAGACACCTGCAACAGCTGGAAAGATCACAAAAGTACCTCACCAAGAGGATTACTGGCCTCAAACAGATGCCCTATGCAGCCCAACTCAGGAAACTCCAACTGTACTCGGTTGCATACCACTTACTCAGATGTGATCTCTGCCTGACATACAAGGCCATGTCCAACCCAGAATTGGTGGACATGCTCCACCTAAATAAAAAACAAATCCCAGAGAGCCACACGTTCTAGAGGTATAAACCTCACCACAATGATAAATAGGACATGCTGGAAGGATAGATTCCTATCCCAGAGACTCCCCGTGCTTTGGAACAGGATTCCAGTATACATCAGGCAGAGCCCCTCACTAACACTCTTCAAGAGAAACCTTGACGGGTGAATGGGAAACAGAAAATTTACCCCGGGGATCACTGCAGTGGCTCTGCTGGACAGTGGCGCAGGGAACTAATGGCTCTGCTGGAAAGAGGCACAGGGAACTAATCTAAGGGGGTAGCGAAAGCCAACACATTCTGGCTAGGCTTATAAATGCCCTTGGGCAGATAACCTAGTACTTACCTATGAACCTATGTCCAGGAAGTATAGCTGACAAAGTCTGTTGATGACAGCAAGCCAGACACTGTCATATACTCAGCCAATTATATAAAATAGCTGCAACAAGGGCTGGAATCTGCAGTTACCTAGTGTATCATAAACAATCTGAAGCTCAATCTGAAAAAATCAGCATTGTAGCATTTAGCAAAAAAGTTATTACTACCTTATACATTGTAAACAGCACTTCTCTTCAGATAGACATGGTCATAAAACAGCTGGCTACTTCTATGCACAACTGTTTTTCATTTGATCATCATGTTTCCACCATAGTAAGGAAATACATTGTCTGTTCATGTTAATTTCCAAAGAATGTCCTCGAGATCCAGGAAAGTCATCATATTACTGTTCTTTTTCCTTATCACAACCATCATTAAATATAATATCCTCCTTAGTATTTACATATCCAAGTATATCGCTCAACTGGAAAGCCCCATAGACTTGTGTCTAAGAAAGTTAGAGTCCTTAAATCCTTCAACTATCCGAAAAGATTAACTGGTCTGAGGTGACCTATGTTTCATTTTTGTGTCATGAAAAACTTAATCCTATTTGACCTCTTATTTCTTCTCAAAATCAGAGTCTCTACCTAAATCTACACACAAATTAAAAAGTCTCACTGGAGACATAGGTTCCTAACACAACTTGAGGCCAGCCTATGGAATAAATAACCACTACAAGTCAACCAAAGTATTACTTTGGCTACCTTAAGGGTAATCTTGTTGATCTGGATGCACAGGCACAGATTTACCCCAGCACTATACAAGATAAACAAAATAATACCTTGACTACCTTTACAGGTAATCTTGATGACTGGATATGTATGCACAAATTTACCCCAGGATGGTTATCATATCAGTTTGGGAGGAGAAGCCTGTTAAGTGTTCACAAAGGGTGGCAAGAACTTAGAACTGTGTCTCTTTAACTCATTCCCTCCAGTACAGTTATTTTCAGTGTGTACCTTTAACTCCCAGTCAGTGCAGCTTAAGCCTTTAAAAAAATTATGTTATCACCTTACAGTTTTAACAAATACTCAGTGACAGAGGTCAAATATCAATGCAATTGTGTTTCCATCATGTATGCTTAAAGATAAAATATTCTGGTCAGTAGTGTAGCTGGGGGGGGGAGGTGAGAGGTGCAGTCTGCCCCAGGTGGCACTTTGGGACTGTCACATTTACTTTAATAGTTAGTTAATTAAAAAAAATGTTTTTTAACTGTATTCTTCTTTAAGAATGGTCCCATAGCCTCACATCCTGTTCTTCCAGTCTGGTCACACACAGTATGTGCGTGTGGTGTTACACACAGACATCCTGTTCTTCCTGTCTGCCTGCACAATTCTAAATACAGTACAGTGTTTTGCTACTTCTTATTGCTGCCGAGTGTTCAATTCACCTGTTCATAGAATTTTAAGGGAGTGCTCGATCATTTCATTTTGCTGCTTCACCTGTTCCAAGTAAGGGGAGTGTTCAATCATTTCATTTTGCTGCTAATTAATGGGAGTGTTCGATATTTTCATTTTGCTTCTAATTAAGGGGAGTATTTGGTCATTTCTTTTTTTATAGGTGTGTGTATTCAATCATTTCATTTGTAACGTGTGTGTGTGTGTGTGTGTGTGTGTGCGTGTGTGTGTGTGTGTGTGTGTGTGTGTGTGCGTGTGTGCATATTTGATCATTTCACTGTAAGGCGTTGAGTGTGTTCAATCATTTTATTTTGTAAGGTGTGTGTGTGTGTGTGTGTGTGTGTGTGTGTGTGTGTGTGTGTGTGTGTGTGTGTGTGTGTGTGTGTGTGTGTGTGTGTGATCATATCATTTTGTAAAGTGTGTGTGTTTATTCAACCATTTCATTCTATAAGGTGTGTGTGTGTTTTGATCATTTCATTTTATAAGGTGTGTGTGTGTGTGTGTGTGTGTGTGTGTGTGTGTGTGTGTGTGTGTGTGTGTGTGTGTGTGTGTGTGTGTGTGTGTGTGCGAGATCAATAATTTCATTTTGGAAGGTGTGTGTGTTTGATCATTTCATTGTGTAAGATGTGTGTGTTTGATCATTTTATTTTGTAAGGTGTGTGTGATTATTTCATTTTGTGTGTGTGTGTGTGTGTGTGTTTGTGTGTGTGTGTTCGATTATTTCATTTTATAAGGTGTGTGTGTTCAATCTTGTTATTTTGTAAGGTGTGTGTTCGATCATTTCATTTTTTAAGGTGTGGGTGTTCGATTATTTCATTTTATAAGGTGTGTGTGTTTGATCATGTTATTTTGTAAGGTGTATGTGTGTTTGATTATTTCATTTTGTAAGGCGTGAGTGTGTTTGATCATTTCATTTTGTGAGGTGTGCATGTGTTTGATTATTTTATTTTGTAAGATATGTGTTTGATTATTTCATTTTGTAAGGTTTGTGTGTGCGTGTTTGTTTTCAATCATTTCATTTTGTAAGGTGTCTGTGTGTATGTGTGTGTGTGTGTGTGTGTGTGTGTTTGATCATTTTATTTTGTAGTGTGTACTTGATCATTTTATTTTGTAAGGTGTGTATGTGTTAGATTATTTCATTTTGTAAGGTGTGTGTGTGTGTGTTCAATCATTTCATTTTGTAAATTGTGTGTGTTCCATCATTTCATTTTGCAAGGTGTGTGTGTGTGTGTGCGCGCACACACACACACACGCACATGTGTGTTCATTCATTTCATTTGTAAGGTGTTTATGTTTGATCATTTTATTTTGTAAGGTGTGCGTGTGTCTGTTCAATCATTTCATTTTGTAAGGTGTGTGTGTGTGTGTGTGTTTTTCCAATCATTTCATTTTGTAAGGTGTGTGTGCATTCAATCATTTTATTTTGTAAGGTGTGTTTGAGCATATCATTTCATTTTGTAAGGTGTGTGTTTGATCATTTTATTTTGAAGGTGTGTGTGTTTGATTATTTCATTTTGTAAGGTTTGTGTGTGTGTGTGTGTGTGTGTGTGTGTGTGTGTGTGTGTGTGTGTGTGTGTGTGTGTGTGTGTGTGTGTGTGTTTGATCATTTCATTTTGTAAGGTGTATGTGTTTGATCATTTTATTTTGTAAGGTGTGTGTGATTATTTCATTTTGTAAGGTGTGTGTGTGTGTGTGTGTGTGTGTGTGTGTGTGTGTGTGTGTGTGTGTGTGTGTGTGTGTGTGTGTGTGTGTATGTATGTGTCTGTGTGTTTTCATAGGTTCATAGGTGTGTACTTGGCTAATGGTCCTGGAGCCTTTTCAAGCCTAGACTATCGAAGTGCCCTGGCATCTTGCTGCCCGACATTAGTTCCTAGTGTCTCTATCAAGTAGAGCCAACAGATCACCCCTGGGATCACTTTATTACCCATCCACTCATCAAGATTTCTCTTGAAGAGGGACAACAAGGTGCTCTGCTTGACATGTATGGGAAGTATTTTCCAGAGCATGGGCAGTCTCTGGTTGAGGCACCTGTCCCTCCAGAATGTTCTATTGATTGTGGTAATGCGGTTGAGGTCTCTGGAGTGTGTGGTGCAGAAGGATTAGGATTTCTTTAGATGTAGCATTTCTAACAGAGTTAGGTCAGACATAGCTTTGTAAGTCAAGCAGAGATCGCCTCTAAGTTGGTGATATGAGACAGAGAATGGCTGGAGTCTTGTGAGTCTGTCTGTGTAGGGCATGTGTTTAATGCCTAGGATCCTCTTCGTGAGGTACTTCTGTGGCCTCTCAGTCTGTTGCAAGTGTCTAGTGAGGTACATGCCAAATGGGGCATTATACTCTATGATTGGTCTAATGAGGGAAGAGTAGAGAGAGACGATGACCTCTTTCTTCCTGGATGCAAAACCCTTGGTAATGAGATGTGCCACATAGAAGGATTTTCTGACCACAGTGGCAATGTGGTAGTCGAAGGAGAGGTAGCTGTCAACCTGCAACCTCAGATCTCTTATAACACCTTCAGTGTTCAGTGGGCTCCCATCGATGTGGTAATTAGTGGGAATTGAGTTTTTACCAAAGGGGATGATGACACATTTTTTGGCATTAAGCTTAAGGCAATGGTTTCAACACCAGTCATTGGTCTCAGTGAGGCATTTCTGTAGGATGTCTACATCAGTTGGGAAGTTAATAATGGCTCCCAGCTTGCAGTTGTCTGAAAACTTGGTCAGCCAGAGTCCCTTTGTGTTGGCCTGGACTTATGAGAAGTAGATGCCAAACAAGAGAGGGCCCAGGACTGATCCCTTTGGGACTCCATTCATGTCTGTTCGGCGGTCTGACTTGGAGTCTGCTACTTTCACACTGGGTGTTCTATCTGTGAGCCAATTTGCAACCCACCTAGTGATATAGGGGTTGATGCCTAGTTTGGTGAGTTTATCAAAAATTCCTGAATGAGGAATGGTATCAAAGGCCTTGGCCAGATTGAGGCATGCACTGCCTTACCTTCATCCACAACCCTGGTGACTGACTTAAATAAGTCAACCAGGTTGAGCAGGCATGATCTCCCTTTCACAAAGCCAAATTGCATGGGGTCTAGAGTTTGGAGATTTCCTACATCTTTGTTAATCAGGTCCATGATGATGCACTCCATAGCTTTACATATCAGACTTGTCAGGCTAATGGGGTGATAATTCCCAGGGTCTGTAGTTGCTCCCCCCTTATGGAGAGGGATGACTGTAGCAGTGTGCCATTCGGTAGGGACAAAGCCTGAGGTGAGGCTGTGACTGAACAGGACACACAGATGTGGTGCCAGTTCGCTTTGTAGTTCATATAGAACACAGCCAGGGATATTATCGGGTCCCATGGAAGCTGTATTCTTGGCCTTGGACAATGCAGATTTAACCTGTGCTGCAGTAATGCTGGGTGCCTGGCATTCTTCCAGTATTGTGATTGGTCCTTTGGGGAGGTAGGGAGGGGTAAAGCTGGCACTGAATCTGTCAGCCAGTATGTTGGCAATATCTGTTGGCTCATTGTAGGAGGTACCATTGTGCAGTGACTCAGACCAAATCTGGGTATTGCCGTGGAAGGTCTTGATATAGCTACAGAAGGCTTTGTGATTGTTTTTAGTGTCTGCTGCAATTTTGCCTTCATAGCTAGCTTTGATGAGGGATCTCAACTTTTTGCTGAGGCTAATAAGGGAGTTTTTCCAGTCTTGGGACCACCTTTTTCTGCAACAGTTTCTTCCTTCTGTTGTAGAGTTTATTAATGGCAGGGGACCACCAGATTGGCTTCCTTTTTTTGGAGGAGAGTGTCATGGTTCTGTTGTGTATGGCTAGTTCCAAGCATTTTTGTACATGTTTGTACAGTGCATTAGTGTATGATTTGGCAGTCATGCAGCTATTTTCCATTGGCATGGGTGCCATGAAGTTAGCCACCTCTGATTTTAGGAGTCCAAAGTCAGCTATGGAGAAGTTTCTAAAGTTGGTTACCTTTGTGGGGGGTGTGGGTGAGATGTGGATTTCCATGGTGATTAGTTTATGGTCAGATCTGACCAGGGAGGGATTGACTATTGGTTTAGAGCAACGGTCACCCATGTTAGTAATAACCAGGTCAAGGATGTTGCTTCCTCTGGTGAGGGTCAGAATGAGCTGGTCCAGGGCATTGGCATTGATGAATTCCAGGAAGCGTTGGGCCAGTGTATTGGTGCTTGAGTAGTTTTCCCAGTTGATGGAGGGGTAGTTGAAGTCTCCTAGTAAGAGAGTGTTGGCTTGGACCTTGAAAGATTCCAGGGTGCTTAGGAACGTGGAGTAAACATTTTGGGAGATGATTGGGGACCTATAGGAGGTTATGACCTGGATTGTTGTCTTACCCAATGTTAGTTGTACCTAAAGTAACTCAGATGTGTTATGCTGGGCTACTAGTGTGGAGGTGTGCATGTCCTTTATGAATATGGAGACACCACCACCTTTGGAGCCATATTTCAGGGCCAAAAGGTGTGGAATAAGTTATAGCCTGGTAGCACAGGGGTGCTTTCTGCCAGTTTAAACCAGGTCTTTGTTACAGCACAAATGTTGATGTT
The DNA here is from genome assembly GCF_019279795.1 of Protopterus annectens. Taxonomy (NCBI): domain Eukaryota; kingdom Metazoa; phylum Chordata; order Ceratodontiformes; family Protopteridae; genus Protopterus; species Protopterus annectens. The sequence continues at coordinate 1,285,385,807 of NC_056739.1, read as the reverse complement.
CTCCATTTTGAGGAGTACTTTGAGCGAGCGCATCTTGAGATTTAGACTTCTTGCACTGAGCAGCATGATCCTCAGATTGCATTTATTTATAGCTGTTACAGTTGTAATTTAGTCTTTGGAACACCACCTAAAAAGCACTATAGGGGTGGCAAGAGCCTTAGTCAGTACACTGAAATCCAGGGGTGACAGATGCAGGCCATCTTGGCAAAGTATCGAGGTCTGTCAATCATGTCATCCCAAGCAGACAGATACTGGATCCCCTTAGAATGACACCAGAAACTTAGCCAATTGTTGAAGTCAATCATTTTTGTTTGTACTGCAGTATCATTCTGGGTGATGGTAGGATACTGCTCAGGGCTAGGGTCATACCTGCCTGGGCCACATAATCCAAGACCTTCACCATGCCTCTTTTAATGTAGTCCAAGGAGGTGTGTCTCGGGTCATTCACACCCACATGGACAATGACAGAGTCATACTTGTACTTGTTGTGGAGTGACCTGAGATCATGTGTTATGTGTCAGATTCTGGCACCTGATAGACAGCTGACTGTTACCTTCTCCTTATTCAACCTAGTGAGTAGGACATCTATGTGCCTCACTTTTGAGTCACCTATGATTAGTGTATTGGGCAAGGTGTTTAGCTTTAGGGGCGTAGGTTGAGGGGTACACTGTGGAGGTGAGCTATGTGTCTCCTGTGGTTTGTGCTGTGTTGTGGTGGTTGAGTGCATTTCTGTCTTGGATGTCTCTGCTGTTTGGGTACATTTCTACTGGGACCCTCAGCGAAGGTGGTTGTGTGGTTTGTGTTTTTATGTGAAACCTGTAATAGTGGGTGTTCTGGAGGGCTTATGTGTTCCATGTGTTGTGGTGCAGGTGTTGACCTTCTCCTCTTGACCAGCTAGTCCAGTCTTGGCTGGAGAGTGCATAGCTTCTAATTTGGATATATAATTGCATCTCTCACAAGTCTGAGTGTTGAGAGGTAAAAGGAGAGGGTTGTCTGTGTACATGAGGCAGTTACTACAATGCCTCAGAATGCCCAAGTGCACCAGATTAATAGGAGAAAGCACAGGGAACTGCATTTAATCATGCCAGTAGGGGTAGTCATAACTACTAAGTACTGGAGCTATTTCCGTGAAGAATGACTAGTGCTGATGGCACTTAGGTGTGCTACAATAATTGCTACAAAAACCCGTTGAAGTGCAAAGTGATTATGCTAGCTGAAGTGCAAGAGAGACAGAACTAGAAAGATCTAAGGGAAAAACTGAAGAGCAGACTTTCTGGCACCAGTAATAGTTTACCTCAGCTTGGCGCCGCTGCATGGAGCTTAAACAAGTGCAAACCTGTGCAAACACAACCTTTTAAACCAGAAAGTTGAAAGGGATGGAAAAACTGCCTAAATGGCCAATAAACTACAATTTCTGGGCCAGAAACTACTCCTCTTGTGGAAGATAGGCTACCTAGTGCTTACTACTCCCAATGATAAGCTAGGAGGCTTCCCTCCAACACAGAAAGGCCTGGGTGGCTCAGACGTTTACAAACAGTCCTGGATGCAGCAAATCTGTATCTGGACTAAATTTCTGTATTTGGATTAAATTTCATTTTGTAAGGTATGTGTGTGTGTGTGTGTGTGTGTGTGTGTGTGTGTGTGTGTGTGTGTGTGTGTGTGTGCTCAGTCATTTCATTTTGTAAAGTGTGTGTGCGTGTGTGCATGTGTGTGCTCAATCATTTTATTTTGTAAAGTGTGTGTGTGTGTGTGTGTGTGTGTGTGTGCGTGTTCAATCATTTAATTTTTTAAGGTGTGTATGTGTTTGATAATTTCATTTTGTAAGGTATGTATGTGTTCGATCATTTTATTTTGTAAGGTGTGTGTGTGTGTGTGTGTGTGTGTGTGTGTGTGTGTGTGTGTGTGTGTGTGTGTGTGTGTGTGTGTGTGTGTGCTCGATTATTTCATTTTGTTGTGTGTGTGTGTGTGTGTGTGTGTGTGTGTGTGTGTGTGTGTGTGTGTGTGTGTGTGTCTGTGTGTGTGTTCGATCATTTAATTTTGTAAGGTGTGTGTTTGTGTGTGTTCGATCATTTTATTTTGTAAGGTGTGTGTGTGTTCGATTATTTCATTTTGTAAAGTGTGTGTGTGTGTGTGTTTGATCATTTAGTTTTGTAAAGTGTATGTGTGTGTGTGTGTGTGTGTGTGTGTGTGTGTGTTTGTGCTAAGTCATTTCATTTTGTAAGGTGTGTGTGTGTGTGTGTGTGTGTGTGTGTGTGTGTGTGTGTGTGTGTGTGTGTATGTGTGCTTGCATGTGTGTGTGCTCAGTCATTTCATTTTGTAAGGTTTGTGTGTTCGATCATTTTATTTTGTAATGTGTGTGGGTGTGTGTGTGTGTTTTCAATCATTTCATTTTATAAGGGGTGTGTGTTTTTGATCATTTCATTTTGTAATGTGTGTGTTCAATCATTTTATTTTGTAAGGTGTGTGTTTGATCATTTAATTTTGTAAAGTGTGTGTGTGTGTTTATTTCATTTTGCAAGGTGTGTGTTCAATCATTTCGTTTTGTAAGGGGTGTGTGTGTTCGATCATTTCAATTTGTAAGGTGTGTTTGACCACATTTTGTAAGGTGTGTGCATTTGATAAATTCATTTTGTAAGGTGTGTATGTGTTTGATAATTAAATTTTGTAAGGTATGCATGTGTTCGATCATTTTATTTCGTAAGGTGTGTGTGTGTTCGATTATTTCATTTTTTAAGGTGTGTGCGTGTGTGTATGTGGGTGTGTGTGTGTGTGTGTGTGTGTGTGTGTGTTCAATCATTTTATTTTGTAAGGTATGTGTGTTTGATCATTTCATTTTGTAAGGTGTGTGCTTCTGATCATTTAATTTTGTAAAGTGAATGTGTTTGCTCATTTTATTTTTCAAGGTATGCATGTGTTCGATTATTTCATTTTGTAAGGTGTGTGTGTTCCATCATTACATTTTGTAAGGCGTGTAATATGTGTTCAATTATTTCATTTTGTAAGTTGTGTGTGTATTCGATCATTCATTTTGTAAGGTGTCTTCATTTTATAAGGTGTGTGTGTGTGTGTGTGTGTGTGTGTGTGTGTGTGTGTGTGTGTTTGTTTGATCATTTCATTTTGTAATGTGTTTGTGTTTGATCATTTTATTTTTTAGGTGTGTATGTTCAATCATTTCATTTTATAAGGTGTGTGTGTTCAATCATTTCATTTTGTAAGGTGTGTGTGTATGCCCGTTCGATCATTCATTTTGTATGGTGTGTTCATTTTGTAAGGTATGTGTGTGTGTGTTTGATCATTTCATTTTGTAATGTGTGTGTTTGATCATTTTATTTTGTAGGTGTGTGTGTGTGTTTGATTATTTCATTTTGTAAGGTGTGTGTTAAATCATTTTATTTTGTAAGGTGTGAGTCTGTTTGTGTTCAATCATTTCATTTTGTAAGGGGTGTGTGTGTTCGATCATTTTATTTCGTAAGGTGTGTTTGATCATTTCATTTTGTAAGGCGTGTGTGTTCAATCATTTCATTTTGTAAGGTGCGTATGTGTTTGATAATTTCATTTTGTAAGGTGTGTATGTGCTCGATCATTTTATTTTGTAAGGTGTGTGTGTGTGTGTGTGTGTGTTCGATCATTTAATTTTTGTAAGGTGTGTGTGTGTTCGATCATTTAATTTTGTGTTCGATCATTTCATTTTGTAAGGTATGTGTGTTAGATCATTTCATTTTGTAAGGTGTGTGTGTTTTCGATCATTTAATTTTGTGAGGTGTGTGTGTGTGTGTGTGTGTGTGTGTGTGTGTGTGTGTGTGTGTGTGTGTGTGTGTGTGTGTGTGTGTGTGTGTGTGTGTGTGTGTAAAATGCCCCAGTTAAGTATATCTGGTGGTTAGTGTTACTCAGGCTCAAACCCTGTACCTTAGGTACAAGAAACAAGATCCTGAATTCTCTACCCATACAACCACTTGTTATTCAGAGAGTTGAGTCCATAGCTTTCAACTTTCTAGATTTTCACAGAATGTCTGGAATGTTTGGCTCATACTTTTGGTCTGTTCCTCTTAAAATTTGTGGTTTTCTGGCAAATCAGTGAGAAGTGAATTCACTAAATAATGATTGCCAAGTTTCTGTCTTCCTATCTTTCAGGAAATGCATGGTAACACAAAACATTTCATTCTAGCACCTTTCTAAGATTATACAAGCAATGTTTAAAATGTGTCCCTGGTTTTCGGCCTTTGCCCCCCCCCCCCCAATAAATTTTGGCTTTTTCTGGATATCTTCTACTGCAAAGCTGAGAGATGTAGTTGAGTGTCAAGTAGATTTTACAAGGAGCCGAGAGCTTCAGGGGAAGAGAAGTTTAGTGCTGCTTATGCCAAGTCTGTTTGCATTGTTAGTAGCACAACAAGTAGCATACTTGCTTTTGATGCAGAAGGCTGTGGGTTCTACTCCTACAGAATGTAGGTGGATTGCTGATACTGTACTGTGTTGTACTTTAAAGGGGATCGATGCTGCAGTACTGAGAATGTCCTCCTTTGGAGGAGATAACTAGTAACCGTGAACCTGTTATCAGTTTGCCATCCATTCCCTATTGCAAAATTCTTAGCTTATCATTTTTCTAATGTAACATAGGCAATTTATTATTCAAGGATAACAGCCACTTTATTTATTGAAGAAACAATGAAAAATAAAGTTGTTTGCTAGCAGTAACCTCTTCATTAGTTACAAATCTCTTTAATGTAATAATTTAGATTATTTTTACTTCTGCAGAGATTGTGCATATTTACTGATATTGGTGGGTTGTAATGACAGAAGTTTGAGCACACTTTTATGACCCTGACCCTGAGTAGCATCCTGCCCTCACCAAGAATGATGCCACAGTATAAAGGAAAAAATGATCAATTTCAAAAATTGGTTAAGTTTCTGGTGTCATTCAAAGGGGAATACAGTATCTGTCCACCTGGGATGACATGCTCGATAAGCCACGTTGCTTCTCAAGAGATGGCTTGCACCTGTCACCCTTAGGCTTTTGAATACTTGTCAAGGCTTTTGCCGCCCCCATAGTGCCTTTTTTAGACAAGGCTCAAAAGACAAACCCACCACAGTAAATAGCACAAGTAACCAAAAACTGATGATAATGCTACTCAACGCCAGAAGTCTAACCTCAAAATGCATGCACTCGAAGCACTCCTCAGTATGGAGAACATCGATATCTAATAACAGAAACCTCGATTAAGGCTCCAGAGAGCACCCCAGCACTACCAGGCTATAACTCATACCATACTTTTTGGTCACAGAACCCAGACCGAAACACAAAAGGTGGGGGTGTATCCATATTCATCAAGAATACCCACACCTCCAGGTTAGTGGCACAGCACAATGCCTCGGAGATCATCCATGTGCAACTAACAATGGGCAAAAGTGCAATTCAAATTGTAGCTTGCTACAGATCACCCACCATGACCCAGGACCCCCATTCCACATTTCTGGAGACACTGGAAAATATTAAGGTCCTACCAAACTCTCTAATATTGGGTGATTTCAATTACCCAAACATTAACTGGGAGAACTACTCAAGTACTAACTCCCTTGCCTAATGCTTCCTAGAATTTATAAACTCAAACACCCTGGATCAACTGGTCAACACCCCCACCAGAAGTGACAACATATTGGACCTGGTCATCACCAACATGGCGACCGGTGTTCTACACCAGAGGTCAAACCCTCACTGGTTAGATCAGACCATAGACTAATCACTCTGGATATTCACATTCTGCCCCCACCCCCAAACAAAAAAAAAACACTGTGAAAAATGTTTCAAAAGCAAACTCTACATTACTTAGACTGAGGTGGAAAGGTTCACAGCCCACATGCTAAAGGACAGTGCTGTCCAAGCTGCTAAATCCCTTACAAAGGCACTCTATGAGCACCTGCAAGAATGCATGGATCATGCTATCCCAAGCAAAACCAAGACTCACTCCTCTAAGAAAAGAAACCAGTCTGGTGGACCCCTGCCATAAACAAGCTATACAATAGAAGGAGGAAACTAGTGCAGAAAAGAGTAAAATCCCAGGAAGGAAAGACATCCCTGATTAGTATCAGCAAGAAACTACGATCCCTCATAAAATCATCCAAGACTAGTTTCGAAAGACAAATTGCCAATGACTCCAAAGATAACCACAAAGCGTTCTTTAGCTATGTCAAGAACCTAAGTGGAAACTCTCAGATCTGCTCTGAGGTAGTGCTGAACGGCACAAAATACACTGAACTGACTGATATTGCCAACATTCTGGCAGACAAGTTTAGTGCAAACTTCACCCCCCTCACCCCTAAAGGGCCCATAACCATACCAGAAGAATGTAGTACCCCTGCTATCACTGACACACAGGTTAAAACAGCCCTATCCAAAACCAGAAATACAGCTTCAATGGGACCAGACGGTGTCCCAGGCTATGTCCTACACGACCTCAAAGATGAACTAACCCTTCACCTAAACACACTGTTCAAACTCAGCCTCTCTATAGGCTATGTACCCATAGAGTGGAGCACAGTAACAGTTATCCCACTCCACAAAGGTGGAGCCACAACGGACCCCGTGAACTATCACCCTATAAGCCTGACTAGCCTGGTCTGCAAGGCTATGGAGCTCATCATCATGGAATTCATTAACAGAGACACTGGGAACCTTCAAACATTGGACCCTACCCAGTTTGGCGTTGCTAAGGGCAGGTCATGCCTCCTAAAGCTGGTGTACTTCTTTGAGACAGTTACCAAGACTTTAGATGAGGGAAAGGAGGTCCACACAGCCTACCTAGACCTTGGAAAGGCTTTCGACACCATTCCCCATTCTGGTATTATAGACAAGCTCACCAGCCTGAACATAAACCCCTACGTCACGAGATGGGTTGCCAATTGGCTCATGGATAGAACCCACACGGTGAGAGTTGCCGGCTCTAGGTCTGACTCTAAACCAGTTACAAGTGGCGTCCCCCAGGGCTCAGTCCTGGGACCCCTCCTGTTCGGTATATACTTCTCAGAGGTGCAGGCAAGCACAGGAGGACTATGGCTGACCAAGTTCGCAGATGACTGCAAACTGGGGGCCATAATTGACTCTCCAGCTGATACAGACATCCTCCAAAAGGGTCTCACTGAGATGGATAGCTGGTGTCAAAATCATGGCCTCAAGTTAAATGCCAAAAAGTGCATAGTCATCCTCTTTGGAAAAAAAACAAGTACCCATGAACTACCACATATGTGGTAGTCCCCTAAATACAGAAAATGTAATAAGGGATCTGGGGACCCAAGTAGATAGTACTCTCTCCTTTGATAATCATATTGCCAAGGTGGTTAGAAGATCCTTCTATGTGGCCCACCTAATCACAAATGGGTTTGCATCTAGAACAAAAGAGGTTATTGTGCCCCTCTACTCATCACTCATCAGACCCATCATAGAGTACAATGCCCCATTTGGGATATACCTTACCAGACACCTACAACAGCTGGAAAGACCACAAAAGTACCTCACCAAGAGGGTTACTGGCCTCAAGCATATGTCCTATGCAGCCCAACTGAAGAAACTCCAGCTGTACTCGGTTGCATACCACTTACTCAGAGGTGATCTCTGCCTGACTTACAAGGCCATGTCCAACCCCGAATTGACGGACATGCTCCACCTAAAAAAAAAACAAATCCCCGTGAGCCACACGCTCTAGAGATCTAAACCTCACCACAATGATAAATAGGATGTGCTGGAGGGATAGATTCCTGTCCCAGAGACTCCCCATGCTTTGGAACAGGATTCCCATCTACATTAGGCAGAGCCCCCTCACTAACACTCTTCAAGAGAAACCTTGACGAGTGGATGGGAAGCAGAAAATTTACCCCGGGGATCGCTGCAGTGGCTCTGCTGGACAGAGGTACAGGGAACTAATGGCTCTGCTGGACCGAGGCACAGGGAACTAATCTAAGGGGGCAGCGAAAGCCAACACATTCTGGCTAGGCTTATAGATGTCCTCGGGCAGATAGCCTAGTACTTACCTATGAACCTATGATGGAAATGTTCTGAATTGGGCAGTTTTGTCATTAATGGTTCATTGCTTACTGGAAAAATGTTCAAAACAATACATTTAAAATGTGCTCTAACAAGTGTGCTGTAGTATACAACAAATATAATTTAATACAATCAGGAAGGTGAATCAAAGTACACATATGCTTGCATGGTCCTAAATATGTGTGCAAGGGGCCTGTGATTTGAAAACAGCCCAAAGGTAAACTTTATCCACCACTGGCCAGATGCATTTTCTTTGAGTATGGATTTCAATGCTGTTGCAATGAATGTGAGTTTCAAGGGCAGAGAAGTTTTAATGATAAGTCTGTTTTCACCGTGAGATTGTATTGCTTTGTTTAGCAGATGTCTATCAGTGTTTGTGCTACAAAATTTAAAATAAAACTTTTAAATGAAATACAAATGATCATTGTAGAAGTAAAGCATAAAGCAGTATGCACATTACAGTGTTTATGGTAAATGGGGAGAAATAGTCAAGTAATGAGACACTGGAATGACTGCGGTGGGGGGTTGTGTATGGGGGCCCCATATGACCATGATTGTGTGAGGGGGGATGGGTGGCAAACTCAAAGACAGCCCTGGGTGGCACAAACTCTAGCTACGCCACTGATTCTGGTACCTTGTATGTAGCATGGTTTTGGAATTATTAATGCAAATATGAACAAGCAATATTTGATGCCTAGAGGTAACTGCAGAAACACCTGGAGGCGTACTCAGCTGTAATGAGCTAAAGGTGTCTAGGCATCTTATGATCCCTATGATGGCTTGTTTTGTATTGTTCCTCTGCTTTTAGGTTTCTAAGTCCGAAAATGCTGTGTTCTTAAAGATGAATTAGCTGGACTGTTTTTTTGTGGAATTAGGTTCAATATAAGATAAAAGTTAATGCATACATACATTTGATTGCAAATTATTAGCAAGAAGAATGTATCAAGCCAAATCTTTATTGTTTTGGTGTTTGTGTGTTGAATGGTGGTCTCTGCAGTGGAGCATAAAGTTATTTTTTTTTGGGTGGGGTCATTCAATTTAATGTGGTTTCAGGGAGACTCACTATGACAAAATCTGGGAATCTATGATCAAGAACACAGGTGTTCAGTGTCTACAGCAAGTTTTCCTTGAACCAAAGAAAAGTCATGCAGTGCTTTATAGAAGCGGATGACTGCACAAACCAAATAAACATGCATATACACATCAAATAACCAAATATTTAGCTTACACCAACCATGTCCCGGCACTATTAAGGCTGTCCTTTATCTCTCCCTTTTTCTGCTGAACCTCCGTAATGCTTAAACAGCATAAACCACGAATGACGAATAGTTGAAAACTGATTTCTTTAATATAAACAACCAAAACAAGTTTAAAAACACCTCAGATTTAGCGCTTTCATCTCCCACAACGGAGACTTCTTCAGAATCCACTTATAAACTAATCCAAGCAGTCTTTTTATATTATACATTAATTCCCAACAGTAGTTGATTGATTAATTGCTTTGCAGTTAGATTTAAATGTAAAAGGGCATCACATCTTCATGTTAAACCATATAAAATTACAATTGAATATAAGATAAGATGAAAATTCAAAATATTGCTTTCATTGAATGTACTAACTGAATCATAAAGTGCATAAATAGTAAAATCATTCAATAAATAAATAAATAATAAATGAATGAATAATAAATGAATGAAATATCTTGATGCTAATCAAGACACATATATTGTACAATACCTAAAGAAAAATAATAATAATAATGACACATATTAAATATATATAAATATACAAATAATTGATTAAATAAATAATATATAAATATATATATATATATCTTAAATATGAATAAATATGAATAATATAATATTAATTTAATACTTTGATATAGTTGATAAAATTATAAAATTAATTCTGTGCAAAAAATCCCATAGCAGCAAATAATCCTGTCTTAAGTTGTTTAAAAACTTCTAATATACAAATATACAAACTACCAACAGGACATTCAAGGCACCATATTCGAAGAACATTCCAAAAAACATTTCAAAAACATTTCATAATCCATTTCTCAAAATTCATTTTAAGGGAACATTTCAAGAAACGTTTCAAAACCATATTCAAAACACATGTCCCAGAGCATTTAGAAGAACACTTAAAAAACACACACATTTTTTAAAAAACATTTAAAAACATTTAAGAACGTTTAACAGTGTTTAAAAACCTTTTTATAAACTTAAATAGGAACAATTTTTATACCATTTTGATTTTTATACCATTTTGATTTTTGGGTCATTGGCTAAAATTTTCAGTGCAGGGGTGATAGATATATGGTCATTCAGACCCCAAATACCACAGGCATCAAGTCTGAGTTGCCATATCATCTCCCTGTATTCCACTTTGGTTTCCCAATCACCCCCTCGCTCCATACATTCTACTACTTCCAGTACCCAAAATTTATAATCAGCTTTTTTGCATTCTATTGCGTGTCGATATAGAGCATTGTTGTCATTGTGTCTATTTATGTCTCTTATGTGCTCATATATTCTATTTTTAAGCTGCCTTTCTGTTTTCCCAACATAATATTTTTGACACGCTTTGCACTTTACTAAATATACAACACCTTTGGAATAACAGGTGCTGTATTTTTTAGCCTTTAGGGTCAAATGTAAGTTGGGTAGTGTTAATTCCTTTGTTTCTGCAATGTATGGGCATTGTGCACATCGGCCACACTTAAAAGTCCCGTACTTTTTACTAGTCCCTTCCTTCTCTATTTTCTTTCTCTCTAGAGTATTCTTTATGTTCATGTTTCTTCTAAAACTGAGTTTAAGCTCACTCTTAAAAACATCAGTTTTTACTGCCATATTTCTGAACATGTTCCAAACTTCATAGATGCTCCTCTTCAACCATCCTATATCTTTGTAGTAAGTAATAGTAAGATATGGTGTGAATTTATTGCTAGTCCCATTATTTTCATTGCTACCATCCATGTTAGAATTAATGATGTTGACATTGTTGTTATTATTTGTCTCATTGTCACTTGTGATATTAACCCTCTTACATATCAGAGGTTTGTATCTGGTCCACCTGCCCTGCGTTACATATTCTTTTATAGGTATTATGATATCCTTAGGGTAACCTCTTTCAATAAACATTGTCTCCACATGTTTCATTTCATTCAAAAAATCTTCTTCCTCTGATATCATCCTCGCCATCCTAATCATTTGTCCCTTTACCACATTTTTCTTTAGTTGGTATGGGTGATCACTACAGTAATGGAGGTAGGAATTGGAGAAATGTTCCTTCCTAAACACATTTGATTTGTAACATTTTCTTGTTTTATCTTTACTCAACTTAATGTCTAGGAAGTGTATTTCATCTTTTTCTATTTGATACACAAAACTCAAAAAGGAGGTAGTGTGATTAATATACTTTAAAAAATCCATTATATTCTCCCTACTTCCATTCCATAAGATAAAAATATCATCCAGGAACCTGAAGTACTTGACAATGTATTGATTATACACAGATTTAAAAACATATTGTTTTTCCCAGTGTAGCATAATTATATTAGCGTAAACTGGTGCGCAGGCAGACCCCATCGCTACCCCTTCTTTTTGATGGTAGTAGTCTCCTTCAAAGTATACAAAATTATATTTTAACACTAATTCCATACATTCTAGGACAATTCTATATTGAATAGGTGTAAGAAATTTCATCTCTGTAAGCACCTCTTCAAACCATTCCATACCAATGGTTTGTGGAATAACGGAAAATAAATCTTTAACATCTACTGTTATAAAATACGTTTCATCACTGTAGGCACTCTCATTAATTTTGGTCAAAAAATCCCATGAATCTTTGATTATATGGTCGTATCTATCATAAAATTCCTTGGTCATAGTGTCTACATAAATTGCCATGGTCTGAGTTTTTGATCCTTGCGAGGCCACTATGGGTCTCATGGGGGGATCCACCACTGACTTGTGTATCTTCGGTATACCAAAGATTGCTGGTATAACTGGTTTTGGTACTGTTAAAAACTTGTGTAACTCGAGATCTATCATGCCACAGAACAAATTATCCTCTAAAATTAAATCTATCTTTCTGTACAGTATGTTTATCTCATTTTTAGTCACCAAACAGTACTGGTGGTCCTTATCCAAAATATCTTTCATTCTCTTGGTATAGTCCCATTTATCCATAATGACTATACCTCCCCCCTTATCTGGCTTCATCACCCGTATTTTGTTGTTGTTACTTAAATCATGTAATAATTTCATTTCCTTTTTATCCAAATTACTTTGCACCCTATTTCTAACTTTATGTTCATCCCGAATTTTGTTGATTATACATCTTTCAAAATTCAGAATTTCATATTGTAAGGGTGGATTATATATGCTACGCCTAGCTAGAGGGTTCATCTTATTATGTTCAGTTCTATCATTGAATATGTGCCTGAAATTAAGTTTGCGTGTAAATAGTTTAATGTCCAGGATAAATTTGTCAATGCTAGGTTTTACCACTGGAACAAAGGTAAAACCCTTTATAAACAATTCAAAAAAACTTTTGTCAACGTTAATATCTGTATAGTTAAAGATGTTAAAATTGTTGTAAGTATTTAAAATCCCATTAAAATCAGTATTGTCAGCATCAGTAATGTGTTCAATATCCAAATCGTGTATTAGTTCAGGGGCAGGGGTTAATGAAAATTCTGCTCACGATATCCCCTCCCCAACCCTGCATTGTTTCCTGATGTAGCTTGTGCATAAGAGGTCTGCTGGTTCCTATTTCTCAACCTCTCCGATCTCCGTATTTCCTCTGTTTCTACGGGGGCATCATTATTAGTCATACTACCTGCCCCTTCAAGATTAGGGAATTGATCGTAATACGTTTGATTATTAACATCTATTACTTCACGTTCCCAACGTTTCTCCCTAAAAGCCCCTCTTTGTTGGAAATAGTTATTATTCCTGTTCTGAAAAGAAGGTTTAAAATAGTTGCTAGACCTCTGATTAGGGATCGGTTTTCCCAAATTGTACGCATTGCCCTTTTCATAAACTGAGATATCCCTATCCAATTTCTTTAACTTACGATTAATGTTAATGTTTGCTGCCACATCAGCATCATGCAGTGTTCTGTAATATACCACTTTATATTCTTCCAAAGAATGCAATAAATCATTATTGATATCAACATGAATTTTGTCAATATCACTTTTCAATTTCTCCAAGACTTCAGTATTATATTGAATCATTGCCCTTAAAATTGTCAATCCACATTCATTTAAAATATCACATACTTTTTTAAAAAACATTTCATCATTAAAACTACTGTTGGGAAATTTATTAATTCTAAGTCCTTTAGGGACTATCTTTTCTTTCACACATTTTTCAAGGTACCAGTTTTCTACAGTTAAGGACTTGTATTTAAATAAAAGTTTCTTAAAGTCCTTACATTTGTCTTTATACGTAACCGTATTAACAGATTCCCTGGTACCTGGTTTGTCTTTTCCTTTTCCGCTCCGTGTGAATGATTTGTTAAGCCATACATCAAAGTCCAAGTCTCTGTAGTTGTCAAAGGTAGCAAGACCATCTCCGTCATTATTCCTATTAAAACGCTGGTAATTGTCCCTTGTGCTCGCATTTCTCTGCCTTGCGTTAGCCTCCATACTTCCATCACCTCGTGTCTGCTGGTCGCCAACTGCTGACGTCACTCTGTTGACCCTCCGGTCCTTAGGACTGCTTTGCGCACAGGGGATTTCTGTAGAGGTTCCTGCTTTGGCTCCACACACTCTGAAGAAGTCAGTTTTGGACGAAACCTAGGTCAGTGGTGGAGCACTGGTGTTTTTTGTTTGTAATAAAGCTGGTTGGAAGTGCCTTGTTACTCCGTGGATCATTTCTTTGGTTGGTGTTGGTTACCTGGTATTGATGCCTGTGGTATTTGGGGTCTGAATGACCATATATCTATCACCCCTGCACTGAAAATTTTAGCCAATGACCCAAAAATCAAAATGGTATAAAAATCAAAATGGTATAAAAATTGTTCCTATTTAAGTTTATAAAAAGGTTTTTAAATACTGTTAAACGTTCCTAAATGTTTTAAATGTGTTTTTTTTAAAAATGTGTGTGTTGTTTAAGTGTTCTTTTAAATGCTCTGGGACATGTGTTTTGAATATGGTTTTGAAACGTTTATTGAAATGTTCCCTTAAAATGAATTTTGAGAAATGGATTATGAAATGTTTTTGAAATGTTTCTTGGAATGTTCTTCGAATATGGTGCCTTGAATGTCCTGTTGGTAGTTTGTATATTTGTATATTAGAAGTTTTTAAACAACTTAAGACAGGATTATTTGCTGCTATGGGATTTTTTGCACAGAATTAATTTTATAATTTTATCAACTATATCAAAGTATTAAATTAATATTATATTATTCATATTTATTCATATTTAAGATATATATATATATTTATATATTATTTATTTAATCAACTATTTGCATATTTATATATATTTAATATGTGTTATTATTATTATTATTATTTTTCTTTAGGTATTGTACAATATATGTGTCTTGATTTACATCAAGATATTTCATTCATTTATTATTCATTCATTTATTATTTATTTATTGAATGATCTTACTATGTACGCACTTTATGATTCAGTTAGTACATTCAATGAAAGTAATATTTTGAATTTTCATCTTATCTTATATTCAATTGTAATTTTATATGGTTTAACATGAAGATGTGATGCCCTTTTAAATTTAAATCTAACTGCAAAGCAATTAATCAATCAACTACTGTTGGGATTTAATGTACAATATAAAAAGACTGCTTGGATTAGTTTATAAGTGGATTCTGAAGAAGTCTCCGTTGTGGGAGATGAAAGCGCTAAATCTGAGGTGTTTTTAAACTTGTTTTGGTTGTTTATATTAAAGAAATCAGTTTTCAACTATTCGTCATTCGTGGTTTATGCTGTTTAAGCATTACGGAGGTTCAGCAGAAAAAGGGAGAGATAAAGGACAGCCTTAATAGTGCCGGGACGTGGTTGGTGTTTGGTGATACATTCTTTTTGGTTACAAATATTTAGCTTATTTCACTATTATTTTTTTTATTCTTAATGCTGATCTGCATTCAAATGCACATATGCTTTGACTATTGCATTTCTCTGTTTAGCAAGATCCCATATGAAACATTTTCACATATCTAACATTTTATGTACACATTCTCAGACTTGTCTGGTCCTTTTCTGAATTAGACTTGGACTTCCCTAAGGAAGCTGCCTTATCACTTGAGAAGTGCTGCTCTAGAACAAGTGTCTATGTAGGTGAGGGGAAAAACAGCCAGCAGACAGCATTATGTCAAGTCACCTAGTATGACAATTAATGGGAAAATAAATACAAATATGCTAAATAGCAAGTCACAATTAGTCTATCTTAGCATGAAATCACTGTGAAAGAAAATGCTTTGGTTAAAACAACGGGCAGTGCATAATGTTGTGTCATGAAAACAGCATGGGGCTTGGTAGTATAATCTTTGCCTCACAGCTCCAGAGTCTGGGTTTCAGTCCTGACATCTGGCCACTGTATGTGTGGAGTTTAAGGGTTCTCTCCATGTCTAATTGTGTTTTTTCAAGGTGCTGCTGTTACATTCCACCTGTGTAACACATGCTGGTTGATTTGTCAGTTTAAAATTGTTTATATACTGTATTTATCATTGGGCGGCCACAGTGGTGCAGTGGTTAGCATTGCCGCCTCACAGCAAGAGGTTCTCCGGTTCGATCCTCAGCTGGGGTGCCTTCTGTAAGGAGTCTGCATGTCCTCCCTGTGGTCGCGTGGGTTTCCTCCGGGTGCTCCGGTTTCCTCCCACATCCCAAAGACGTGCTGCAGGTGGATTGGATACTCTAAATTGGCCCTAGGTGTGCGTGTGAGTGTGCCTTCTGTGGAAGGTTGGGCGCCGGGCTGGCAACTCGACACCGTAAAACTCCACTGCCAATCAATGTGCGGACAAGGTGATCCGCTGTGGCGACCCCTAACCGGGAAAAAGCCGAAAGAAGAAGAAGAATATACTGTATTTATCATTGCCCTTGTGACCAGTGTCATGGCTGAAAAAAATTGCTTACTTGGTTAACAAATGATATATAAATAAAAATCTATGGGCAGCAAACCAGGACTGTGGTTGCTCATTTGAGCAGGACATTCTAACATAAAACACTAAAAGGAGCTCATCTGTGATAGAAACAAGTAGCGCTGCCAGCTAACAAGAAGGAAAGCAGTTCAAAAAGAGCTGTACAGTGTAGCAGTAGTTTAGCTAAGATCAGGGTATGTAGGTATTACATGTTGTTAGATGAGTCCTAGATGGTGCCTTTGAAGAGTAGAAGGACTGAGCTGTCAACCTTGGTATAATGTTAAAATAGGGAATATCAGTTCAGTACTGATTGTCAGTGTTTAATAGCACTGAAATTATAAGTATAGTATAATATTAACTACTCTATTTTCATGAATCAAGCTATGTGCCAGCATGGTAAAATATCCACAGGTTTCGTGTATCATTAATCTGAGAAATTCAGCATTTTTGTACTTTCACTAAAAAATTATGAATTGCTTATTGGTCCACCAAACCTAGAAAGTTGCATAGTTCCTTGCTGAGTTTCATGCCACTCTGAGTCTTGTTTCTTAGCAGCATCAGGTAGTTCAGTTACAGTTTTGGATCTGGCTTTGAAACTGGTTATCTTTCTTGAGAATTTTCACCATTGCTCCCTGGACATTGAGCATCCCTTATTGATATAGGTGTGGACATTTTTTTAAAAGTAGAATTATTGGCAACATTTGGACTCCTCATTCTCTCTGCTCAGCAAATTCCCTTGTTCGGGTCTTTAGCTGTGCAGATTGGATTCAGTCCAGGCAGTCCTATACAGGCATCTTCAATACCGTCTATGCATCTGCAAATCAGACCTTTGCATGTAATAAGCCCTTGGTTCCTGTACATTCCCAAATGCACACGTACTCTTTGACATTCATGCACAGTCATCTGTACTTGCAGTGTCACTCAGTCACATTTTCCTAAACTAGAAAGCTGGTTGGCATTTCTGTCATGGCAATATTTTTGTTGGTCTGATTCTTTTTCAACAGCTCTATTATATTATCTCTCTGATATAATAAGATGTGCTTACCGGCAGGAAATCAGCTACTTTACCTGAGCCTGTTTTAAGGCCAGGTTATTTTTAAGAGGAAAAAGTCTTTTGCAAGAGTCCATAGGAGTCTGGAGCACTTGAGTTTGGAGTTTATTGCTAGAGATAGACTGTCTCAGGCTGAAGATGTTAATTGAGAGGCAATAGTCAAGCAAGAGGTTTATATTTGCAAGTGGCATTCCTGATAAAGGAGAACCGCACGTACGTTGACTCAAAAGGATGCTGGTAGAAGGACCTTTATTTCTCCAAAGGAAGTTTTGGCAATGACAGACTCTAAAACTCTAAGACTATTGCTTGTCTATCACTGAACATTCCCATAGAATTTTCACTGTTATGTTTACATTTGGGGAAGATACTTTATTGCATAAAAGATTTCTGGCTTACCTGTGGGTACAGTTTTGAAAGACAGTCAACTTTGAGAGACTTTGTGCAACTAAGCTGATTGTTGCCTACTGTGTTGGCAGTTTGTGTCATTTTGTATATTAGTTGCTTGTCATGTGAAAGAAACTTTCCATTTTTCAAACAGAGCCCTACTGCTTTTGAAGAAACCAGGTCAGTTTATTGCCTGAAAACTCAAGTAGTTTACTCCTAAATTTTATACTCACTAAAAGTTGTATTAGCAACTATCCTGTTCCTTGAAATTGTGTATTTTTCTACTCTAAATCACATTGATAGCATTCTACCATTGCAGTACTGGTACATTTCTTAATAATGCTTCTTAATAATGTTCTTTACAGTTTGGATCATCCTGTCTATTTGATTGTTGTTCTCGGAATACAGTCTACTAGCAATAATATGCCTGAATTCCATTTCCTTTTCAGATTTCTGGCTTCTGAAATGAGGACCATTTTCAGAGGTCACTCTTTCTGGAGTTCTTTGTCTTGAAAATATGCTTTATACCACTTTAATCACATTTATACCCAATGCTTCTCTCATCTTCAATACTACCACAAATCTAGAAAAAAAATTAGAATAATATACAAAATATATGCATGCAGATAATGCTAGGTAATACCAAAAAATATGAATATGCTAGAGTATGCTGAATGAGAATGGAAGCTTGCATATTGAGTAACCCATGGGTCAACATATCCATGCTTTATGTCGTAACTATATGATTATATATGATCTGCAAACATTCTGAAAAATAATTCTTTTGCCCTTGAAACACTGACATTAATGGACATGCTCCACCTCAAAAAATCCAAATCCACCAAAACCACTAGAGCAAGAGACTTAAACCTTAGCACGGATATAAATAGGACATGCTGGAGGGATAGATTTATCACCCAGAGACTCCCCATGTTGTGGAATAAAATCCCGGTCCATGTGAGCAGAGCACCTCGCTGGCTCTGTTCAAGAGAAATCTTGACCGGTGGATGGGAGATCGTAGGTTTACCCCGGGAATCATCTCTGTGTCACTACTGGACAGAGGCACAACAAACTAATGGGCACAGTATTTCTAACATAAGGGGCGGCGTAAGCCACATAACTTTGGGCTAGGCTTATAAATGCCCTAGGGCAGTTAGCCTAGTATAAACATATGAACCTATGAACCTATGGATGGTAAATGTGCCATTAGGTTTACTTTGAATGAGTTAGTGTTAAAACAGTATAGGTAGTTCAAAATGTAAGTAGTTAAACATGCAAGGCAATAAATCCATGGAAAACTAATACAGTGAGATAGTTACTTAGAACTAAAACAGTTGAAGTAATGTGTACAGTAGTATAAATAAATGCACACAACAGCAGTTCATAGGTAAATGCAAGTTTTGACAACACATATGCAAGTATAAGTGTGGTAATTGGACTTGAACAACTTAAATCATGCTTCATTTATTTATCACTGAAATGGTTTAATCAGTGGGAAGAAAAATAAATAATTAAGCAAACTGCATCAGTGAAACAAAGGAGCTGGCAACATTTGAAATAAATAAATTATTATAAGCAATGAATGTCAAACAGATGTGATGTTCCAGTCCTTCCCAGGCAGAATAATTTAAATAGGTTGTTGCAACTGTGCCATATCTTTTTGAGGTCTATATCTGTCTATACATCTGTCTGTATATCTGTCTGTTTATCTATCAATAAAATAATACATAGGTTCATAGGTTCATATGTAGGCACTAGGCTATCAGCCCTGGGGCCTATACAAGCCCAGCTAAAAAGGTACCCTTGTTTTTGCCACCCAAGAAAATTATTTTCCTGTGCCACTGTCAAGCAGAGCCACAGAAGTGATCCCCGGGGAGAATTTCCTATTTCCCGTCCGATCATCAAGATTTTTTTGAAGAGTGCTAATGAGGAGCTTTTTTTGATATAGATAGGTAGTTTATTCCAGAGTATGGGAGGTCTCTGGGACAGGAATCTATCCCTCCGGCATGTTCTGTTTATTGTGGTGACAAGGTTTAGGTCCCTAGAGCGTGTAGCTCGGAGGGATTGGGATTTCTTTAAGTGGAGCATGTCCAACAGCTCTGGGTTTGACATAGCTTTTTATGTTAGGCAGAGATCACCTCCGAGTAGGCGATATGTGACCGAGTAAAGCTGGAGTTTTTTTAGACGGTCTGCGTAGGGCATCTGTTTGAGGCTGGTAATGCTCTTTGTGAGGTATTTCTGCGGCCTTTCCAGTTGTTGTAGATATCTTGTGAGGTACATACCAAAAGGGGCGTTGTACTCTATAATGGGTCTATTGAGTGATGAGTAGAAGGGAGCAATAACCTCTTTTTTTCTGTATGAGAAACCTTTTGTGATGAGGTGTGTCACGTAGAAGGATTTCCTGACTACTGTGGCGATGTGATTATCAAAGGAGAGACTACTGTCCACCTGTATCCCAAGGTCTCTTATCACACTTTCGGTGTTAAGTATACTACCGCCTATGTTGTAGTTCATGGGTACAGAGTTTTTACCAAAGGGGGGATGACCATGCACTTTTTGGCATTGAGCTTGAGGCCATGGCTTTGACACCAGGCATCTGTCTCAGTGAGGCCCTTTTGTAGGATGTCCACATCGTTAGGAGTTTCAATTATGGCTCGTAGTTTGCAGTCATCTGCAAACTTTGTTAGCCAAAGACCTTCTGTGTTAGCCTGTACTTCAGAGAAGTAGATACCAAACAGGAGAGGACCCAGCACTGAACCCTGTGGTACTCCACTTGTCACTGGTCTGAAGTCGGATTTGGAGTCTGCTACTTTCACAGTATGGGTTCTGTCAGTGAGCCAGTTGGCAACCCATCTTGTGACATAGGGATTTATACCTAGTTTAGTGAGTTTATCTATAATTCCATAGTGGGGGATGGTGTTGAAAGCCTTGGCAAGATCTAGATAGGCTGTGTGAACCACATTACCCTCATCTATGGCTTTAGTAACTGCTTCAAAGAAATCTATCAGGTTTAGGAGACATGATCTGCCTTTTACAAACCCGAACTGGGTGGGGTCCAGAGTTTGGAGATTACCAATGTCTTTGTTTATATGTTCCATGATGATACATTCCATGGCTTTGCAGACCAGGCTCGTCAGGCTAATGGGGCAGTAGTTCCCGGGGTCCATGGTGGCCCCCCCCTTGTGGAGTGGAATAACCGTCGCTGTGCGCCATTCAGCAGGCACAAAGCCTGAGGTGAGGTTATGATTGAACATGGTACTTAGGTGGGGTGCCAGCTCATTCTGTAGTTCATGTAGAATGCAGCCTGGGATGTTGTCTGGTCCCATGGATGCTGTGTTCTTGGCTTTGAAGAGTGTGGTTTTTACCTGTGCAGCCATAATTACAGGAACTTTGCATTCTTCCGGTTTAGAGATGGGCTCTTTAGGAGGTGAGAGGGGGGTACAATTAGCACTGAACCTATCTGCCAGGATTTTGGCAATATCAGTTGGGTCTGTATATATAGTGCCATTGTGCTGTAACTCCGAGCAGATCTGAGTGTTGCCATTGAGATTCTTGACATAGATATAGAATGCTTTGTGGCTGTCTTTAGAATCAGTGGCGATTTTGTTTTCGTAACTAGCTTTGGAGGATTTTATCAGGGATTGCAGCTTCTTACTGAGGTTGACCAGGGAGCTCCTCCACCCGTGGGATTTTACTCTCTTTTGCAACAGTTTCTTCCTTCTGTTGTACACTTTGTTTATGGCAGGGGACTACCACATTGGCTTCTTTTTTTTGGAGGATAGCATCTTGGTTCTGTTTGGGATAGCATGATCCATGCACTCGTGTAAGTGCTTATAGATTGCAATTGTGTAGGATTCAGTAGTCGTAACTGTATTGTCCATCTGCATGGGTGCCATGAAGTTCACCACTTCTATCTTAAGAAGCATGAAGTTGGCTTTGGAGAAAATGTTTACCATGGTTTCCTTAGTGGAGGGTGGGGGCAGGATGTGGATATCTATGGTAATTAGCTTATGGTCGGATCGGACCAATGAGGCGTTGATTTCAGGTGTGGAACACTGGTTACTCATGTTGGTAATGACTAGATCTAGGATATTGTTGCCTCTGGTGGGGGTGTGGATAAGTTGATCCAGGGCATTGGAGCGAAGGAGTTGGTACATGAGTAGTTTCCCAGTTAATGGTGGAGTAGTTGAAATCGCCCATTATTAGGGTGTTTGGGTGAACCCTAATATTTTTCAGTACATCAAGAAAAGAGGAGTGGGAATCCTAGGGCATGGTGGGGGATCTGTAGCAAGCTACAATTTGGATTGCAGTTTTGCCCAGAGTTAGTTGCACTTGGATAACCTCGGCTGCATTATGCTGAGCAACTAGCCTGGAGGTGTGGATATCCTTAATGAATATGGACACACCTCCACCTTTGGTGTTCAGGTCCAGATTATATGGCCGAAAAGTGTGGTATGAGTTATAGCCTGGTAGTGCAGGGGTGCTCTCTGGAGCCTTGAACCAGGTCTCAGTCACTGCACAGATATCGATGTTCTCCATTTTAAGGAGTGCCTCGAGTGAGTGCATTTTGAGATTTACACTTGTAGCATCACCCTCAGTTTTTGCTTGCCTGTTCCTGTTACAGTGGTGAATTTGTCATTTGAACCTTGCCTAAAAAAGGCACTATAGGTGTGGCAAGAACCTTAGCCAATATCCGGAATCCCAGGGGGTGACAGGTGCAGGCCATCTCTGGCAAAGCATCATGGTCTGTCGACCATGTCATCCCAGGCAGACAGATACTGGATCCCTTTAGAATGACACCAGAAGCTTAGCCAATTGTTGAAGTCAATCATTTTGTCCTTATACTGCAGCATCATTCTGGGTGATGGCAGAATGCTACTTAGGGCTAGGGTCATAGCTGCCTGGGCTACAAGATCAGAGAGCTCTTCCATGTCACTTTACATGTAGTCCAGGCAGGTACGTCTCAGTTTGTTTACACCAACATGGACAGTGATAGAGTCATATTTGTACTTGTTGTGGAGTGACCTGAGTGCATGGGTTATGTGGCGGATCCTGGCACCCGACAGGCAGCTGACAGTAACCTTTTCCTTGTTTAGCCTGGTGAGTGGGACATCAGTGTGTCTGACTATAGAGTCACCTATGATTAGTGTGTTGGGTACATTGTTTTGCCTTATTGGCTGTGGTTGAGTGGCACACTGAGTCTGTGAGCTGTGTGTCATTTGGGTTGTGTTGGGGGGGGGTTGCTTGCATTTCTGCTTTGGAGGTCTCTGTTGCTTGATATTATTATTGAGAGCCTCCGCGAATGTTTTTGTATTTCTATGTGTGGATTTTGGTGGTGTAGATTTAGTGAGACTATGTGATGAGTGTGGTGTGGTGCAAGTGTTTACCTTTTCCTCTTGACTGTCAAGTTCAGTCTTGGTTGGAGAGAGCTTTACCTCCAGTTTGGCTAGATAAGTGCATCTCTCACAGGTTGTAGTGTTGGGTGGTAGGAGGAGAGGGTTGTCTGTGTAGATGGGGCAATTTCTACATTGCCCCAAGATGCCCAGATTCATCAGATAGACAGGAGACAACAGTGGCAGCGGACCATTGGACATGGCTGAATAAAAAACTATTTTCCTCTAGATAAGTGAGGAAAGTGAGTACAAGAGCTGTTTTTCTCTGAGCAAGTGAGGAAGGTAAGTGCCAAAACTGTTTTCTTCTAGGTAATGAGGAAGGCTGAGTGCTGTAGTAATTAGTAGGTTATTTAGTGCTTACAAGTTCTGAACAAGTGCTGATCATGAATAAGTAAATTCAAGTGCTAAAACTAAGAATCTGTATCTGGACTAAACTAGTTACAGCAAAGGGGGGAAACAAGTGCAAATGCGGGCTTTTAAATCAGAAAGTTGAGAGAGATGGAAAAACTGCCCAAACGGCCAATAACTACAATTTCTGGGCCAGAACCACTCCTTATGTGGTAGATAGGTTACCTAGTGCTTACCACTCCCTCTGATAAGCTAGAAGGCTTCCCTGCAACACAGAAAGCTTGGGGGGGGGGGGGGGCTCAGAAACTTACATACAGTCCTAGATACAGCAAATCTGAATCTGGACTACACTAGTTACAGGAAAGGTAGGAAACAGGCTTAGATTTTTATTTTTTTTATATATACAGAAACATAGCTAAAACAGCAGCAAAAACAATTCAAATGCAGTGCAAGCTAGCACACTTGAGTATGTAGCAATATTAGACCAAACAGTTTAAAAAATGCAATTAAATTAAAAATGACTAAAAACAAGTGCAGAAGGAGTCTATTAGGTAGAATGAGGTAAAGAGATGGGACTGGGAGGAGTGTCCCAGTTCAAATTTGCAAAAGCCTCCAAATTTAAACAAGACAGAAATAGGGAGAGTGAATAGGGGAAAACCAACACCTTCAGCAGAGATCTGAAAAACTATACAGTGAAGCAAAAATAACAGTGCACAACTCTGAAGTCAGCCAGCAATGATATAAAATAAGTCAAACAACAATTAACAGTACACAACTCTGAAGTGCCAGAAAAATATACTCAGCTGTGTATATCTCCAGATAGTTTGAAGAGCACTCTGTCAGGACACAGGAAGGCTCCAGCAATGATATCATATACATACACACACACACACACACACACACACACACACACACACACACACACACACACACAAAATAGCAAGATTTAATTTGTGGGTTACATTGCCATTTGTACTTGTCCATTTCTGCTCAGTTAGAATGAATAAGGTGCTAAATGAAATAATTAGAAAAATATCTACAGAATATAAAGGAAAGCAGTAATACAGTGTGACAAGACAATGCTTACCAGTCCTCACCACACTAGACTTCTGTTTTTTTCCTCATGTTTTCTTCATTTTTTTTTTCAAATGCATTTAGGCCCCTATGATTATCATTGATTACTGAGTTATTGTTTACAGACAGAGATTTCAGAACATACATGTACATGCATGTCAAATAACTTTATTCAGTAGACTTAGTACATTCATTGTAGTGAAACCATTGTCTATGTCATACCACGCCAGGTTCATTATTCCATGTTCATCATAATTTTGCTTTTATAACCTTGTTTTACATCACTCTTGCCTTACATGTTGTATCCAGTGGTGCAGTTCATTGTTTTCTTCCTCAAAATTTTGATTTTAATTCTCTATATTGCTTTGATCTATAGCTACTTTTACTCTGTACAAGACTGTACCTTGGTCATTTAACAATGCTGTATTGCATTGATCATATTTGTTTTCTTTTGTCTGTGGCCCAGGTTGCACCTGATAAGGGACTGCAGACAAGCCGACTTACCTGATTCTAAGATAAATAAAATAAATATATAAACATATGTGACTGAAAATTGTAGTGGTCACATATCTATATTCCAAGGCCTAATATGGCACAGTCATTGTCCATGCTGGTGTGAACGACCTGAGACGTACCTCCCTGGACTACATGAAAAGAGACATAGAGGAGCTCTCTGATTATGTAGCCCAGGCAGGTATGACCCTGACCCTGAGCAGTAGCCTTCCTTCACCAAGAATGATGCCACAATATAGAGACAAGATGATCAGCTTTAACAATTGGCTTAATGTCTGGTGTCATTCAAAGGGGATCCAGTGTCTGTCTGCCTGGGATGACATGCTTGACAAGCCACGCTGCTTCGCAAGGGACGGCTTGCACCTGTCACCCGGATTCCGGATATTGGCTAAGGCTCTTGCCACCCCATAGTGCCTTTTAGGCAAGGCTCAAATTCTAAACCTACCACCCTAGAAAACAAAAATGGGAAGAAACTGAGGGTAATGCTGCTCAATGCCAGAAGTCTAAATCTCAAAATGCACGCACTCGAGGCCCTTCTCAGTATGGAGTACATCGATGTCTGTGCTGTAACTGAAACCTGGTTCAAGGCTCCTGAGAGCATCCCGGCACTATTAGGTTTTACCTCATATCATGCGTTCCGGCCCCAAAATCCGGACCACACCACAAAAGGAGGTGTATCCATATTCATAAAGGATACCCACACCTCCAGGTTGGTGGCAACGCTAAGCTTCGGAAACCATCCAGGTGAAACTAACCATAGGCAAAACTGCTCTACAAATTGTAGCATGCTACAGGCCACCCTCTCAAACTCAGGAACCCCACACAGCCTTCCTGAAGACACTGGAGGGTATAAATGTATCTCCAAACACCATCATATTGGGTGACTTCAACTACCCGAATATAGACTGGGAACATTACTCAAGCCCTAACTTTCTAGCCCAACGGTTCCTGGAGTTCATAAATTCAAATGCCATGGAACAGCTAGTCACCGTTCCCACGAGAGGAGAAAATATACTAGATTTCATTATCACAAACATGGGGACAAAATGCTCCACACCGGAAGTATATCCCTCATTGGTGAGATCTGATCATAAACTAATCTCACTGGAAATCCACATCCCGCCCCCACCCCAAACAAAAAACCACAGTGAAGAACTTCTCTAAAGCAAACTTCACACTACTCAAAACTGGTGTGGTATCCTTCAAGGCCCCTGAGCCAGTGGAAACCACAACCCAAGCTGCGGAAGCCCTTACAAATGCCTTCTATGAACACCTCCAGGACTGCATGGATCAGGCAATCCCAAATAAAACCAAGACTCTTTCCACAAAGGGCAAACATCCAGTCTGGTGGACCCCAGCCATTAACAAACTTTACAATAAGAGGAGAAAGCTAATACATGATAGAACAAAATCCATAAAAGGGAAGTCACCCCTGATCATTATTAGTAAAAAAATACGAGCACTCATAAAATCAACTAAGGCCAATTTTGAGAGAAAAATTGCCATGGATTCAAAGGACAATCATAAGGCCTTTTTCAGCTATGTTAGGAACCTGGGTGGAAACTCCCAGATATGCTCAGAATTAGTCCAAAATGATACAAATATCACTGAACCCACAGACATTGCCAACATACTGGCAGACGGGTTCAGTGCAAACTTCACCCTCTCCCTAAAGGAGAGATAACTATCCCAGCAGAGTGTAGCCTCCCAGACATCTCAAATGCGCAGGTGAAAGCTGCTCTCTCTAAAGCTAAAAACACAGCATCAATGGGACCGGATGGTGTCCCCGGCTGTGTGCTACATGAGCTAAATGAGGAATTAAACCCACACATAAGGCAGCTGTTTAATCTCAGCCTTACCACAGGATACATGCCCAAGGAGTGGCGTACGGCAACTGTGGTCCCACTCCACAAAGGCGGTGCCTCTACAGACCCTGTTAATTACCGCCCCATAAGCTTAACAAGTCTAGTCTGCAAAGCTATGGAGAGGATCATAATGGAGCTCATAAACAAAGATATAGGGGACTTGCAGACATTGGACCTGGCCCAGTTTGGCTTCGTCAAGGGAAGATCATGCCTTTTGAACTTTATTGACTTCTTCGAAACAGTCACCAAGGCCATTGATGAGGGAAAGGCAGTCCATACAGCCTACCTTGACCTTGCAAAGGCTTTCGACACAATACCCCACTTGGGTATTGTAGAAAAACTTACCAGCTTAAATGTAAACCCATATGTCACAAGATGGGTTGCAAACTGGCTTAAGGACAGAACCCACAGGGTTAGAGTTGCTGGCGCTATGTCAGACTCCAAGCCGGTCACAAGTGGTGTCCCACAGGGCTCGGTCCTTGGCCCCCTATTGTTCGGCATCTACTTCTCAGAAGTACAGGCCAACATGGGAGGACTTTGGCTGACAAAGTTTGCAGATGACTGCAAACTGGGCCATAGTGGAAAGTGCATCGGACACAGATATCCTTCAGAAGGGACTCACGGAAACAGATAGCTGGTGCCAGAGCCATGGCCTGAAGTTAAACGCCAAAAAATGTATAGTCATACCCTTCGGGAAAAACAAGGTAACCCCAAGCTACCATATAGGTGGCAATCCACTAAGCACAGAAGAGGTTATCAGGGACCTGGGGACCCAGGTTGACAGTGGCCTTTGTTTTGACACTCACGTTGCTAAAGTGGTTAGAAAGACCTTCTACATTGCCCACCTGATCATGAAGGGATTCACATCCAGATCTAGTGAGGTCATTGTTCCCCTGTACTCTTCACTTATCAGACCAATGATCGAGTACAATGCCCCATTCGGGATGTATCTCACCCGACATCTGCAGCAATTGGAGAGACCCCAAAAGTTCCTCACCAAAAGATAAAGGGACTCCAAAATCTGTCATATGCTGCCAGATTGAAGAAACTCCAGCTCTATTCAGTCGCATACCGTCTGCTCAGAGGTGACATGTGCCTGACATACAAGGCCATGTCCAACCCGGAATTAATGGACATGCTCCACCTCAAAAAATCCAAATCCACCAAAACCACCAGAGCAAGCGACTTAAACCTTAGCACGGATATAAATAGGACGTGCTGGAGGGATAGATTTATCACTCAGAGACTCCCTATGCTGTGGAATAAAATCCCGGTCCATGTGAGGCAGAGCACCTCGCTGGCTCTGTTCAAGAGAAATCTTGACCTGTGGATGGGAGATCATAGGTGTACCCCGGGAATCATCTCTGTGTCACTGCTGGACAGAGGCACAACAAACTAATGGGCACAGTATTTTTTCATATAAGGGGTGGCGTAAGCCACAAAAATTTGGGCTAGGCTTATAAATGCCTTAGGGCAGATAGCCTAGTATAAACCTATGAACCTATGAACCTATAAAGCATAGATGATAATCTGCAATTAGATTTAGAAGCAATGAACCCCCTGGATTGAATGATACAATATCCATTATTCTGGCTTTAAAACTAAGGGCAGCAAAATTGTAAGTGTAAGTTGTATTTATTATTCACTAGAATTTTCCACAGCTATTAATTTATGCTGATGAAGCAGTTATTGCGTATATATGAATATTTCTGTGCAATGAGTTGCTTATTATATGCATATTTAGCTGTATATTTATGATACTTTTAGATAGATAAGCTATAATACTTTTGTAATAATTAAAAAATAGTTTTATGGTTAACATTTAATTTACATTTGGAAACATTGTATTATGTTCTCAATGGCAAATGATCTCTGGTTGTTGTATTCTACGTATTTTGCTCTTTTTATTATAATACTTGCACTGTCACTTTAACATTTTAAGTACAAAAGGAAGTGGTTCTTTGTGACCTTCAGTTCTGATGAAGTTCTGGTTTCAAAACAAAAGTGCTTATTAATAAACTTATTATCTTTATGTTAAACTTGGTTTGACTACATTTTATATCTGATTCGTATCATGCACTTATGCCATTGGATGAATTGTTCTGGGTTTGTTTTTTGAAGTTGGCCAGTGTTTCTTGGTTATTGTTACTGAGTAGCGCAAGTGTATGATATGGTTACCAGGCACCTTTCAAATGATAATGAGATCAGTGACAATAGTACTGTTGTGTTACAGCAACTCGTGGCAGATGTGGATAATAGCAAAGGAGAATTGACGCATCTTGCTGAATTGACAACAGTACTGTTGTGTTACTGCGACTTGTGGCAGATATGGATAATATCAAAGGAGAATTGACGCATCTTGCTGAATTGACAACAGTACTGTTGTGTTACTGCGACTTGTGGCAGATATGGATAATATCAAAGGAGAATTGACGCATCTTGCTGAATTGACAACAGTACTGTTGTGTTACTGCGACTTGTGGCAGATATGGATAATATCAAAGGAGAATTGACACATCTTGTTGAATTATTCACACCACAAGGGGAGAATGCTTCACAAAGAGTTGCTCGTATATTTCCCAATGGTGAGGAAAGTATTTTATGTTGGTCATTTCCTGATATATTTAGCCAGGATTTGTTTCTGGATTTAAGAAGTAAGGAAATTCATAGAAAGGATTGTGAAGCTGGTTCTGCAGGGGAATTGAAAACTCCTAAAATGGGTCATCATTCAGGTACTGTTTTTAATAACAGTTATGTTACGTCTTCCCATAATGATGCTGTGGATGTACAGAATAACCGACAAAAATGAGAATTCCATGGATTTGGTATCTTGGTCAGACAAATCAGTTTGCTTTGAACTTGACAACTCTGTTGTTAGCAACAATATTGATAGGTTTGTTTCCTAAAAGAGACAATATTTTTTCACTGGAAAAAAAAAGACTGTTAAAAGTTAAGAACCTGCAGTTGGGCAATGCATATTTGCAAGAATGTATTAAAAAAATGGATCATGCCTAAAAGACTACTAGTGTTCAAATTTCCTAATGGCTTATGCCGGTGATCATTTTTATACAGAATTTGTATATTTATTTGACCAACATAGAGTGGAACTTATGTAGTTAATTATTAAATTTAATTTTAGCACCATTACTAATTATACAAATCATTTTATTCAAGATGATTTATTGTTTGAGTATATTATTTGCTTAGAATAATATGTTTTCCAGGATAGATAAGAAATGTGAGATTACAGACAGAGGAAGATTAAAAATTAAAAAGAGATTTAAACGCATATAGTGAACACAATGCTTACTCTATTAAAAATACTTATGATAACCAACCTCATGAGACTGATGTGCATCAGGATGATAATTTCGTTCATAATTTTGGTGAGGATTTGGGAGAAAGAGATGTTTTTAATTTTAATTTAAATTCAGAGCAGGATTTTCCTGCTGTTAGGAGGTCCAAGTGATTAGCACAGTGGACCCACTATCCACCAGAACCTGAACTGAGTTGTATGCCAGCTCCCTGAGAGAATCAGTACCAGACAAATTTACCCATGAAGGGGAAGGGCAAGAAATGGCAGAGAGAGGCCCAGATGGCACTTGTCACACCAGGGGTTTAATATTTTTAACTATAGCCATATTGCTTTTACCCCAGACTTATTTCCTTATTCTTTAAAGGATTCAAATGTATCCCCATTCCCCACTTAATATAGCTGACACTGTTATTGAATTGAAGCATTTTACTAGAAAGCTCAATTTAGTTAATATTTTTTTCCAATTCTAAAACATGTACAACTTTTAGTGACAGTAACATTAATTTTAAAATAGTACATACAATCCACAAATGAACCTGGTTTTGCAAGCCTTTGAGAAAGTTTGCATTAATTATTTTTATGATTTATTTAAAACTAACACTTATTTTAAGAGTTATAATTTAACTAGAACAAAGAAGGTTTTGTTTGACACTCTTAAGAATGATTATTCCATTAGAATTATGAAACCAGACAAAGGTGGTGGTTTAGTGATCATGGATTTTTGGATTATTCTGCTGCTATGATTAATATTTTACATGACTCCTCCACTTATATACAGGTTTCTTGTAATGAAATTAATATTACATATCACAAAATTGTTTTTTTATATGCTTTGTTACTGGAAGGGAGGAACTGTGATTACATTTACCATTTTTTGAATGTGAAAATACACTGATTCCTAGTATTTTGGTATACCCAAAGTTCATAAATGTATCCACAACTTTAAATTTAAACCTACTGTGGCTGCTAGTGGTTCATTTATGTGCCCTATGGCTGCTTTTATTGATGGAAAACTCAAACCAATGCTCAGTTCTAAAACTTGCCTACTTAAGGATTCTTGGAAATTTTTGGGAAGATTAGCCCAAGATAAATGGTCTTCTAATGTGGTTTTACTCACTGTTGATGTAGTAGACCTTTTTACCTCTATATCCAAGGTAGAGGGTCTGGATTTGTTTCATGTGAGCTTGGTTTCCTTTCTATTTTTGACAGTTTGCAACACCCATTTAATTAAGGATCTGATAGAAATAGTTCTTGATAATAACTTCATTTTTTGAAGGATAATTTTATAAACAAATTAGGGGTGTTAAAATGGGGGACAGTGTCTGTACCTGTATTTGCTAATCCAGTTTTGTTAGCATGGGAAAGATCATTTGTTTTTGTGTAAAAATTCTACAAATACTGTAAAGTCTATTTAAGAATTTTAGATGGAATGTATCAATTATTTGAACAATAGTACGTCATATCTCAGGTTTGTTGGAATTTCAGCAATGAAGCAATCAGTTATTTAGATACTTTAATCACACTAAAAGATATAGGTTTCAGTTCAACCGTATACAGAGAGATGACTTTTAGTAATTCATACTTACATTTTAGCAGCTCACATCCTATTAGTCTAAAAATAAGTCTTATAAAAGGACAATCTATTAGAAAATCTTGTATGGCCTCTAATAGGGATGATTTAAAGAAAGAGTTTGAAAAATTAAAGGTGATGTTCCTTGAAAGAGGTTACCCCTTAATTTTTATTAGAGAGATTACTGATATAGTTTTTGCACAATGGCGGGAAAATATAAACCACTTTTAGGAAT
This sequence comes from Protopterus annectens, assembly GCF_019279795.1. NCBI lineage: Eukaryota > Metazoa > Chordata > Ceratodontiformes > Protopteridae > Protopterus > Protopterus annectens. The sequence goes on along the minus strand of NC_056739.1, from coordinate 1,285,353,901 downwards.
AGGTTTAAAAGGAGCAACTAATGTATGTGGTGAAGAGTCAACTTTAATAACTTCTACTTCCCCTTATTAACATGCTTAGATTATGGAGTATAATAAATGGTCAAAGAAAATTAAGAAGATTGTTACAATTACAGCATTTTTAAAATGAATCCTGTATTGTATGATGTAGTGGGACATAAGCCAATATTTGTATGTAAGACAATGGCAAATGTGAAAGAGTTACTAGAAGGGGCTAATATGGTTAAGGGAATACATGCCCTGACTAGGGAAACTAGTAAATGTGGTGCCTGCAAGCAATGTGCTTTTGTATTGTCTGAAGAAGTTATAGTTCTTAATAATAATTTGAAGAGTAAAATTAAACTAATGAATTTATATTGAATATTATAGTGCAAAGACAGAACAAGCCCTCCATAAAAGAATTTATGAGCATATGTATGATGTTCGATTACACAATATAAACAATGCCTTGTACAAACACTCTGTAGTATGTGATAATTTTACAGGATTTAGATTTGGTATATTGGTCAAGGCTATTCACACCTCCAGGAGTGGTGAGTGGGAGATAAGGCTCAGGTTTAAGGAGTAATTATGATAATTAAAATTAGAAGCAATGAACACCCCTCCTAATTTGAATGATACAACGTCCATTATTCCAGCTTTAAAACTAAGGGCACTAAATTGTAAGTGTAAGTTGTATTTATTATTCAGTAGTACTTTCCATATTTTTTATTCAACATTTTATATTTATTGATTAAGTTTTGCTGATGGAAAAGTTATTATATATTTATGAATATTTTTATGCAATGAGTTGCTTATATGCATATTTAGCTATATATTTTTGACACTTTTAGATAGATAAACTATAATACTTTTTTTAATGATTTTTAAAAAAATGTTTTATGGTTAACATATTTAATTCACATGTGGGAGCATTGTGTTATATTCTGCATGGCAAATGATATTTGGTTGCTGGATTCTACATTTTTGCTGTTTTTTTATACAATATTGCACTGTCACTTTAACATTTTAAGTACAAAAATGAAGTGGTTCTTTGTGACCTTCAGCCTTTCACTTCTGATGAAGTTCCGGCTTCAGGAATGAAAGTGCTTAACTGCCTTATTTATTATTAATCTATTATCTTTATGTTAAACTCAGTTTGATCATGTTTTATATCTGGTTCATATCCTGCACTTATGGAGTTGGGTGAGTGGTTCTATGATAATCTAGAAAACAGCTGTTTTATGATCCATTTTATTGATGATGTGAACTAGTGGCAGATTGTATGTGAAGGTTTAAATGCTGATTTTTTTTCAATTTACTAGTGATAAAACAAGGGAGATTTCTTAAATTGTAATAGTATTTTTGAATTTTTATAAGCTTTTATACATTTTTCACACAGAGTGGAGTATTTTAACATATCTTTATATCTTGATGGAGGCATACAATACTGGCTTTAAAAAATAAAATGTGTAGTCTAATGAAGTGATTAGAAAATGGATTATGATGTTATGTATAAAAATGTTGCAAAATTTTTTGTGGTGTTGCGATGAATGATAGGGTCATAGGTTAATAGGTTCTTACTAAGCTTATGGCCAAACAGAGCACCCAAAAGCCCAGACACTTCACCCAGTTCTGGTTGGAGACTAGCAGTCTCAGTTAAGTAGACTAGAAAAGATGTGCATGAGCACTTCATTTTCATTCCTCCCTCACTCTGTAAATATAGTGCTTATCTCTCCAAGCAGGCCTCCTACACCTGGACAGCAATGAATGAGGAGGGGGAAGACTCTCATGTCATGCATTATTTAATGTCTACACTTCTGTACATTATTTCTTTCATGTTTAGGTTTAAGGTGAAATCTTGGATGATTTCTAGTTGGTCTCTCCCTTCAATAGAAACTGATCATATCTGTTATTTACCCAGCTCTTCTTAGGCAATCTGTCATCATTAATGACATGACTTTTCAACCCCCGATTAGACAAGATTCAAAATTGATTTCTGTCTCTTTCCCTCTCTCTGTCTCTGCAATGGAAGGTGGTCACATTTGCCATCTACATAGCTCTTTTTAGCCATTCTGTCATCACTGGTGACAAAATTGTTTTAGACCCTGATTAGATTTGTAAATAAAATTATGAGAATTTAACTAAGGGTCAGTGTCAGACTCCTTCAACAAGTGGCAAATAGATTTGGAAGTTCCTTTCTAAGAGTGAACTGATAGAGGCACACAACAAGCAAATAATCCAGAAATGTATGCTATTAATCTGGAGGTAATTTCATTGAAAGATCAATGTCCAGTACTTGTTCACATTATAATGTGCCAAGCATCTTCCTCTTCCTTAATTGAACAGAGTGATAGCAGAGTATGGGGAAGCAGATGCCCATTTTCCTTATTTAAGCTGGGAGTGACCACTGATCCACTTTCATTTGATTATGATATTGTCTGATATTAGACATAGGACAGAGATGTAGAAAATGACTTCACCTTTCCAAATTTGTTTAGGAATAACAAAGCAAGGCAAAATGATTAATTTATCTTAATTTACTCTAATTTAATGTACTTATTTTCATTTGATAGCTGTCTAAGGTGCCTTGTCAGTGTGAACTTTTCTTCCTTCACTCAAGATATATTGTAACACAAACATTTTGACAACATGAAAACTTTTGACAATATGATAAAGAGACAAATAAGCTTTCTAGCAATAATTATTCTGTAATTATGGAGGAATTAAAACATTTTTCAGACTGATAGAAAATAGGTTCATAGGTTAGCACTAGGCTAACTGCCCTTGCAAGCCATTTTAAGCCTAGTTGATTATCCCTTGTGGGACTCAAACACTGCACCTTGTATTTGTAAGGCAAACACCTTAACAATTAGGTCACCATATAATACATACTATAATCGCTGTTGTGGTTGATGAGTATGTAATATGTTAATATTTGCAAAGTTTGTAACATACAAATTGCAGTAAATTCAATGTTATACTGAGTATAAGATGCATCTAAAGACAGGTATGTAGTGGGTGGTGATAATGGATAGCTGTCTAACTACCATTACCTGCTTCTGGTAAATTTCAAACCCATGTCACTATTTTGGGACCTAACTACCATTTTTTGTTTCTCGTAACAATTTTGAATTCATGCCACCATTCCAGGACTTATTCTCATACCCTTTCATTTCCCTACTAGTGTGTTGTGTCCCAGTGTCAAAAGACTTTTCTAAAATCTTGATGATCCAGATACACTGAATTTGTCAACCTCTGATAATAAAGTCATGCTGCAGTTATGTTGGTTTGACAGGTCTTCTGCCATATTAATCAGTGCTGGCAGCCAACATTGAGAACACTAGCATTCAGAAGCTACATCAGCCTGCCACACTTAATTAATTAACTAGTTCCACTGCCACACATAAGTAATTAACTAGTTCCATAACATTCTTTGGGACAAAAGTAAGCTAACAAGTCTGTATTTGCGTGGACCGAACTTCTTTGCCAGCAGCATCATTCTGGTATCCAAAGATATGCTGTATAGTTTAGCCAGTGGTTCATAAATAATAACTGAAAGTGCTTTAAATAGTCATGTAGCCAATTTATTTGGTTTCTGTGTCTTGTATCCTACCTCTTCCATGGCCAATCCTGTGTCTCTCTTGATCTGTTCCCAATATCACCTTCCACACTAGCCACAGTAGCACTGACTGTTTTTCTGTGAATTAACTAAAGAACACACTCGGTGTTCTGCCTGCCCTTTAGCCTCTTCATACTCTTTTTTCCAAATGCCCATTATCTTTCCACATATGTCTGTTTTCCATATATTCCTGAAAAAAAAAATAATCGTTGAGACAATTCTTTAAAAATGAATTTCACATATTTTGTTTGGTCCTTGTCTTAGTTTAAATATGTAAATGTATTTGTACAAACTGTTTATATTTACTGTTTCATTGTCTTTTGAAATTTTTTTTTTTTAAGAAAATTGTATTATTGCTTTTCCTCTGTTCTGTAGAAAATCTATTATAGCACCAGTTGTTCTCAATATGGGGCTTTTCTTCCCAGCCAACACTGAAAAGGTGCCTTTTTGACTTGGCCCAGTCAGCCTATCCATGGTAACAGAAGGAAATAAATAAATAAATATAAATAAAACCACAGCCATGTTATAAATGCATGCATACATAAATAGTAACAGCAGGGATGACCTCAGTTGTCTTGCTTACATTTTAAAGTACATTTCTTATTACTGCTATTATGTACTACTATGCATGTTGTTGTATCTTTTGGCTTTTCCCGGTTAGGGGTCGCCACAGCAGAACTCCGGTCCGCTAATGATCGGCAGTAGATTTTTACGTACCAACTTCAAGGCCTGACGCACAACCTTCAACGAAGGTGTGCCCATTCACGCATGTCTCTACACAGAAGACACTTTAGCTGAGAATCGAAAAGGGCAACATCTTACTGTGAGGCATCAACACTACCGCAGCACCACCATGTGAAGAACAAAATTATTATGCTTGTTTGTGTGTTTCAATACAACTCATGTCTCCTTCTGCTGATAGTAGAAAAATTCAGTTGAGGTGTTATGAGAGTGGCTAAAACAAAACTCAGGCAAAGCTGAGTGCATATGTTTCATAAAAAGAACAAAAATGTGAATTATGATAAAAGCTTTACTGGCTCAATTAATATGGTAAAGTTAGGTAGGTGGTCAAACTCCAAAGAGCAGAATCTGTGAGGTAGAAAGGTATGCGTAATGAGAATGTTTTATAGTGACTACTGAAAGGGCTAAAGGAGGCTAGTGCAGGACAGGAAGGAATGCTTAAACAAAGTAGTACAACATAAAAATAACTGATTTTTTTTTTAGTGTGTGACAAGGTTGGAAACTTATACCTGGCCCAGGGCATTAGGTATTTCACACACTTGACCTTGGAGGGTCCTAAACATGTTGCACATGGGCAAAGTCTGTCATTTGAAATAAAACAGCATTATTACAAGATTATCCTTGTGCAGTTGTGTTTCCTTATAAAAATGGAACAGAATATGAGAATTACTTTAACTCAGAGCAAAAGGTTAAATAAATTAAATGTAACTTGGACTATTTCATTCTTTTAACAATGGCTGTTTGAAACAGTAGTTCAATGAGTTTGCATATTTCATCTTCTTCTGGCTTCAGTCTGATTAATCATATTAACAAACACTAGTACTTTGTAGCTGCCATTTCTTCATTTGTATGCTGATCCACTACTGTTCAGGCTACTAGTCGGACATTCACATATTCCTAAAGCTTAAGCCAGAGAAAAGCATCAGGTTTAGTTTATTGGACATGAACATGTGGACAGGCAGCTCCGCTTCACCAACCCTCTCTGACTAGATCAGAGCAAGCGTCCTAATGTCTCTCCATGCCACAACTAATGCTTTTAGCCCTGTGGAACTACATTTGTATTAAGTAGAAGGAAGCATAAAAGAGGGTATCAGACAATTTCATGTATAAAATCTTTGGTTTGGGATCTCATCCTTGAAAATCTGCGGGAAGGATGAATTTTTCAGATTAAATTTGTGTTAGCTGGTGAGATCTGCATAGACTGATATTTTCTGAGATGGAAACAAAGAAAATGTTAGAAAGAAGTTCATAGGTAATTCTAATGTTAAACGATGTCAAGATTCCCAAAAATATAGACTATATTCAAAATGTTATTGTAGTACTTATTGTACTACTGAAGCTGGCAAATGAGGTGCCCTTACTTAAACAAATTCTACAGATGATGTGGGTAGCTGCAGATGATTGACTTAATTTGGGGGAAAAGAAATGAAGAACGTAATACAGGAAAAATTAAATGAGTTTATGAAACCACATGCAAGTTCATATGGGTCAGGATCAGCATGGGTGTACTGAAATATGTCATTTCAGATAAATACACATGTATGACTAGATCACCTATGATATGGCCTGGATGTATGACTAGATAACCTATGATATGGTCTGGGTGTGAAAAACTGAATTAGTTAGGTTTGATTCTGTGCCACATATAAGGGCACTATATTGAGAAGATGAGGAAGTTGGTAAGCTGTGAAAACACTGGTTTAAGAGAAACATTTAGATTATAATTGTGAGAGGCAAAAAATGATCATATAGATTAGTAACAAACAGTGATTTGCAGGGTTTTATCTTTCCATGTTTTGGGTATCTGCATTGTGGAAATAAATCACTTCAAGAACGAAGTTAATTTGTGGATATTGAACTAGGTGTGTTGTAGATGATCATAGAAAAATGATGGTAGTTGAAATAAATGTACTGAGAAGAGCAAGACAGTAGACTCTTGGAAATGAGCTCAGAGGAGAAATTGTTATATAGGAATGCAAATGCTGGACAGTGTAAAAGATGAATTGAATGAGAGATTCTGAACTAAAATAGGAAAATGTTTCACAGAATGAGAAGCAGAACATAGACTAGCCTGCTTTTTTCATTTGTTAATCACAATATGGAAAATAGGGTTAAAACAAATCATGAGATAAATTTAAGAAGGTTAGACAAGAGTGATTGTAATGCTGGGGAATCTGCAAATGGCTGGTTACAATATCAATTGGGATAGATTAGCCTATGCTTCCTTCTGTCAGAAAATAAACATTTGTTAATAATCTTAAGCAGAAATAATCATTGTTACCAAAAATGTTATGACATTTTTACTTGAATAAAAGCTGATGTCAAGAATCTCTCCCAATAAAATCACCACATCAAAACAACTTTTAGTTTTTTTATTAAAAAACTGAATTTATTCTCCAATCTATAACTAGTAATAGTAGTAATAATAATTACAATAATACAATGACAACATTGATGCTGGGTTTATTTTTCATTTCTTATAGAAAAATACATTTTTATGATAAGTTTATACCACCATTGATGCATTTCCATGAATATATTATAAAATGTATTTACTCAAGGAAGAGTTAACCTATAAAGGCATACCATTAAGTTGTGATTTAACTTTTTACCAGGTTTGCAGCTTAGAGGATGGAAATGTGTGAGAGGGATGTCAGTTTTATATGTTTGTATTTAACACTCCTTTGCAAATTATCTGGGCATCTTGGCTAGCTGTATTAGGTAATTCTCCTTTGATAACAATAACATGGCTTAGCCAATTTATCAGTAGCTGTTTGGACAGTGGAGCTTTATAAATTTAGGAAACATAACTCACTGATAATGTGAACTTAAAATAAGCCATAACATATTTTTGTTTAATGTTTCTTTTCTCATACTTTCTTGCCTCTCCATTCCTTTCTTTCTACTTTCTTTGTCTCCTTTTATTATTTTCTGTCACTTACATTTAACTTCTTCATCCCCTCTTATTCTTTTTGCCATCACTTTTTTTTTCCTCAGGCAAACTTCTTTAAAGTCTGCTAAGTTCATTTCACTTCCTCTTGGTCCTCTGTGCTTAGAATGCAGTTTTAAAGAACATAAAAATTTATGAGAATTTTTGTATGTTGCTCACTGCATAAAAACTGTTTTACATTTCATTTTTATTCTTTCAAAACCATTTTATTAAATCTACTTGAATGAAAATATGACAATATTTTGAAATAGGCAAAGGAAATATGAAATACGTTTTCAAATACAGTAGCAATAGATCTGTACTGAAACCTGTCTCACAAGGAAAGATAAAACATTTGTCATTCAAAGTTAAGCCTATCTCTAAGCAGCATTGCACCATAGGATGTGTATAACTGTAGAGTAAAACATGACCTAGGAAGTAAGTAAAAGGTGATACCGAGTGCTTAACACCAGCATCATCATGTTTTTTTAAACTGCTTGTCCTGGAGAGGGTCACTATGATATCAAGCTAAGCAGGATTGACCAGATTTCTTATTCTCCAACAACAACTTGTAGCTCATCCTGTGGGATATCCAGTAACTCCCTGGAAAGCTGATAGAGACCATCCTTCCAATGTATTCTGGGCCTGCTCGGTGGCCTCCTCCTCCCAGTGATTTATGCCTGATGCATCCACAGTGAGAGGCATTCCTGGAGCTTTCTCACAAGCCACTCATCCTACCTCAATTGACTCCACTCAACAATGCAGGAGCAGTGGTTGCACTCTGTGGTCCTTTCAGACTGTTGTGCTCCTCAACATTATGGAGAGACAGCTCAACTACTCCATGAAAGAATGCCATTAGTTCTACTTGTATTCATGATCTAATCCTTTTGGTCATTTCCCAGAGGTCTTGACTATGGGTTAGCATGCAGACATAAATTCATTTGTAAATTAAAAGCTTCATCCTGTGACTTAAGTCTCACATCACCACTATAGTCTAGTACAAGGTTTGCAGTACTGATGTCACTGTATCCATCTGCTGATCAGTTTCTCAATCCCGTCTATCATCACTTGTGAGTAAGACCCCAAATTCCTCTATCTAAGGTAAGTACTACAACTTACCTGCAGAAAGCAATGTACTCTTTGCCAGGATAGAAGAGTAAGATCTCGTTTGGAGGTGCTGATTTTCACCTTATCTGCTCATTCAGCAGTGAAGAACAACATTGTCTGCAAACAGCAAACATGCAGACCTCATATCCTCAGACTAGATACACTCCAGACATTGTCTGCACCTTAATATTCTGAACATGAAAATCACAAACGTGAGGGAAAGCAATGCATACCCTTGGCTGAGTTCTCAGCCCACCTTGAACATAGCTGAATTAACACTGAGAACGTGAATACAATTCTCACTTTTCAAATAATGTGAGTTGGGTGAAATGGCTGGGCTGGCTGCTGGACAGACCAGAGAAACTCATGTCCTATGAGGGCTTAGATGATTCTTCTATGTGGGATGAGTTCAACTCCTTCCTACAGAAGAGCCTTTCCTGCATTCCCTAGTAAGGTTACGTGTGTGAATTCTGAAAGCACCCCATATGAGGTTTCAGTAATTGAGGCAGTGGCAAGGAGCTGTGACCAAAAGGTGGTCAGCACTTGCCATGAGGGTAGAGTTGGAGGACACCAACAGTAAGGAAAACTGTCAAGCTAAAGAAAAAGGTCTTCCTTGTAATATTAGTAAGGGTTCTCTGAATATGACTGAGAGGTACTGACAAGCCAGAAAGGCAGTAGTTAAAGCAGTTACCAAAGTGAAGGCTAGGCTGTGGGAGAAGGTTTATGAGGCCATACAGACAGACCTTTGTACACTTTAAAAATACATGCCTAACCCACTAAAAGGAATGAATCTACAGTTATATATACACAGAGGTTTCCTCTTATGGTCATCCAGTGCTTGTGCCTGTTCTACATTTTAGAATTATACAGTTGATTCAGAAATATAAACAGTACTACCTGTACTTTTTTACAGTCATAGAGCAATCATCATAAATCATTGCTTAGAAATGTTACAACTTCCATTGCAGCATTGACAGGAAATTGTGTACTGCAGCAAAATCATTTTAAAGTGCATTTGGGAGTGCAGAGATGTTGACTGATTTAGGTAAAATGTATGTGCTTGTTAAAATAGTATCTAAATTAGTACTTCATGGACCTTTTTTTAGCTGCAATGAACTCATAAGTGGTCAGTTCACAAGCATATTTAAGAAGTGGGACGAAATCAGAATATTCAGAAAAAAAATCACCCTTACATGGGTAGAATATATTATATCCACCACACAGACGCAAACAAGAAGTCAGAACTGAACTCCATATCCTAGAGGTGCATATCTGTAACCTTCAGAATAAAATGCATTGACTAACAGTGGAGTGATTAATACTTACGTGCCCAACACGTAAGTAAACATTTTGTTTTTTTGTCATTCATTTGGAATGTACAAGGTATGTATTGGATAAATGAGGGTTGTGTTTTGGATAGGATGTCTTATTTACAGACAGCTGTTGTATAGGCATATGAGAACAAGCATTATAATTTACATGCCCTTTAGTCAGTTGGTGGGGTGAGAGGAGAGTGATGTGTGTGTGTGCGTGTGCGCATGTGTGTGTGGGTAGAATGAAAATAGATCTATGTTCTGTGCTGCTTGGAGCTAATTTTTCATGGGAGATATTTGTAACTGCTGTGAAGTGGGTTGGAGAGGGGAGTTAAAACAGCTTTAAGAGGAATGCTGTCTTACAAAATACTGTTTTACTACAAGTCTGATGTGACCTGGAATGGGATAAATTAAGGATACAGGGAGGTATAAGTGGAACCTTTCTCTAAAGAAATATGATGGCTTGATAAGTCTTAGGGAAATGGACAAGTATCTTGATGACATTATATGCTGCCATGTTTTTTGTCAATGATATATTTAACTGGAAGATGCAAATATGTATCTGGTAATTCCCCTGATTCACAGTTTTGTGTACTAATATCTTGGTGTTTTGAAAGACATATGATAAACAGTGGTATGTTATGTCTGACATTACCTTTGCTGCAATTATTATTTTATTATTTTGTCCTTTTTTAATTATTTCTCATAACCAAAATCAGGGCATTATGTTTCAGTGAAAACATCTGCAGATGAAATAAAATATTTTGTAGTCGTGTATATTTTGACATTAAACACTGACATTTTGAAGTTTTAATTTTCATTTTGAAATGTCAGCGGTAGTAAATTCATATTAAACTTATTAAGTATCTTAACATTAGGTTGACATGTCCATTATGAGTTTTATAGCTTTGTTGAAACTAATTCATAATTATTTTTGATGTGCATTGCCTTTTTTAGATCCTTGAGAATTAAATTCTGTCTTAAGTCATTACAAAGTGTTATGATGCTCAACCTGGTTTGGTTACCTTCATTAAATCAACACAAAGTCTCACATAAACCAAATATTTCTCTCTCTTAAGTTGTTCATTCAAAACACATAGCAGTGGTACTGTATAGTGCAAACAGGAAAAGCACAGTTCATTTTGATGGAAAAATAATATTTTGAAACTGCAAACAGTAGACACTAGGCCGAAGAAACCATTTTCAGAAAACAAATGTGAGACATTCTGAAGAGAAATCTTACTATGAGTGAGTTTTTTAACTGTTAAAGGAGAATGACATCTTCCATGTGGCAAACTGTGTTAAAATGCAAATGTTTTCTGGAAACAAAATGAATTCCCATTGCTCTTAGCTGAAGCATCTTGCTCTGCTTTTACACTACCTCAACAGGAAGTGACTATACGCTTGATAGGTTTATTCTGAGTAAGATGTAGAAAAAGAAAAAAATCTTATCCAAACCACTGAAAGAAAGTCAACATATGCTGGAAAGTTTTTTTTGTTTGTTTCATATGTACTTTCTCTGACTTTCATATTAGCATATGTAAACTTGGAGTAACTCTTCTGTAGAGAGAAGAAAGGGAGGTGGTGTTGGTAAATGGTTTCTATAACTTGCCTTGCTCCCACACATAACAACGGTTACCATTCAGCTTCTTCTTAGCATTCTTAATGCAATGCTTGAAACATCTTCAACATGTACAATATGATGAGTTCAAAATCTACTCAAGCTGTTTTGGCACTGGAACCTGCAAAAGAGAACAGGCATTATGATTAACACTCCAGCCATATTGACTGTTGGATCAAAAAAAAATAATCGAGTTACTGAAGCTATAGAAAACATGGCACTCAACACCATTATACAACCGATTTCTCAGTGAAAAACACAGTATAGCAGATATTGGGAGTCATAACATAGCTTGCCAGATATGCAGTATCTTACTGAATGCCATGCCATGACAGTAGCACAAAAGGAATTCATGTCCATAGCAGTGGGCCTCCTGTTGCTAAGTGACATCTAAGAACAAAGAGGAAAACAGACGTTTTTAAAAAGTGCAAACCTTTTCTGTTGTGCTCTGTATGTAGAGTCTAGTAGGATAAACACCATTTGTTAGTGTGTGTGTTTATATATATATATATATATATATATATATATATATATATATATATATGTATATATATATATATATATATATATATATATATATGTGTATATATAAATGTATCGACTTCACTACAGCGAATGGGCAGTGTAATTCAAGCATTTGGGTTTGACATTGTGCAGGGAGCTCGCAGTTCAGTGAGGAACAGAGAATTAACCCATTTCCTCACTGTAGTGCGATCTCAGAGTTGGTATATTTGATGTGCAGGGGGTGTGGTGGGTGCAGGGGTGTAGCCCCCCTGCAATATAGTAGAATTATCGTACTGTTGACTGTCGAGTTTAATGGTACGTTAATGTGCATAGCAGGAGGTGAGTGACGTCACCTCCTGCTATGTCAAATACATTGAACCACAGTTGACGATGTATTCATTTTCATTTTGGTTTACTTTTAGGCATTCCAGATTCAGCATTTTGGGTCGACATTCTAAATGGTCAACCTAAGTGCATTTGAAATGCTAATAGTAATATATATGGATATATATATATATATATATATATTTGAGCTGGGAATTTCTGGTTAAAGGCTTATAGTGCCTGCATATTTGAACTGCTTCTTACTGAAATTGGTACACCTTGTTTTTTGTAGCATAGACTAGATCCAGGCCTGCTGAATCTAGCTTTGTTTGTATAACTTGAGCACTAATCCAGGCATTCTTTAAAGTATTCACTTCTTCAGACCAGTTGTTTTACATTAGGAAGGTTTGTGATTGATGGCTCAGTGTCTGTTATTCTAAAATTTGAGCTGGGAATTTCTGGTTAAAGGCTTATAGTGCCTGCATATTTGAACTGCTTCTTACTGAAATTGGTACACCTTGTTTGCTGTAGCATAGACTAGATCCAGGCCTGCTGAATCTAGCTTTGTTTGTATGTTTGTTGTTTGTTTGCTTGTTATTTCCCTGAAACGCTAATTCCACATAAAACGCGGCTTTTCAGCGCTTCTGTGGATCCCTAGTGATATCTGCATTGCTTACTGTACTTATTTCCTTGTTTCACTTGAAAGAAAGTTACTGTTTGTCATTTTTGCATTTAAGTTACCTGTAACACATTGCATTTAAGTTACCTGGCACTTGCTCACTAAAGCAATTATATAAGTCAGCACTATAAAATTAAAAGCACTACACCTTCACAAACTCCCCTTGAGTACCTTGTTCCGCACTGGCCCTTTTTTCAATTATAAAGGAATTCCCAATACTATTCTAGCATGTCCAAAGGTCAGTTGTCAATCTCCTCTCCAGTCCAGCTGGTGAATCTGGGAATCTTGAGGCAGTGTTACAACTGCCTCATGTACACAGACAACCCTCTCCTCCTCCCAACAAATTCCAACACATGTGAGAGATGCAACCATATAGACAAACTGGAGGCTAAGCTCTCTCAACTCAGTACTGGCATAACCAGTCAGGAGGAGAAGGAAACCACACTCACTACAATTCCAGTCTCACATAGACCTACCACGACAGCAAACCAAACACATAAACACACAAAAACATACTCGGAGGCTCTAAATAAAAATCTGCCTAAGCAGCAGAGACCTCCAAAGCAGACACCCAAGCAACCGCTACCCCAAAACAAAACACGTGCACTACATAGCTCACAAAGCCAGTGTGCCAAACAGTCACAGCCCTTAAGGCTAAACAACACACCTGATACACTTGTAATAGGTGACTCTATCGTCAGGCACACTGACGTCCCGCTCACCAGGCTGAACAAGGAGAAGGTCACGGTGAGCTGCCTGTTGGGCACTAGGATCCGCCACATAACACAAGCACTCAGGTCACTCCAAGGCAAGTACAAATATGACTCAGTCATTGTCCATGCTGGTGTGAATGACCTGAGACATACCTTCCTGGACTACATGAAAAGAGACATAGAGGAGCTCTCTGAGCATGTAGCCCAGGCCGGTATGACCCTGACCTTGAGTAGCATCTTACCCTCACCAAGAATGATGCCACAATATGAAGACAAGATGATCAATTGGTGTCATTCAAAGGGGATCCAATGCCTGTCAGCCTGGGATGACATGCTCAACAAGCCACGATGCTTCGCTAGGGATGGCTTGCACCTGTCACCCCTGGGCTTTCGGATATTGGCAAAGGCTCTTGCTACCCCCATAGTGCCTTTTTTAGGCAAGGCTCAAAAGACAAACCCACCTCCATAAGTATCACAAGGGATAAGAAACTAAGAGAAATGCTACTCAACGCCAGAAGTCTAAACCTCAAGATGCATGCACTCGAAACTCTCCTTAGCATGGAGAACATCAATATCTGTGCAGTAACAGAAACCTGGTTCAAGGCTCCCGAGAGCACCCCAGCACTACCAGGTTATAGCTCATACCATGCTTTTCAGCCCCAAAACTTGGACCGAACCACAAAAGGAGAGGGAGTATCAATATTCGTCAAAGATACCCACACCTCCAGGTTGGTGGCACAGCACGAAGCATCAGAGACTATCCATGTGCAACTAACAGTGGGTAAAACTGCCTTCCAGTTTATAGCCTGCTACAGACCACCCTCCCAAACCCAGGAACCCCACTCGGCCTTCCTGAGAACACTGGAAAATATGAAGGTCTCTCCAAACACCATTATATTGGGTGACTTCAACTACCCAAACATAGACTGGGAGCATTACTCTAGCTCCAACACCCTAGCCCAAAGGTTCCTAGAATTTATAAACTCAAATGCTATGGAACAACTTGTTACCACTCCCACAAGAGGGGAAAACATACTGGACCTGATCATCACCAACATGGGGACTCTATGCTCCAGACCAGAAGTGTATCCCTCACTGGTAAGATCAGACCATAAACTAATCTTACTGGATATTCACATCCCGACCCCACCCCTGCCCAGAAAACCACAGTGAAAAACTTCTCTAAAGCAAATTTCACACTCCTCAAAACCGAGGTGGAATCCTTCAAAGCCCCCAGGCCTGTGGAAAATATGGCCCAGACCGCAGAATCCAACACCTTCAGGAATGCATGGATCATGCAATCCCAAATAAAACCAAGACCCAATCCTCCAAAGGCAGATGTCCTCTCTGGTGGACCCCAGCCATAAACAAACTATACAATAGAAGGAGGAAGCTACTACATGATAGAGCAAAATCCCAAAAAGGGAAGGCATCTCTGATCAGTATTAGCAAAAAACTATGGGCACTCATAAAATCGTCTAAGGCCAGCTTTGAGAGAAAAATTGCACAGGACACTAAGGATAATCACAAGGCTTTCTTTAGTTATGTTAGGAACCTGGGTGGGAATTCCCAGATATGCTCAGAATTAGTCCAAAATGACAAAAAATACACCAAACCCACAGACATTGCCAACATCCTAGCTGACAGGTTCAGCGCAAACTCCCCACCAAAAGGGCAAATATCTATCCCAGCAGAGTGCTGCCCCCCTGATATCTCAGATGCTCAGGTAAGAGCCGCCTTCTCCAAAGCAAAAAACACAGCATCAATGGGACCAGACGGTGTCCTGGGCTGCATCCTACATGAACTCCAAGAAGAGCTAAACCCAAACATAAAACTACTATTCAGTCTCAGCCTTACTACAGGATATGTACCCAAAGAGTGGCGTACAGCAACAGTGGTCCCTCTCCACAAAGGTGGTGCCTCAACGGATCCTGGAAACTATCGCCCCATAAGCCTGACTAGCTTGGTCTGCAAAGCTATGGAAAGGATCATCATGGACCTCATAAATAAAGATATTGGGGACCTACAGACTCTGGATCCTAGCCAGTTCGGCTTTGTTAAGGGCAGATCCTGCCTCTTAAACCTGGTCAATTTCTTTGAAACAGTCACCAGGGCCATTGACGAGGGGAAGGTGGTCCACACAGCCTACCTGGACCTCGCAAAAGCCTTCGATACAATACCCCACTGGGCATTATAGATAAGCTCACCAGCTTAAATATAAACCCCTATGTCACTAGATGGGTTGCAAACTGGCTCAAGGACAGAACCCACATGGTTAGAATTGCTGGAGCCATGTCAGACTCCAAACTAGTTACAAGTGGCGTCCCACAAGGCTCAGTCCCGGGACCTCTCTTGTTCGGTATATATTTCTCGGAGGTACAGGCCAACACGGAAGGACTGTGGCTGACCAAGTTCGCAGATGACTGCAAACTGGGCACCATAATCGACTCTCCAGCCGACACAAGCATCCTACAATAGGGCCTCATAGAAACAGACAACTGGTGCCAGAGCCATGGCCTCAAGCTAAACGCCAAAAAGTGTATAGTCATCCCCTTTGGCAAAAACAAAGTGCCCACAAATTACCACATAGGTGGTAATCCATTAAGTACAGAAGAAGTAATTAGGGACCTGGGGACCCAAGTTGATAGCAATCTCTCAAAGTGGTTAGAAAACATTTTATATAGCCCACCTAATCATGAAGGGATTCACATCTAGATCAGGGGAGGTCATCGTGCCTCTTTACTCATCCCTCATCAGGCCCATGATTGAGTACAATGCCCCTTTTGGGATGTACCTTACCAGACACCTGCAGCAACTGGAAAGACCCCAAAAGTACCTTACCAAGAGGATCAAAGGGCACAAACAGATGCCATATGCTGCCCGGTTAAAGAAACTCCAGCTCTACTCAGTGGCATACTGCCTGCTCTGAGGCGATCTGTGCCTGATGTATAAAGCCATGTCCAACCTGGAATTAATGGACATGCTGCACCTCAGAAAATCCAAATCCCATTGAGCTACGTGCTGGAGAGACTTGAACCTCAGCACTGAAATAAATAGGACATGCTGGAGGGACAGATTTATAACCCAGAGGCTCCCTTCACTCTGGAATAAAATCCCAGTCCAGGTTAGCAGAGTCTCTCATTGGCTCTCTTCAAGAGGAATCTTGATGAGTGGATGGGAGATCGTAGGTTTACCCTGGGTATCACTTCTGTGTCACTGTTAGACAGAGGCACAGTATACTAACCTCAAAAAAGGGCATAGCAAAATTAATTTAAAATGGGTGGCGAAAGCCAAACACACTCTGGCTAGGCTTATAAATGCCCTAGGGCAGATAGCCTAGTATGAACCTATGAACCTATATATATATATATATATATATATTTATACACACATATATATATATATATATATTTATACACACACACACACACACATATATATATATATATATATATATATATATATACATATATATATATATATATATATATATATATATATATATACATATATATATACACACACACACACACACACACACACACACACACACACACACACACACACATACAGGACTGCATTTCAAAATGCTATGAACAATCTTCTCTCTTTAGTTTTGTGCATTACCTTATAATGTAGGTCAGAACTCTGACACTGTAACAGAATCTACATATTGCAATTATGCCCTTATTGTGATGTCATGATGTAAAGTCACAGGGGATATATGTCACTGAAAATGTAATAGTACTGGATACCAGCCTACCTTTATTTTGTCATGATGTAAAGTCAGAGGATATATCATACTGAGAATGTAATAGTACTGGACACCAGCCTGAACAAAGTGAAGAGGGAGTGAAGCAGGGAGGAAGTAATTTGGAGGAGACTGAAGATTTGGTTAAGCATATGATTTTTTTTTTATTAGAAAAGTGTTCCTTGAAAGAAATTCCTTTGTGTTTGTCCATACATTGTGACCATCTGTGTATGAGTAACTATACAGAGAGAGGGTCATTTTTACTTCAGGTTTTTTACTGTGGCAGTCCTGTTGAACTTAGGTTATCCCTGGTCACCAAGGTGGAGGGACAGAGACATTGTAGTGAATGCAGCCACCGATAACCTATTGCAAGAGACAACTCAAGTCGTAGCAAGGCAGGGGCAGGGAGATTTCAGAGAAATGGCCAGATGAGGGCTGGAGATACCATTTTTAGAATTATCTGTGCCAGCCGGCTGAGCAGTGAGTAAGTAGAGAGGTAGGGATCATAATGACAGGCTGCAGTAGTTGATAAGGAAGAAGGGCTTGTGACTGCTAGCAGGATATAGAGAGACTTGGCACAGGTACCAGTTCTTTGAGTTGGGCTCCATCTTAGCTGACAAAACTGACAAGGTAAATCACAATGATTTTGCAGATACACTAAGATGGAAAGGACTGGGAGTCAGAGATGTTAAGATGGAGGTGGTTACTCAGCCTGTAAAACAAATAAAAATGGCACAGAAAATAGCAAGGTAACAAAGGTGATTCATATCATGGCTGGCTAATATTTCTTTGCAGTGCAAAAAGTCTGGATAGGAAGTTATGAAGCAGGGGATAGTAGACATTGTTGATATTGTACAATAAGGGGTATTGACAAGTAAGGGTAGGATAGGGAGGTGCCTAGGTATAGGCTGTTTAAGAATGAATCAAAAGTGAGAGTAGGAAAAGGAGGAATGCTATCGCATAAAAGAGAGAGTTGATGATCATGAGCAGAACCAAAGGTAATTCCACTATTAGTTAAGGGAGAGGAAGGAACGAAGGAAGTGCTGCTGACTCAGTACAGTGTTTCACTTCCCAGACATACCATGGAGAAGAATGAGAAACTGGAGGAGACTGTAAAGAAAGGGGTTTGGTGGAGAGTTAATGTCTTGGGGTATCCAAATTTGTTAGGAACTGAATGGAAGATTATGAATTCCAGGAGAAAAAGGACATTGGGGCTGACTTGAGATCTTGGACCATTACAGGTTCTACCAAATGGTGTGGGACTGTGCTAGAAGGGACAGAATCCTGGATGATCCTAACTGATGTGAAGGGGGTCAGGGATGTCCAGGTGAGGGCACCATTAACCAGTAGTGATCATGACACTGTGTAATTTAGAATGGGGAAGACTATGAGAATAAGGACTCAGATGATGGCGTGGGATTTTAGCGGGGGAGAAGAAGATGATGATTTGGAAGAGAGGCTTGTTAATGGATTAGAGGATGGGGGAACAAACTGAGGGAGTAGGCAAGCTATGGACAAGGGTCAGAAATGCAGTTCTCAGGCTTAAGACATGTTTGAGGAAAATGCAAAAATGCAAAAAGAAGAGGACAGTATTGCTAGATAGGAAATTGAGGTTAGTGTTTAGTGCAAAAGACAGAGCATGCAAGAGTGAAAGGAGTGGGGAAGTAAATAATATAAAGTAAAAAGAGGCACAAGCGGCAGAGTAACAAGGAAGGTGAGAGCAGCAAAGGAGCAAGCTAAAAGAAAGGCAGGGAAAAGGTCACATGGGTGAGCTAGGATTTCTACAGGTATGTGCAGAAAGAAGAAAGGGGAAACAGAACAGTACATTGTTTCAGTGCTGATGAAGATAAGCAAGAGGTGGGTGCCATGCTAGGAAAGAAGTAGAGGAATGAACACATGCCAGGGCAGAGAAGTAGAAAGCAGAGAGGGAAGTGGCTTCTGTAAGGGAGGTAAAGCAAGACGGCTAGATGGACTGCCTCTCTGGGTCCTCAGGAATCTGGACGGTTTTCTAGGACATCCCAGACTGATATTTTCTATAGATCACTGGCCACTGGAGAACTGACTGAGGACTGAAATACACCAATACAGTCCCCTTGATCAAGGGTTTGGGAGCAAGAGAAGTCTAAGAAAATATATGCCTGGTTAGCCTGACAGCAGTAGAAGGGAAAGCCATGTAGACAGTCCTGAAGGAAGGACTGATTGCTTTCCTAGGAGACAACAGGTGACATAGGTTCATATTCAGAAGAAGCTGTCATTTGGACCTGAGCCATCTTTATGGCTAGTTTACATAATAACTTAACTTGGAACTAATGGTAAAAGTGATCTACCACAATTCACAAGGGCCTTTGACTCAGTCCTGCACAGGTGGCTGTTTTGCAGTCTGGAGGGGTTGAGGGGGATCAAGATTAAGGTGACTGATTGTTGCATGGTGTAGTGGTGGGCCACAGACAGTTGTGGTGAGTGGAACAAATGAAGGCATCAGGAAAGTGACTAATAGAGTACTTCAGGATTTAGTGCAGGGTTATCACTCTATTATGATTGTCTTGTACATATCTAAATGAATAGAAGCAAGTTATCCTCTTTGCCGATGATGCAAGGATAGGTGTAGTACTGGAGTAGTTTGCGGACAGCTTAAAGAATGATTTGGAAAGGCTGACGAAGTGGGAGAAAGTGGCATTTTAGGCTAAATGTAGACAAATGTTGAAGTATCAGTTGGTGGGAATCCAGCTGATTGCAGTACAGTAGGAAACCCTTCTGGAGGTGTAGAATGCACTTGGATTGGACCATTAAGAGTAGAGTAAAAAGGCAATGTATCAGGTAACAGAATACTGAGATGTGTCCTCTGTGGGAGATAGGTTCCAGAAGCAGAGAAGCATTGCTTCTCCTCCAACAGGCCCTGGTAAAGCTATGCCTTGTGTACTGTCTGCAGTTTTGGACGTCAAGCAAAGAGAATGACATCAGACTACTGAAAACAGTCCAGACAAAAGCCACCAGAAAGTTACAATGTACTGGGATGTATATATGACCAGCAAATAGAGGAGCTGGAGCTCTTTTCTGGAGATCATAAAAGAGGGGTGGGGAAACATGATATGGATACACAAAATATTGTCAGGGAGATGCAAATGGGATGCCATCAGCAAGAAGGACAGAGGGAAAGAAGGGGCATATGCAGCGGATTATAGGGACAAACTACTCTCTGGATCTTTGAAAGTACATTTACTAAGAGAGGGTTGTAGACCCATGGAATGGAATACCAGAATGGGTGGCCAAGATGGAATCTTTAGAAGCATTAAAGTGGACATGAGACTGGCGGAGAGTATCTGAGAGGGAAAAGTAGGGATGGAGAGGATGGGCATTAGAATGTTAATTGCTGCTAAGAACCAAACAGGGCATTGAGACAGGGGCAGAATAGATGAGGGGAAGACAGGGATATTCAGGAAGTAGAATGCTGAATACTCCTAAAGACCACAGAAGGCAGGTTTATTGTCTCATGCCATAAAAAGGTATTGTAATACAATGCAGCTTCAAAACAAGTCTCTTAACCACAAAGTGCACCCTGCTGTCCTCATTAAAAGAGGAAGTTGTGTTTAGTGGACTTAACAGCTATTAGATAAATTATCTTCTTGAATACTGTTATTTACAACATTGTCAGAGAAATACTAACACACTAACTCCACATTTGCTGAAAACATTTAGAGTATGTAGCAGTGTTTGCATTTATTTTAATGGTTCAAGACAGCTATAACGTTTCACTTCTAATTATAGTATATGTGTGAGTATGGTTGGTGTTCATGAAAGTGCTGTACTGCTGGCTGTCCCATCAATGTCTGGCAGTTTTAGAAAAGAATAAATATTTATAAACTTCTTCTTCCTTAGTTTTTATCAACACTGCTGGTATACGCCTTTATCAGAGTAGCCACTGCATATCAGTAGTTAAGAGCAACAAAATAACTGAATTTATTCCTTTGAATGTAGACATCTGTCTCTCTCTCTCTCTCTTTCTGCTTTCCCACCCACGCGCAAACACACACACACACACACACACACACACACACACACACACACACACACACACACACACACACACAGCAGGCACTTCTACTGATTTTACAAAAAATGTAAATATTATAGCATTTGTCTGCATCTTATATCAGATTATACTTCCATGTGCTCTGCTAACTGGAATATTACCTTCGCTTTCAGAATATCTTACTGCTGCCTAAATCATCCATTTATCAATATGATTCACTTCTTCAAACTGATCTATGCTGATTCTTTAAGTTTCCACTGCCCTGTATGGCATGCTAGGCACCATTACCAGCCTAAATAAACTTGTATCGGTCAGCATGAGGAACTTTATAGACGATGACTCATGGTGGCTTTCCTCACATCTCCTTAGCCTGGTGCTATCTGAAGGTGAAGGACAGAATTTGAACGCACATGTGCTGTTCAAGTAACTCTTTCAGCAGCACACAGGCACGCATGTCTTGTCATTAGAGAAGTTTTAATACCAGGTGGTGAGAGAAGCATCTATATTAGTCCCAGTGCAAAAGGACGCACTCTGAATAGGGCTAGCATGAATGAGGGGATAGGACAAATGCTGGGCAGAATATTAGATCAGTACCTGCTGATGAATAGGCTATGAAGCAGGGTCAGCAAAACTGCGAGACTGAAACTAGAGCAAAGCTAGTCATGGAATTATTAGAGGTGCATGGCATTTTTTGCCTGTCTGTCTGCCTGTCTATCTTTATATCAGTCAGTTAACTGGGGTTGTGAACATGAGCCGGGCTCATTCCCACTGGGCTAGGGTCCTTTCTTCCTCATGAGAAAGATGGGCTTTCCTCAACGAGAAGTGGATTATTCCCCAGAGACTGCAGTCATGAAAACCAAATCCTAGGCCATCATAAATCTGGTTCATACACTCCTCTGCCATGAGTGAAATGCCCCTAACCATAAACACATATATTCCAAGCCTTCATTATAGGAAAATCCTCTTAGTCAAAAAACGCACCCACTTATCTTCAACAAAATGAAACCCATTCATCACCCTTGCTTGCAGGTGTTAAAAACCCATACTCTAAGAACATTGGGGAAATCTCAAACTGAGCACAAGTCAGACCAAAACCCAGCTCAGTTAAAAATAATAATAATAATAATAATAATATCAATCTAAATGCATCTTCCCATTCTAAACTCCATGCATACTGTCAATAAACATAATCACTCCTGTTCACAATGGCATGGAAATTCTATATAAAATATTTAAAAACTTTGAAACACTGATACAGTATGAAACATGAATAATATAATCAAAAACAAGGAAATGTATATGAACAACACTTCAGGCATTATAACATTTAATAGTGTCTTACTGACCCCCTGAAATGGTCACTTTGACTCAGAAATACTACATGTAATTCATTCAACACCTCGCAGACAAGTTCTTATTCCTTTTGGTCACATTAAAACATCATTCTGTGGGAGAAATGACCATCATTCCTGCTGTTTAAACACTATAAACCAGTGATTGAAGAGAAAGCAAGTAGTTTAACTCTTAGAAATGTGCTTTAAAATAGCATCTTTGTGGTAAACAAAAAAATTTCATCTCAAAACCATTGTTTTATGACATAGAAATACTGAAGATAATCTATCCAAGATACACCAGTAAGTTCTCAATTTTTTCTGTCAAATTAATCCATCATTATTAGGGAGAAGAGACCACTTTAGCAGCTGTGTAGTTTTTTAAAAGAAGGCCCATGATCGCTAAGCAATGAAAAGGTAATTAGTTTCACTTTCTTTGGGCTCCACAAAGCCACACCTTCTCCCAGAATGTTGCAGTTATTGTTAGCAAGTGCACAGTTTGTTATTGCTGATGGCTTTCAGATGCTAATTTCTGTTCTGTTGCATAATTGCAAAGTAATTGCTGCCATTTGTAATGAGCTACGTATTTGCTTGCTGACATTTATCAGCTTTTTAATGCGTTCCCTGTGTTGACGTGTTCATACAGATTTGCTGTCTGTTTCTGTACAAACACGTCAACACATTTATCAGGAGTCCAATGTGTTCCCTGTGTTGATGTGTTAGTACAGATTAAATGTCCGATTTCAGATGGTTCCCTGACATTGACTATAATGATGAACCTTGAAATTTTCCAGATCAGAGCTTGACTGAAATATTCGGTATGAAAAAGAAAACTTTAAAACTATGTCACTACTGAAACGTTATTATCACTCTGGCAGTAATGTGAGCCAATCATGTTTGTAAAGGGTTACCTAAGGTATAGCTGTGAATCATGACTTCCACACAGAGCCAGTGTTAACATTTTAAGGATTCCAACAAGTTTCAAACGGGGCCTTGCAAATTACCGTTGCTACCACACCTCAGTGATGCCCCCAGTGTCACGCCTTCTAGCACATCCCTACACCCTCCCCACCAGTACTGCTTTTTCCTTTTTTTTAACCAAATGACCCTCCATTCTTCCGTTATTGCATATGCACATATGGTGCCTTATTTTAGATAGTTCATACTCCCCACGCAAGGTGTAGGGCATAAAAATGATGTACAACGCAGAAACACACACAGAAATAGAAAAACCCTAGGAGGAAAAGGACGTCTCTATGAACAAGGAAAAACACATGCATCCGGAAGGAGAGAAAGGAAAAGAGCACCTCAGCTAGACGGGCAAGAAAGAATATGCTAGAGCAGAGTAAGCAAGGGGGAGGGAGCAAATACTGCAGTAGTGAAGAGAAGGATATCTACTGTTATGGTAAGATTTTACACAACCGTACTGTGTCCTTCCATATCACTGTTGCAGTATTCATAACATAAGAGAAAGGAAGCCTGTCAGGAGGATAGCATGGAAGAGCCCTGCAGAAAGCCTTGCAGGATAGCCCCGGAAAGCCAGCTGTGGCCCTGGAAATAGCATCCAACTTGTAATGGTTAGTAAAAGTATGAAAATAGGACCAAATAGCAGCCTCAAGATGGAACTGGTATCCAGCCCCTTGAAAAATGCACCAGAGGAAGCAACAGCCCTTGTAAAATGAGCCTTTACTAATGAGGAAAGACACCTACCATGAAAAGAATAACATAAAGAAATGGCCTTAGAAATACAGGAAGAGATGTTTTGCTTAGAAACAGCAAAACACAAAGACCTGGGATAAAAGGAAACAAAAAGCTGCTCAGATTTATGAATAACTTTAATTTTATCCAAATAATATCTCAGCTGTCTATGCAAATCCAAGGTGTGAAGGACCTTCTCCCTGGCAGACTGAGGAGAATCAAACAAGAAAGGAAGATGAATAGACTGATTAAGGGAAAACCTCACTGACAACCATTAAGCATAGGAGCTCAGTGTGTTTTACCAGCTTTGAAAGATGGTAAGTCAGTAAGCATACCTCTCACCTTCTTCGCTTAAGAATTCTGGAGTAACAAACAATAATGTGGAAACAAAGGATCAAAAATTAGGGAAAGTTTTTAAATATTGTTCTACTTCAATTAAATAGTTAATAGAACAAATGGTTTTGCATCAACATGCATTTTCTGAGCAATAAGAAGTATGAAACTATAATGTCTGTCATTATTGACTGACTGTAATCCTTAGTGATTTACCAGAAAAATAATATAAGGGAAAGAGGGAATATATGAGGCAAAGTCAACCACAGCTGTCAGGTAAAGCAGGCAGAAACAAATTGTTCCTGTGGCAAAAGAGATGGTAAAAGCTGTTAAACACTTTGTTCTGCCACATTTGCTATTTATAACTGTGCTAGAGTTGTTTGCTGGCTGGCAACCTCAGCTGTTAGTCTCTAATATGAGCCCCAATCTTAAGAGATCTTGGGGTGTCCTTAGCAAAATTTTAAGCACCACTTAATGCTGTTAAGATCAGGTCTTGTGTTAAGGAAGCATTTTACAAGTTTATATTTTTCCTTATTTTGGGACATAATCATGCTGTTCCATGCATTACATACATGTTAACATCAATACAGCCAAAATGTATTTGCCAAATTACTGGGAAGTACATTAGCTACAACTGCCATCAACAATATTACATGCTTAGTAGCCAAATAATGATTTAATATGCTAGCACACAGTGTAAGCATGTCACAACATTATTTAGTAATGTCAATCCTCAGTGATTTGCCAGAATCTCTGTGGCTTTAAAACATGTCTCAATAACTGTACAGATCTTTGCATTCCCCAAGATAAAGAGAGCTTGGAGGGAATGGCGCTTCATGTTTAGATTTCTGTCATCGAGCGGTAATACCTTTAGATTTCCCTGGGCAGATTTTGCTATGTTGGAAGGTTTGTTAATTTAGCGTTGCCCCTTCTGTAGGGATGGACAGTGTTTTAGACAATATTTGAAAATCTAGCATGGACAGGTGCAGACCATCCTTGGCAGAGCAATGCAGTTTGTTAACCATGTTCTCTCATGCTGACAAATATCTTACACCCCCCCCCTCCAGAATGGCACCAAGAACTAAGCCAAGTATTAAAGTCAATCATCCTCTGTTCATATTATGGCATCATCCTTGGTGAAGGAATGCCACTCAGTGCTAGAGCTCCATAATGTCTCTGTTCATATAGTCTAGGGAGGTACGTATCAGATCATTTACATCTACATGGACTATGACTGAATCATACAGTTAGCCTGTGGTGCAGTAACATAAATGCATGCAGTACTTGGTGGATCCTGGCCCTTGATAGGCAACTGACCATTATTTTCCCCTTGTTCTGTTAGTGGGGCATCAGTATGTTATACAATGATGTCCCCAATGACTAGAGTCTTGGATAGTGTGTTGGCTTGCCTTATGGGCTTGATAGTTGAGGCTCCACTGGATATTGCTGCATGTGCACTGCTAGGTGTTGTTTCTGTTGAATACTTTCAGGTTTGCTGAGGATAATTTTTGCAGGTGGGGTGTCTGGGAGGTCTTTGGAGTATGGTATGATAGTATTTAAGTGCCTCAGCATAAGTATATCTATGCGTGGGGTTCCATAATGTATGTGGTGGATGTAGCATATGTATGTTTCTGACAACCAGATTGTTATTACGAGTATTTGTACACAATAAGTTTGCCTCCAGAGACATGTATATGCATCTCTCATATACTGCATTTGTTTCTTTGAGTATTAAATGGTTGTTAGTGAATATTGGACAATTGTTATATTGTCTCAGTATACCCATATCCACCAAACTGGCTGTGGTAAAATTGGGAAAGTGCATATCCATAATGTCAGGTCCTTTACTGGGTGAGCTACACGGGTGTGGTGCAAGATGGGTTAATAGTGGGCTGATTAAGGGCGCTTTTGGGGCTAGAGACTAGACTAGGCTGTATAATACTAAATTCAAAGGGCAATGCTCCTCAAATGTACAAACTTCATGCTCTGTGCTACTTGATACATAAAGGACTCACCAAGTTACTGGTACAGATTCAGAGGTGGTTTTATAGGGGGAAATTTGGTTCCTTGGTGTCTGCATCTTTACAGGGCGTTACTAACCACTGCCGTATGATAGGCAGTTGGAGTCTGGATGCAAAACACCACATTTATACAGGCACTTAAACACAAGAAACTGGCTTCTAAGTCCTCTGGCCAATAAAATGAGTACACTTACAGCTTTTATATGTGTTTCCCAACTCAGAAAGACCAGACCACCACCTACTTCTACTACATGGACTATCCCAATACTCTTAATGTAAAAACACAAAAAAGATTGCTTGAGAGTGTAATGCTGTAACAAAACAACTTAAACACACTACCTAAACAAAGCAGTTTCAAATATTAGGGACCTTTAAAATGATCTGAAGTGAAAATCAACAGATAATGCAGTAGTATGCTAAAACAGTTAACTGAAATACAAAATAATAAAGTAAATCTCTTATCTACCAAGGATGGAACAGGACTAGTTTGGTGCCCTCACAGTGAGGCAAGGATGCCAAGTAAATGGGAGCGCTAGGAAAATGAGCAGGAGACAATTTTTAATAAAGGAGGCTTACTCAATATCAATACTCATTTGCTAGGTGGCACTCACGATTAGGATCTATTGAAACAGTGTGGAAGTACTTAAATAGCTTACACAACAGACAATAATAATGAAAGAAGTAAGAGAGGGACTTTGGAAGTCAGTTTATCATATGGCGTAGAGGCTGGAGATCTTGCCTTTTAAAATCATAACAGGAAATAGGTGGGAGAGTTTGGAAAGATACTCAAGTATGGAAAAAATCAAGCGAGAAGAAGCAAGCTAGCTAGCTAGGGATACAATCAAATAAATCAACATTGAAGCTCTAATCCTATAATTCTGAGCTGCAGTTCAATGACACCAGGTTGGTTAGCATTTCAGAATCTTTAGTTTAATGCATGCTAGACCAATGACTATTTAACAGTGATCAAACAACAACAGGGTAAGTCACTTTTTATCCACAGACAGCATTTGCTTTCATGAATTACATCTACATTAAAGACTTTGTGAACCTCAGATGTTTGATTATGATAAAAAAATGGCCACAGTAAAGTATTCCATCATACTTTATATAAATTTATACTACTTATACAAAGCCATATTAGGTTCATAGGTTCATACTAGGCTATCTGCCCTAGGGCATTTATAAGCCTAACCAGAGTGTGTTTGGCTTTCGCCACCCATTTTAAATGAATTTTGCTATGCCCTTTTTTGAGGTTAGTATGCTGTGCCTCTGTCTAACAGTGACTTATTGACAGTTTAACTTGATCATGACATCAGATTCAGTCATTTATGTCCAAAGACAGTCCCTGAAGCCAGAATATAGCTACATTGTTGACTCTGTACAAATTCAGTATCTAATTATGATAGCTGTCACAGAAAAGCACTCCAACATATACTGGTCCTACAAAGCCAAAATTAATGACTGTTTAATCTGATCAAATAACAAAGAAACAACTAATTTCATCCATGGACAGCCCCCCATAGCCTGCATTTATTGCCACTTTTCTGACTGTACAAAACAACAATCAAAAACTGAAACTAATAAATCAGGCACCACGGAAGCAATAGAAGCCAGCAAATAAATCCAACAAATAAAGTCACAACTATGTGAAATAAAATAAAGAAAACCTTTTAATGTGAGCACTTTCAGCAAGTAAAATAACTTGCCTTCATCAGACAAACAGTTTTTTTCAAAGCATCAGGTTCTTTTTATATGCTATTAGGCCAAGCCAATTAAACAATCAGCCTAAATAACAAAAGAACAATTTTAAAGCAGCCATCAAGGTTTTCTTTATTTTATTTCGCATAGTTGTGACTTTATTTGTTGGATTTATTTGCCGGCTTCTATTGCTTCCGTGATGCCTGATTTATTAGTTTCAGTTTTTGATTGTTGCTTTGTTTGGTCATTGTGATGGCAAGCAGAAATGGAGCGGCAACTCAGGACTTGTTTTCCCAGGACGAAAGTAGGGCTAACAGCCAGGAGAACGTAATCAGAAATTTGACAGCCCTAGTTCAGGTTCTTCTAGGGCGGGTTGAAACTTTGTCTCAGAAGGTGGAAACGTCCTGCACTAACAGACTGAATGAAACTAATGCTTCTATTACACAACTAGGTGAAACGAATAATAATGATTCTAATGAGCCTTTGCTAGGAGTTGGTGGCAGCAGCATCACAGGTGGTGTTTCGAGAGGCGTCATTGGAGCCACTGACGCTTATTCAACACCACAAAACAACACAAACCGTATGGGCACTAATCAAGGAGGAGCACAAGGCACCTCAGTCCCATTGGTGAATGACACTGGCTCACAGAATTGTGTAAGTAATATTCATTCAATGTCAGCATTTGCGAACAATAACAATTTCTTTTGCGGAAATAACCAATTAAATAATTCATCTGAGGAAAGGGAAGAACAGTCCACAAATGAATTACCTAATTTAATTAATGACTTTGATATAAAACTTTATAAATGTTGGAAGCTTCAACTTGAGGTTTCCTACCTACAACAATGTATACAGAACAAAGTTATTCCCAAAGGTCTTAGGCAATGGCGGTATCCAGCAGGGCTGGTGAATGACTCTACGTTCCATAGGGAACTACTGGACCTTTTTGATCTCCAAGGATTTGAATTTCTACAGGCTCTTATTAATTTTTATTCTACTGATATTAACATTCTTAAAACAGAATTGGAAATTTTAGATCATGCCATTAAAAGCCATATAGACTTTTATAGGTATAAGTATGAATATTGTAGAATTTATACTAGTATTGAGTCAGCACTGAATAAACTTCTTATTACTAAAAAGAAAAAGATAGCTAGGGATATCAGCGACTATTCCAACAAAAGAGCTTATCCCAAGCCTCCTTCTAATGGTTCAAGTACCCAGTTACCTGACTTTAATATAGACAGAAATTTGAATGAAGCAGTCTTGTCCCCTAGCACATGCAATGATAGGCCAGTAAATGGAAATATGGATAATCAGCCACTCAGACATAGTGAGAGGCTTTGCAAAAACAACAATGGCTTTGGCAATAGGGACAATAATGTCGGCAGCAATAGCAATAATTCGGATAGACAACTGAGGGACATAAATGATAGAGGTGATGGATCTAACCATCAGAATTTTCAATCAACCAACAACAACCGAACCATCAATCGTCAGTCCAATCGGAATCGGCCACAAGTGAGGAACAACAAAAAAAGATCGAGGAGACGATAGCCCATATTCAAGAACTAGCTTGTGGACCACGAGTTTACACAAGCTCAGATGGGGAATTTAATATTTATAATTATACCTCTTTGGATGTGGACCAAGAAATTGTTGATTTTTTATCTAGGGGTCTAACTTATGCCTCTGGGAGACGCATGGACATTGCTAAAACTATCATTGACCTCAAGTTGTTTGTCCATAAACTTAATCTTAATTTGCTTATGGGGAGTAGTTCTAGCATGGTTAGTTCTCTAAGGGTCTCTAGTGTATTTAATCCATTCATTCACCTAGACTTGAATGTTTTTGAGAAAATGTGTGAGATAGATTTTTGGGCTATTAAAGAAAGCCAGCTATTTAAAAACATGAAGAACACTATTAGCCATTTTGAGTATGACTGTTTAAACCTGCTGAATGATTGTAACATTAGGGTCATGAAACCTGACAAAGGCGGTGGCCTTGTGTTTATGGAACATGACATGTACGTAGATAGTATGGTCAAACATCTTAATACTGCTGCATACACATGGGCCACTTTAAATGAGGTCAATGGGGCACATAGAAAGATTAGAGGGGTGTTGGAGGACTTATTTCTGGAGGGCTCCATTGACATTGACCTATATCATTACCTCATAATGTTAGCACCTAAAACATCAGCACTTTTTGGCAATCCCAAAATTCATAAAACTCTAAATGATCCTCCCTTCAGACCAATAGTTGATGGTCGAGGAACAATTACGTATGGGTGTGCCAAATATATTGATAGTGTGCTAAAACCACTTATTGCTAGTGAACCACAAATCTGCAAGGATTCGTGGGGGTTTCTTAGTCATATCAACAAGCTAGAGTTCCAGCCCAACGCACATTTTCTCACAATTGACATTAAGGACTTTTATACGGTCATCCCCCAGCAGCTGGGCATTGAATGGACCAGAGAATTTCTGCTCATGAAGAAAGTTAATGGTGACACCATTAACTTAGTTGGGACACTTTTAGAACTTGTTCTGGCTAATAACTTCATGGTTTTTGAAGGTCAATTCTTCTTACAGAAGTCAGGGGTAGCTATGGGCTCCCCCTGTGGCGGTAGTTTTGCGAATGCCATTATGGCATTCTGGGAACACAATTTTTTGTTTAAATATTCACTTTTTCAGAACTATGTCTCCTGGTACACTAGGTAGCAGGATGACATGTTCTGCATCTGGAAAGGTGACCTTTCTCTTATCCCTTCTTTTATTAACAACATCACTCAGACTACCAACTTTTTGGAATTTACTTATGCCATAGGGGAGAGGTCCATTAACTACCTCGACATTCAGCTTATTAGGGATGACTTAAATTGTAGGTATAAAAGCTTGATATATCGTAAACCAACATACTCCAATACATTTTTGCATTTTTCTAGCTGTCACCCCTACCATCAGATAAAAGGCAGTAGTTAAAGGCCAGATGGTTAGGGCAGCCCGTATGGTTTCTGATGTGACCGATTTCAATTTTGAATGTGACTTGCTAGAAAAAATGTTTTTGAACAGAGGGTATCCTTCTACCCTAGTTTTAAACATTAAAAATGAGATAATAAACAAAAGTACTACGGGTTTTTTACACTGTTGTTATCTGATCAGGCAGTCATCCCAGTTGAAAACTTGAACCATTATCAAGGTTGTACTGGTGAGCAATCAACCCATTTGTCTAGTAACTTTATAGTTCATCAAGTCAGTTTTCTTTGTACATATTCATTGGATCATTTATGCATTAGAAAAATTCTTAATAAGAACTGGAATCTAATCAAAGGGGATGAAAGGCTATCAAAAGCTCTAGGAGTTAGGCCCAGAATAACATATAGGCGAGGCCAAAATCTGAAATCACTCCTGGAGAGAAAAAAAGAATGTACAAATAGAATTAAAGGCATGTTTAAATGTGGAACATGTTCTTATTGTAAATATATTTTTGTCACTAGTCAAATTCCCATTAATAACAAAACGTATAAAATTAATCATAGATATAATTGTGAGTCCAAGGGAGTCACGTACGTGGCCTTGTGTACTCTATGTGATGCATTTTACATCGGTAAAACCGAAAGGAAACTAAAACTACGCATTTACGAACACTATTATTCTATAAGTAAAAATGATCCCAATAATGCTCTGGCTAAACACATTTTAGATCAACCTGATCATGCCTTTAAGTTTGCAATTCTACAACATAGGAGAACTGATATTAGAGGAGGACCTTGGCAAGTCCTCCTCAAAATTGATGACGTCATGTGGCAGATTAAGACACGAGCACAAGTTTTCCCAGGTTTGAATGAGAATCTCTCTATTAAATGCATGTTGAGATACTTGGCTCTTAAAAGATGACACTAATTTGTTTATACACATACACATTTCTAGTTTACTGTGCTGGACATCTAACATTAATATTGTTTATTTTTATTATTTTTTACACATATTTTTAGATTTCTATACGTTGGTAAGCCTTTAGTATATTGCTTTGGGAACTATGTGAAGATATATTCAGGTAATAACATCTATAGTGTTTCACATTCATTTTTAATGTGAATAACACTTTGGAATGTGTATATAAATATCATTTTTTTTTGTTTATTGTTTTTTTCTTTAGAATATTTGCATTTTTTGATTACTAATGTTTTTTTTCTTAATAGGTAGGTTTTATATGACTGTATTGGATTTATATTGAAATTTATTATTATTCCATGATTTTAGTGGTGAGGCTGCTTTAAAATTGTTCTTTTGTTATTTAGACTGATTGTTTAATTGGCTTGGCCTAATAGCATATAAAAAGAACCTGATGCTTTGAAAAAACTGTTTGTCTGATGAAGGCAAGTTATTTTACTTGCTGAAAGCACTCACATTAAAAGGTTTTCTTTATTTTATTTCGCATAGTTGTGACTTTGTTGGATTTATTTGCTGGCTTCTATTGCTTCCGTGGTGTCTGATTTATTACTTTTCTGACTGTATACACCTCAGACATCTGATTGTGATAAAAGAAATAATATCCACAATAATGAATTTCATCTTTGTTTCACACAGACACTAGCCACAGTAAACGTATTGCAGCCTGCTTCATACAAATGCATGTTAATTCTGCAAAGGCAGAATAAATTTTAGACTCGGGGAAATTATATTAGGGTCAGTAAATTTTCATCTATAGACAGCTGTCTTTCCCCCAGCAAGTATACACACTTTGTTGACTGTGGGCCCCTCTGATATCCAGTTGTAATCAAATAATGGCTATAGTAATTTACTTCAACTCTGTTTCACTCATAAAGTAGCTAACCATTGGACAGTGTTCCATCATGTCTTACACAAATTCACATTAGTCCTGCAAAGTCATGTCCACTACCCATAATAACTGTTGTCTGCCATGATAAAAAATACCTACTACAATCTTAACCACCTTAGGGAGCTGCATCCTGATCACAGCATTGCCATGCAAACCCTCAACAATGCTTCTATTTATGTGTTCTCACTGATATTTCCAGTGCAGCCATCACATTCACTTCCTTCTTCAAACTTTCTGTGATTCTTGTCATCTTACTCACAATTTAGATAACCAATCCAATAGCTTTAAAGGCTCCCTTGACTGGTTGTCTATATTATGGGTGGAGATGAAGGCATAGAATCATTTCCTCTACAGGGTGCTACTGTGATGATTGTTTTAAATAGGGAATCTGCAGCCACATTTTTCATTGCTCTTAAAAAGAAATACATAAAACCAGATATGAATGCTGCTAGTGTGAATGGTACCACAGGTGAACACCTATTCTGTAAATATTTTGACGGGTGATGCCCACAGAAAGAACAATGTATTGCCAGGTAGAAATGTATACTTTGCAGAAATTCAGTAATTTTTCAAAAGTATGTAAAAGGTTTGATAGTGATGCACTGCTGATGAAAGAAATAAGAAATAAAACATACCCCAGTCTATAAAAATGTTTATCATAACATCTACAGATTTCTCAGAAGTGTCTCAAAATCAAACTGAGGAAAGTGAAAGTAATATAGACATGCAAATGTAAGTCTGCATACTTTATTGAATTGACAGAATCACAAAACCACTGTTTTTGTAAGAGGTATGAAAATGAAAATGTGGATTGATTCAGGTGCCTGCATTGCTGTAAGAATGTCATATTTAAAAAATAAAATAAAAGCCACAGTTAGAAAAACCTAATATAAAATTATTTACACACAACTGAGAGATTCCATTGCCAGTAAAAGACTGAATTCAACAGAGATGCATGTCAAACTACAGCAGATTTCCATGTTTAAAAGGTAAAAGATATTCTCGTCTGAGTTATCCTATGGCAAGGTCACTTAATTTGATTCAGGTACTTAATTTTATAAATGTTTAAATTTACCATAGTGAAATACTATAGTATTTAAATAGATACAGAGATTTATTTAGTGGTATGGCGGACATGAAAAGTTATCAGATAAAACTGGACAAAGTCCCTAATGTATAAATAGAAGCTCAACACCCCCACAGTAGAATATTACTCATTTAAGACAAAATTTGAAGGGTAATTATAAAGGTCAGAGAAAAATGGGCACTTCTGAAAAAAATGAGCTATAATCTGAGGTCTTGCCTACTGTTATCCCTCCAAAACTAATGAAATCCTACTGATAAGAGAAAACAATTAGTTATGTGACAAA
The DNA here is from genome assembly GCF_019279795.1 of Protopterus annectens. Taxonomy (NCBI): domain Eukaryota; kingdom Metazoa; phylum Chordata; order Ceratodontiformes; family Protopteridae; genus Protopterus; species Protopterus annectens. The sequence goes on along the minus strand of NC_056739.1, from coordinate 1,285,319,271 downwards.
CATGGATATACAAAGAAAAAGACTTTCAACAGCAGCTGTGAATTGTATTTATTTGTATCTATTTCTCCTTTGTTGGCAGGGTTAGTCTCATTAGGGTATTTGTCTTTTTTCAGGGGAGGCCTGAGGTGGTATTTACAGCACTAGATTGGCAGTATTCCATTAAAAATATTGAGTCTGACTTTACATAACCCAAACAAAGTTAAAGTAAACCGGAAAACTGATACAAAGTGTTCAGAAATGACATGATATATACAAAGTTGGATTTCTCACTCTTGTATGCTGATAACAGACCTGCTCATGCATGAGTGTATTTTTATGACTGTTTAGAGTCATTTACTGAGCCCCCAATTTATGAGTAGCTTATCCTGCTATTGTATGATAATCAGTTACCTTACTAGAACAAGCTAAGTGTTGTTCTTGATTGTTTCTAGCTTTCCTGCCTCTCTCGGCTGGGCGAGACCCGCTCCGTTCGCCCTGACTCCACTCAGGCTCACTCCGCTCCCCTACCCTACCCCCACTCCCACCCACCCCAGTACAATTACATTTTGCCTATCCTTACTCCTCCCACCTTCCCCTTTCCAAACCACACCCCTGCAACCACTTACACTCATCCTATCACCAATTAGTCCAACCCTTTTTTTCACCTTCTCACAGAATTGGTACCTCCTTCCCCCTATATATTCAATACATTCAGCCCTATCTCTTATACCCACATCTCTTCATACTCTGTTTTACCTTCATTTACCTAACTTTACTACAACCACTTTACCCTTATCTAAGTATTATCAACTCTATACTACTGCCTTTTCTGGATTTCTCACACCAATTCTACTAAACCTACTACCTTCACCTCACATACTCACCTATTATACTCTACTCCTTACACAATGTCCATCATGTACAAAATTGTTCTCCTAATACTTACCATTTCCTTCTCTCTCCTCCTGAACCTCTTTTCTCCTCATCCAGCTTGTATACCCCACAAACCCACATTATCAACATCTACATACTTTACCACCCTCTCCAGCTACTCTGCAATCTGGTCTAGTCTGTATGCCACCGATTCAGTTTTAGAAACAAAACTGATAATCCCCTCTGTACAAAATACTCTTCCTATTAACCCAATTCAAACTCATTTCAGTGACCTTAAAAAGATTCTCCATCCAAAATCTCGACCATTCAATCCTAGCCTACTTCAGAGTGGTGATAGTCACCCTAGCCCTTCTCCATCATCTCAACAAGCCCCTAACCTCAAAGATCCCTATATTTTACCACCGTTAACACTCAAAGTATAAGAAATAAAATCCCCCAACTACATGCATGGCTAAGTCACTATATACCAGACTTCACAGCCATTACCGAGACCTGGCTAAAACCAGATATAAAGGATACAGAATTTCTTCCCCCAAACTATTCCTGTCAATGAACAGATAGACACCGTAAAAAAGGAGGAGGCATTGCCCTGTTATATCCTAGCACCTTCACAGTGATTCCTTACTCCACGCCTATTCCTAACTTCTCCACTGCAGAGCTACTTATTTCCATTCTAAACCTAAACAACCAAAAAAACCTCTGCATTATAGTCATATATATTCCCCCAGGCAACAATATTCCAATTCTTGAGGATATCCTTGCCTGGTCCTCAAACAATATAAAAATGAAACAATCATCCTAGGTGATGTCAACATTAACTGGTCAGACATCTCCAATAGTAACCCCTCCATAGGCATCAGTCTTCATATGTATACTCGGCTTATCTCTGATATTACTGGGCCTGATAAAAGAAATAGCAAAGGTTCAATTCTGGATTGGCTTATAGTCTCTGACCCTAAAAATTCCCTACCTCTGCTACACTCCCAGATAGTATAAGTGACCACTCACCAGCATTCACAATACAGAAGCACTCGACACTACCAAACATACACCAATATAGATACACTCGAGATCTAGACCACTTCCCCCCTACAACCTTTAATGACATATTGCACAACACTAACTGGACTCCATTAAACTCTCTCCCTCTTAATAAAGCTGTAGAATGCTTCAACTCAACATTTCTTAGGATCCTTAATACTCTTGGCCCTCTATGGCTAAAAGGAGTCAACAGTAATCATGCTAGATGGCTAACTAAGTCCACTAAGCAAATTATGTCCTCTAGGGACAAAGCATGGAAAACCTGGCAAAAGAACAAGACTGCTTCCAACCTCACACTTTACAAGCAACTTTGCAACCAGGCCAAATGGTTAGCGTTAATATCACGTTATCGAAAAATGAAAATAGCTATTTCATCAAACCTAAAATATTTAAACCACATAATATCAGACATTCAGAACAGGGAATTTTTTCCTTAGGAAAAAATTTGCTATTCCAAAACACATACACACAACACAAGCACACCTAAAAAACATCAATACACACACATACACTTATAATCCTACAACTAACCCTACACTAAACTATACATACACTACTAGCTATCCACTTACCTTAACCCAAACCCTAACCCTAAGGTCCGTCATTATCGCACACTCACCTAACCCACGCCCTAACTCACTTAACCTGCCTCTAACCCTAATTCACCTAACCCGCACCCTAACCCTAACTCACCTAGCCCGTGCCCTAACCCTAACTCACCTAACCCATGCCCTAATCCTAGCAACCACACAATTGCACACTTACCTGAACCTGACCCGTAATTTCCACCACAGCACTGAAAATAGCAAAGCCACAGAACCGACCTGTTCTGCAGCTTCGCTATTTTTAGCATTCGCTCAAAACAGGTCGCTATTAGAACATTCAAAGTTTTAAAACTTTGATGTTCTGATACAGACCCAATGGTTAGTAACCAAAAACAAAGAAAGAATACTTCCAAACTCTACAAAACCAACATAATCACAACCCCAGGAAATTCTGGAGAGCAATCAACTCCCTACTCCATCCTGGAACTAATCACAATCCATCTCCAAACCCTGAAATAACATCTCCAGAGTTAGCCTCACTCTTAAACTCCTATTTCATAGAAAGTATTACTAAACTTACTTCCACCTTCCCACCTATAAACACAAACCTACCTTACACTACTATACCACAAAAATCATCTACTTCAATACCCACTTTTTCTTTCTCCCCCATACCTACCTCGATCATAAAAAAACTTCTTCACAAACTGAAACCTTGCACCAATGCCCCTGACAACCTACCTGCTGAATTCTTACAACTATCAGCCTCCTTCATAGCATACCCCATCAGCATCCTCATCAACAGATCCATTCAGGAATCTTGCATACCAGATATCTGGAAAAAAAAGCATATGTCTTTCCATTCCATAAAGAAGGCAATAACTCTGACATCTCAAATTTCCGGCCTATTGCCATACTCTCTCCCATCTCAAAAATACTCGAAAAGTGCATTCACACTCAGCTTCTTAATCACCTGATAACACAACAGCTGCTTTCCCCAACCCAGCATGGCTTTAGACCAGGACATAGCACTAACACTGCCCTTATCTCCTTCCTGGACACAGTTAATAGAGCTCGAGACTCTGGATCCTTTGTCTCCACACTCTTTCTTGATCTGTCAAAAGCATTTGACACAGTCTCCCACCCCCTTCTGCTTATCAAACTATCCAAACTGAACATCTCTCCTCCCACACTTCAATGGTTTACTGACTATCTCACCAATAGGAAACAGTCTGCTATTTGGCAGCAATGCTTCTCCCCTTTCATCAACACCAATACTGGGGTACCCCAGGGGTCTATACTGGGTCCCCTTTTTACAGTATATTCATCAATGACTTCCACAGCTCTCTCTCCCACTGCTTTAAAATGCAATATGTAGATGATTCTACTATTATCTGCTCTTCTAAATCTGCATCTCTACTGCAACAACGTACCCAAGAAGCTTTCACCTCAACCGAATCCTGGATGTCACATAACCATCTCGTCCTTAACCCTAATAAAACCAAACTCGTAATATTTACCCCAAGTAAATGTAGCCCAGTCAGTAGATCTGAACTCTCTGTCCATTCCCAAAATAACACTATCATTGAAGTCATTCCCAATACAAAACTGCTAGGTGTCATCATTGATGGCAACCTTACCTTTGATATTCATGTCCACAATAATATCAGAAAAACCCATCAGAAACTAGGATCCCTTTATAGTAACAACTACTTTCTTAATTCCCCTGCAAAAAAGGCTCTAGCTTCATCATTTCTGCTTCCAGCTCTCTTATATGGCACCCCCATCCTCACTAACATCCAGTCCTCTTTAATAACTAAACTCAACTCATATTAAAATAAAATTGCCAAATCTGCTATAAATGCCAAATTCTCCACCCACCACTGCACTATACTGCAGCAATTAGACTGGCTTGAACTCCCTCATCATCTAATATATCTACAACTTACTATTGCCCATAACCTTATTTACCTCCCAGTAACCTGCCCATCTCTCAAGAGTATACTGACCATCTACCATCCTAATCATCACCTCAGGTCAGAGAACAAAATGTTATTAAATATTGACAAACCTAAACTCTCTGCTGGCCAAATGCTTTACTCTGTTATTGTTTCTAAATTATGGAATGGCCTCCCCCCTCCACTCAGAGCCATGTCTAATGCCTCTACCTTTAAAAAAATCCCTTAAACTTCATCTCTCCTCACAGTGGTTATGCACTTGTGCCTCTTCTAAGAACCACATAACTTGACCCTCTCACTATCTTTCTCCTGTTCTCTCTATAACCACTCTAATCTCCCTTTCTCTCAACCACCCCGACTCATATTTCCACTCACTTTGAGCCTGCAGTAAACCTACATTACCATACTGTTTTTACTTCTTCTCTGCTATTTATCTTACTCAATATTTAATTTACCTTTATTTTATAGTTTCAGTCCATGACCGTATGCTATTTCCTCACTGTTTGTCTCCAATTCACCCTCTGTTAATAATCTATTGTATGTAATCATAATGTTCATCTCCAATTTTACCTCTGTCAGTAATTTAGTGTATGCAATCATAATGTTGTTTTATTTGCCACTGTTGTATTATATATCCTGTATCATTGTAACATATTTCTTGTCTGTATGTGTTAAATGTGGAGCTTTTCTCCCCGGGCCTCCACTGAAAATGGGTTCTTCTGGTCCAGTGGACTACCTGATAATCAAATTCAATAAATAAATAAATAAATAATAAATAATAAATATATTTGACCAAGGCATTGAGTAGCTTCCTCTACTCTTCAGAGCTGCTAGATGGTGCCATAATGCTCCTATGGCAGCAAGGAAGAGATCCGAAGGAAGCAGCAGCATGGAGGAGGAGAGAAACGCTATAGAGAGTTTGGAGGTGTAAAGTGAGAATTTGGAAGAAAAAAATGATATTGAGCTTCAGAATGTAAACAAAGATTCTTCTGTGGTGGATGGTACAAATGAACAGCATTTAGCTGTCTCCATGGAGAAGGAAGTAAGCAAGTCCATTGAAGTGGTGCAGGTAACATAACTGGCATCAGGAGGGCTTGCAGATGATGTTCTGTTAAAAATGATCGAGCAGGATGATCCACATGACAGTTCTGCTGTTTCATGGGGTGAGATGTCAGATAACTTATTTGGAAATGCTGAGGATGGTAATGTGGAAAACGAGCTAGGCAACATAGCCGCAGAGAATGCAGCAGTTAAAACATATGCAGCATCAAGTAAAAGAGGAAAGCAGCGACAAACTGAGAAGGTTCCAGGTTTTGTGGCAGCAGATAATGCAGTAACTAAAACATATGAAGCAGTAACAGCAGGGAAAAAGGAGTACAACAACAACAACCTGTAAATAAAACTGCTTTTAAAGAGAAGAGAAGACCAAATGTAAGAATAAGAACAAAAAAGGACAGTGTAATAGACACATGTTATGTATGAGACAATTTGGTAACTGTTCCGGATTTTAAAGTGCAAGCAGTTCAGTCTTTTATACATATTAGGACAGACTTTTTGTCATTTACAATTTGAAACTGATGGACTGATGATGCAATTTCTGGAACTGCGTAACAAAAAGAAGGACATTTATCCGTGGAACAATTACTTGTTTTATGGTAGTAACTTCAATGTTAAAAAATGTTACTTTGCAGTTGAGAACTGATGAAATGGAAGAAGACAATGTTAAAAATGCATGAAGGATCTGTGTAAAACTGTTGATAAACTGGCTCCCAGTAGAAAAAATTAGGCTAAAATGTAATTATGCACCACAGCTAAACCAGGCAACTCGATCACTTATGAACAAGAAAGACTGTGCCTGGAGAGCATGGAAAAAAATAACAACTCAAGTTTCCACCTGAACTTATATAAACACCTTCACAGCCAAACAAAAACAGCAGCTCCTACTAGATAAAAAAGTTTTTTATCAAAAAATCTCTGAGCAACCCACATTCCAACCCAGAGAAATTCTGGCACTCAATAAACAAACTACTATCTCCATGGAACCCCTCTTCACCAAACCCCTCCCCTATCAAACCTTCTAATGAAACTGCAAGCCTACTTAATTTTTTCATCAAAACAATAGAAAAGCTTATTAAACCAGAAACTCTTGATATAAAGACTCCACCTCATCTCCTCCATCATTCTCCCTAGCACCCGTAGCAACTTCCTTCATCAGATCACTTCTTAACAAACTCAAACCCTGTTCCCCATCAGCTCACAAACTCCCTCCATTATTTCTCAAACATGCTACCAAATCCGTAGCCTACCCTGTATCTATACTTATCACTAGATCCATCCAAGAAAATACAGTACCAGATATCTGAAAAAAAATCTTCATAGTACCTCTCCACAAGGGAGGAAATTCTACAGAACCCTCAAATTACAGGCTTATTGACATATTATCCCCGTTATCGAAGATACTGGAAAAATGTATACATAGACAAATATTAACCACCTCTTAACATGCAAACCTAATTACACCCATACAGCACAGTTTCCGACCCTAGCACAGTACTACTACTGCCCTCCTATCTTTCACACACAACATTGCCCAAGCCAGAGATAATAATAAACTCATACCACTTCTATTCCCTGACCTAACCAAAGCATTTGATACCATTTTTCCATCCCATCCTCCTAAAGACATATTCCAACCTACAACTCTCTACCTCCACTACCTCTACTACCTCCTGGTTTAACAGCTACCTGTCAAACAGATATCAGGCAATTAGATGGCAAACATCCTTCTCCCCTTTCCATCTTTTTAAGACCAAGTTTCCTCAAGATTCTATCCTGGGCTCCCTACTTTTTAATATATTTACAAATAACCTCCATGTCTCCTGCCCCCACATTACCTTAATACAGTATGCAGATGATTCCTCAATTATTAACACCTCTGACAATATACAAAATCTCCACACTGTCACTCAGCAATCTCTGCACCTAGTAGAACAATGGCTAACTGAAAACAGCCTGTTTCTCAACCCCAAAAAGACCAAGCTTCTCCTTTTCTTCCAAAAAACCTCAATCCAGCTAAAGACAACTTTGCCACTTCATCCTTAGATAATACAATTATCACCACCGACTCAAACACCAAATTGCTTTGTGTTACTATAGACAACCAATTAAAATTTGACCTACATATCTTAAACTGTATCAAAAAGTCCAATCAAAAACTAGGTCTTCTGTACCACAACAACAAATATGTACCTAACAAATCTAGACCTATACTGGCTCAAACATTTATTCTACCGTCCCTGTTGTATGCTGCTCCCATACTTACTAACCTTCAAAATAATCTGTTATCCAAACTAGAAACCACCTATAACAAGATAGCAAGATTTGCAGCCAGTAATAGCTACAAATCCCATCACTGTATATCCCTGAAAAGCTTAAGATGGCCTGAGCTCCCCCACATGCTTCAAATATCACAACTACAAATTGTACACAGCATCCTAAATAGCCCCAACTCCTGCCCTTACATCCATAATTACACCCTACACATCCAACTGTGGCGTCAGAAGCAAACAGCAAAACATTTTGCAGGCCCAAAAAACATACTCAAGGCAGTACAAAGGACAGAACTTGCCTTTTTGCCTAAATATAAGCAAAACCTGCAGGTGACCAAGGCAAACAAAAATATTGGAGAAATACTTTACAGTCATTCAATTGCATACTCGTGGAACAAACTTCCATTGTCCCTTCGCTCCAGTACCAAAAGTGGTGAATTCAAAAAGCAACTAAAAATTAATTTCCAACATGCATGGATATGTACTTGTTAGGAAATTACCTGATGAATTTTTCTTCTTCTCTCAATTAACATATCTACCTGGTATCTACCTAAACTGTTTACATATATTTCTCTCTCTGCAGTTAGTACCTATGCTATTAAATACATTTATGTTGTGCTATGCCATGATGTTATTCTGATTTATTTATTTTTTTTAGGTATTGCTACATTCCTTGTAAATAACTTAATGCTAACCAAATTTCTCAAACATATTGTTAAGACATTCTCAAAATACTGTATTTTGTCTTTTATATATTTGTATTGCATATCTCTCTCTGTTTGTACAGGTAAGTATCTTACAACTTGAATTGTTATGGTTTTCTTATTTTTTAATTACTTTCATGTAGATTTTCTCCTTCCATCTCTGCTGAAAAAGGGCTCTCTGTGCCCAGTCAGACTAACCCGGTTAACAGATGTAAAAATAAATAAAATAAATAAATATTGTGAAAGATATGAGAGAAATGTATAGAACTGATAGTGGAGTTTGGAAGCTATTTTGAAATGTGGAAACAACATGGTGAAACATTTGCCAAATGTTATTTTTCTGGCTGGTCAAAGAGGGGCAGTAAGATAGGCTGACCAGGGACTGTTCTCATTTAATTAATGATTGTGATAATGTACAATCTAATCAGTGTGGGAAGGAAGGACATACAGCAAGAAGGCGTGTGCCTGAATGCAGGATGTGTAAAAAAGGAACACTTTTGGGTGGATTGTCAAGAGCAAACAGTAAATAAAGAAAACGAATGGGAAAGAGAAGAAAACATACATGGGGAAGAACAACAAGAGTCTTGGAGAGAGAACAAATTAGGTGAAGAAGAAACTAGAAAAAGAAAAAATAGAGAGGGGAAAATGAGGAGAAAAAGTGCATGCTGAAGACAAGTCAGGAGAAGGGATTGATACTGATATTTTTTAAAGTTCTAGCCAGTGAAAAAAATCTGATTCTGAGGATCAAGGATTATTTGTACATAAACCCAGGGAAAACATTCATCTGGGGGAAAGAGTAAAAATAAGAAAACAAAAATTTTAAAATATTCCCTTAAACTTAACAAGAAGGAAAAACAGCAGTTTTAGAGTATTTAAAGTAAATGTGAACAGTACTATTAACATTGTAAGAAGGACAGGGATACTGGAAATATGTGCTAGATGTGACGTGGATATTATTCTGTTAGAAGATGTAAAATTCCTTACAAGTGAAGAAAGACTGCAAACAGCGAAATTGTGGGGTGGAAATATAATATGGAGCTTAGGAAGTGAATATTGTTCTGGAGTGGCTGCATTGTATAAAAACAGTAAAATACTAGATGCAACATTGGTAAGGATGGGAAGGTTACCTGCTGTAGATGTGAGGTGAAGAGAATATGTTTTTACAAATATAGCATTATATACATGTATAACTAGCAAGGAAAGAGAGAAGCTATTTCATAAAATGTTAGATTATGTGAAGGTTAACATGAAAATTATAACTGCAAGAGAATTTAATTGTGATTTAAGGGGAAAATGTAAAAATAAAAGGAAAGATGTAAAAAAAATACAGGAAGTATTAAAATGTGGTAAATTAGCTGTGTAGAGTACAAGTAAATGAACTTATAGAAGGAGCACTTGGATCTGAAATTGATTATTTTGGATTGTCAGAAGGCTTGGGGGGTACAGCTGTGATGTATTTTTTCAGACCATTTATCAATATAAATTGAGGTGATGGAAGAGAGGGAGTATATTAAAATAGGAAAGGGAATAAAAAGAATAAATGAAAAATTATGGAATGAAATTGGAAAGTGGGAGGTTTTGCAGTTATGGAAGGATCATAAACCCATGAAGGATGTCTATAAAAAGGGTCTGGTTGGCAGAATAACTTGTTTTTTTCCCAATGGCAGGATGATGTAAGAAATAAGAGAAAGTGAAGTATGGGAAAACGTATAGAAATGTACAAAAGAATTTAGAGCATAATGCAAGAGAGGATTACAATATGGGAAAAAGATGTATTTAAAAGAAATCAAGAGAAAATAAAGGCATTACTATTTAGACAGAGATATTATTTACAAGGGAGAAAGGAGGCGGTATCTTTGTATTTGGATAAAATAGTAAAGGAGAATATTAGTATAATGAATAAATGTAAAAGAAGTGGTAAAAAAGAACACAAAAGCAAAGTAAGAGTATTGTAATACTGCATGTGGAAAACATGTACAAGAGCAAAAGGAAGGAAAATAACAGAGAATGGAAAGTAAAAAAAATTCCAGAATGAATTAAGGAATAATTTGAAAAAGAAATTACTGTTGACAGATTGGATGACGTACTTAGGAAAGTAAATGTTTATTTTATTTTTTATTTTTATTTTACATTTGTTAACTGGGCTAGTCCAACTGGATACATGTCCATTTTCAGTGGAGGCCCGGGGAGAAAAGCTCCACTACATTCTACTAAAACAAGTTAAAAAAATAACACAAAATGCAGACATACAAAATTATACAATACTATAGAAACATACATTAAACCTGCTGCAAGTTATAAATGCATTAGAGTTCAGTATGAGTCTTAGCAGGGAACAAAAATTCAAATTAACAGCTAGGATACTCTATTTCAGCATTGGAAGAAGTTGACAAAAATATAGATATATTTCTATTAAAGAAAGAGTCACAGGGACACTTATGAAGAGGAAACTCTAGTGGGCTGGAATTGAGAAAAAGAAGTAAGGGGATGAAAGAAGCAGATGGCAGGAAGGAAAAGAAAATGGTTAGTCAGGGTTGTTACAAGAGCATAGCCAGTGATTGGAAAGGAAAGGTTTTAGTTTAGCTTTAAATAATGGGAGTGAGGTTGTGGTAGTGAGGTCTTGAGGTAGTTGGTTCCATATTTTGCCAACTGAGTTGGAGAATGTGGAGTCACTTGCTGAGTTATTTGATAGGGAAGTTTGAATCAGTATCTTGTTAGAAGAGCGTAGGTTCTTCAGATTTCTCAGATTGAGAATGTTGATTCAGTATTAGGTCTACATGGTATAGGGTATAGAATGTACAATAAATTAATAGATTGATAAAGAGAGTATTTTCTAGATGTACTGAATGAATGCTTGAATGAAGGGTTTGTTTATTAAGAGTTGTGTTGTGGGAAATTAAAATTTATATGGAAAAAAGATGAGAAGAATGAAATAAAAAATAGAGACCCATCACACTAAATAGTACAGATTATAATTTTTTATGAGAATAAGACAGAGGAGAATGAAAGAAAGGATGAGTGATGTAATGAAAGAAAGTAAATATGGTATAAAAAGGAAGGGATGTCAAGAATTGTTATTGGTTTTGAGAGAAATTGTAGACAATGTTATAAGTAAAAGGAAGGATGTGAAACCTATGGTAAGTGATATTAGCAAGGCATTTGATACAGTAGGACATGATACTTTTTGGGATGTTATGGAGACGTATGGAGTAGGTAATAGAATTAGGAGAGTGTGTATGTCAGCATATCAAAATAACAGATTGAGAGTGTTAGTCAATGGGTGGCTGAGTAAAGAAATATGCATGAAGCGTGGTATAAGACAATGGTGCCCCATGAGTGGAATATTGTTTGCTTTGGAAATTAGTGCATTAGTGAGTGAAGTAGCTTATAAAATGAAAGATGCAACATATGTGATACAAAATGAGGTTTTGATTCCAGTGGTTTTAATATACTCAGATGATATAGTTGTAGTTTCTAAGAGCAAAATATGGCTGAAGGAAATATTGGTTTGGCTAAATGGATGTTTAAAGGAAATGGGAGTGACATTGAATAAAGATAAAAGTAAGGGATTGGATGATGTGGTGAAATGGAGTATGTGTTTTCAATTAATTAAATATCTGTGCTAGGGATAATTTGTGAAAAATTATGTAGTTATGAAATGAGAGAGGTTGATAAAAGAAATGAAATAATTATGTCTTCTGTGGAGGATGTATATATTATCATTCAAGAAAAAAGTTTATTTGGTAAACTTGATATTAATGGGAAAATAGCATGCATGTCAAATGTTTATATGATCCCAGACAAATTTGAAAAGGGCATTGTGCAACTGGTGTTTCTTTCATATGGAGTTCAAGATTAAACTCAGTGAAAATAAGTATGTTGTACATGACTGAAGATAAAAGGGGATTGGGGTTACTAAATCCAGTTGTTTAGTCTGGTTTTATAAACTTGTATGGAGTATTAAATTGGGTAAAGGAAGAGAATGAGAAATTAATAGTGAGAATGTTTTAATATAAGTACAAAACGTTCTGGGAGATTATGAGAATAATAAAAATAGAAAAAGAATATGCAAATGAAGAAATTAAAAATTATCAAGAAAAATACTAACATGGAAAATAAACATTGACAATAAAGAGAAAGATAGAGGGATGTGGTATAATAATGTAATAAAACATTATTATTATGTAAATCCATTGGAAAATTTACCAGAAGTGATTAAAGCTATTAAAGTAAGGGAAAAAAGTGGTAGAACATGGAGACTGTTAATAAATAAGTAATCAGTAAAGAGGGATATGCAAAATGCAAAAAAAAAAAAAAAAAAAAGAGCGGAAAGAGTGTGTTTATTTTGTGGGGAGCAAGAGAAAACAGACCATGAGATTTTTAAATGTAAAAGAGTGGTGAAACTCTCAAAGCAGTTCTGTGAAGAACTTTTTTGAGAATATTAATGACATAAACAACAGAGATGTAAATATGATTTTTATAGATGTTATAAGAACAAGATGAAATTATATATCAAAAGAGTAGATAAGAATTTGTTTTATGTAATACGGGTTATTTGGAATGCAAGACTGAATGAATGATATGTTTTTAATGTGAAATGGATTTTGGCAGCTATATTGATATATTGGCAGATATATTGAGAAAAATTATATTACACTGTGGAAGAAGAATTGGTTAATTATGGTTAATTATGGAAGAATAATAATGAGGATGTTACAAGAAAAATGATTAATAAAAAAAAAGAAACATATATATATATATATATATATATATATATATATATATATATATATTATTATATTTATATATATATATATATATATATATATATATAAATATGTGAATAAGTGAATATTTAAATAATGTTTTCTATGTTGTGTTAAATGAAGGACCCCTACTCTTTTCAATAGGTGTCATGGGATCTTTTACATCCACCTGAGATACACTAACTCAAGCCGATGGGGCCTCATTTTAATGTCTCATCTGAAGGATGGCACACTCAGGTGTACAGCACCCCCTTTATGTTGCACTACAGTGTCAGCAATCAATCTATCTGGTGGGTAAATAGAACCCAAAGCCTTCTGCACAAAAGACAGGTGTGCCACCTGCTACACCACTGACACTGAATGGTGGTATTAGTGAATTAATGGTACAAAAGTTTTCAGCAAACATGATCTGAGATTGGATTATTAGCACTTTGTAATACATTTCAAAAGAAGAACGATTACTTTGTTTTCAGCACTCATAGGTCTTAAGAGATAAGATCGCTAATCTTCGATTAGAACTCATCACCCAAAGTATTTGAGCACATCATACATGCTATGATAGGAATGTGGAATAAAAAAAAACAGATGTGATGATATCATTATCTTTGGCAAAGCACAATATGAAGAAGGTCTTTCTTTGAGAAATGTACTTGATGTGGTTAAGCAAAATGGACTACCATTAAATAACTAGAAATGTGAGTTTTACAAATTAGTGTTGGAATTATGTGCGTTGATGTTTTCAGGAAATAGAGTGATACCAAATCCAAGTAAGGTTAAGGTTTAAGATGGTATTTCCCCAGCAAGTGATGACAAATGAAATGGGAAGTTTGGATAGTATTAGATTCAAAAAGGATTTTAGTGCAGGTAGTGTAGGTCTGACTGACTTAACGAAAAAGAGCATTAATGTGGTATGAAGAGAATTACATCAAAAGGCACTTGATTAATTAAAGCAATGTTTAATTTGAAATACCATGATGTGATACTTCAACCAAAATGTGAAACATTCTGACAGGATGACACAAGTTCAGTACGTGAAGGAGCAAGTCTTAGTCAAATGCAGTGTAATACGAGGTATATAGCTGATTGCATCTAAAGGCAGAGTAACTACACTAAAGTAATGAGAGAGAGATGATAAAATAGTAGAAGTTTATGTAAATATGATACCATAATCTGGAGTGCTGATGGTTGTGACTTTAAAAAAACGTAAAGAAAGGGACAGAAAAAGATCCAGTGTTATAGCAAGTGAAACATTCTTGGGTGACTGATGCATGGCAGTAGAAAATTAAAAGTGATCCAGCTGCTGAAATTGTCATAAAGTATGATACAAGTAAAGTTAACTAAAGATAAAAAAATCACAGTTTCTGCACAAGATAATTGTCTATAAAAAGAGTCGAAGATAATAATTCCAGAAGCATTGTAAAAGAGATGTATACAGATTGATCATTAAGCCCATAGGGGTGTAGTGATGAAAAGATTGTGGTTAGAAAAAAAAGTTATGGTTCTCTCATATAGATGACTTGGCTGAAAGACATTTACATGGCTGTATACTTTATTAGCCTAAGGTTCTGCAAAATGTCAGTGTTCCCATCTACATGCAAGAACTGCTCAAAACATACTAGATGAAGGTATGTATTGAATTTAATAGTCCAGTTAATAACAGATTGTTAACGTACACTAGTTATAGGGATTAACAAATGGGCATTCCAGGTTTCTTAAGGCAAAGCCTACAACATCTGTGTTAGTTAATTTGTAATTCTAGACAAAAAAATTCTCTGTGTTTGGAATGCCCACAACAATTAAGTCTGCTAATGGATGGTATCACAATAGTATTCATTTTAACAGGTTTTGTGATGGTCAAGGAATCTGTCACAGAACATTATGCTATTATGGTCTCAAGCTAATAGCATGGTGAGAAAGTTTATGGGTAATATAGGAAAGCTATAAAATTACCAGTATTAAAAGTGTGGCATAGAAACAGCAGATAATCACCATATTGTGAGGATATGGGAATAAAACACACCCCATAACAGGAGCAACACCAACTAGCCAAATATTCAAGTATAAATTCAAAAACAAAATTCTTCTGCTAATGAACCTTATGACAAATGTGATATAATAAGAAAAAAATAGCAAAAAGGTAAAAATGAGGCAATGTGTAGACTTAAAAAACAGACAAGTCTGTTTCCATATTCAGTAACACTGTGAATATGTGATTGATTGACTTTAAAGGTATGACTTGTTGATTGTGATCTGTGCTGCAAACAGAAAAAGTGTTACCTAGGCAATGTCCTTTTGAATAATTCATACAGCTGCTGACAGGTTATAGTCAACAAAGTATTTTAAAAAAATAATATTAAGCTGTTTAAGTCAGTGTGGTGTTCTTTTGGAGAGTTACCCCCATTTCTTCTGATATGAGTAGACATGCTATCCTGTGGCAAAGTTTATAAATTATTGTCCTTCAATTAGCAGATAAATCTAAAGCGTGCCAGACCTTCTCCATTAAAAAGAAGTTATTTTTTAGTTTATAGCCCTGCTGTATTGTATAAACATTTTCTGCTGTGTCTTTCATGTAGAAGTAGCAATCCACCTCATCACAGTGAAGAAAATAAACACACACACAGTGCTTGCTGCAGAAGCCATATTCCTTCGGTGATCTGTAAACATATACTTATGTTTGCATGTGCCTGTTTCTTCCAGCACATCTCATGCACAAATACATTTCACTGCTGTTACTCACTTGCATTGCTTTATGTTTATAGCTATGCATTTAAAGAAGTACATCTCCTCAGTATTGCTATGCAGATATATAGTTTTGAAAACAGGTTTCCTTGACTATTTCATGGTTACATATTTATGTCTGCACTTGCACTTGTTAGAGACAACGGTTTTGCACCTAAAATATGTAGATGAGTGCTTACTCTTACTATCTGAGGATGGAAACTATAGGAAGTATCTTTCATCACTGCATTTCTATTGCAGCCAGATGTTTCCTCTCTGCCTTTATTTCATAATGTCTTAGCCTCATACTTCCTAATTTCAAAAAATGATTTCTGTCCTATTCCTCACATCACATAAGATACAGATTTCCTGCTGCTGACTCACATGTACACATTTTTACAACAGCTTGGTTGTGGCTGCACGTTTATTTATTTTCTTACACATGTTTTCGTAAAGATATTTAAATGTGGTTATTTAACTTCCTCTAGTCTATACCTTGTATATAATCATTTTCTTGGTACTGCTTGATTTTATTGCTGTGCTTTAATTTCTGCATTTGTTTTATTTATATATATATATATATATATATATATATATATATATATATATATATATATATGGATCTACTGGATTTGGTCAAATTTCATTTGGTCGAAAATGATTCCAGGCAGCTGACTTCACTGACAGCTCATTTGACTGAAAGCACATTTGGTCGAATTACATTTAGTTGAAAATGGAATATAGCCCCTGCCCCACTGCAGTGTGACCCTGGAGTAAGAATGTTAAGTTAGGGGTGTGTGTGGGGCACAGCCCCCCACATTTTGCAACCCGTTTTTACTGATGTTATATGTTTCAATGTATTTTCAGTGGATACACATGTATATAATAGTGCATAAACTGCAATTATGTGGGGGGCTACAACCCCAACACCCCTCGATGTGGGGGGGCTGTGCCCCCCACACCCATCCTTACTTAATATTCTCACTCCAGGGTTGCACTGCAGTGGGGCAGGGGCTATATTTCGTTTTCGACCAAATGTAATTCGACCAAATATGCTTTCATTCAAATGAGCTGTCAGTGAAGTGGGCAGCCTAAAATCATTTTCGACCATGTGTAATTCGACTAAAAGCAGTACACCCACACACACACATATATATATATATATATATATATATATATATATATATATATGTGTGTGTGTGTGTGTGTGTGTGTGTGTGTGTGTGTGTATATATATATATATATATATATATATATATATATATATATGTGTGTGTGTGTGTATATATATATATATATATATATATATATATGTGTGTGTGTGTGTGTGTGTGTGTGTATGCTAATCTTAGTTATTCCTAAGCCTTATACTGTTATATATTAGTTTTCAGTAACAAATAGGTTGTATAATGTTCTCATTTTGCAGAAGCATTCAAACTCACATGCCACTTTAAATATCATTCCTTAGAGCCCTGTTGGTTGCTGCAATGCCTTTTATTTTGTTTCCATTTTAACTTGACTGCTTACATTGCCTTCTCCAGTTTAGCACTGTCCTATTGCTCTACTGTTTGCAGCCAATAATTAGAGTGTGTGTTATCCTTGCTCAAATAGTCTAGAGGAAACAACAGTTTCTTAAAATGAGAGAATTAAGGCTATAGGTATTAAGACTTGATTTGCTCAGCCTTCATCTGTCTACCATATGAAATGGAGCATTTAACCAGACACTGTTTCTTGGCCGACTGAGAAAGTTGCATGTGGCTCAGTGTCCTACCCTGGTTTACAAATACAAATAAATGGGAATAAAATAAATAAATAGTAGAATTGTGGAACCATCTACTAGCAAAGTACTTAATATGCAGACATTTCTGGAATATTCAAGATGGATGAAAAATACTATGTTTGTATCAAGTGATTGAGAATTAAGTTAGAAAGCAGGATGGTATGATCAACGCTCCTGCAGAGACCACAAGCCCTAAAACTACACTGGGACATTGGGAACTTCAGGAGATAGGAGATAAGTTTTCATGTTCTGGGACACAGGTTCTTAGACAAGCCATATTCATTTTTATCATGTTCTCCTTCAAACCACAAAACAAATTATTTCATTTTCATAGAATAAAAACGACAATAGAGAATGAAGGATGTTGTGCTCTATGTTACTCAGTTTCACACACATTCAAAGAATATGATTTTACACATTTCACAAGAATAAAGCCTAACAGATTTATAAAAAGTACTCCATTTTAAAGGTGTGTATGAATCTGAATTTACAAAGTGATGTTGTTCCACTACTGGAATATTTATTTATTTTTTTGTTTGTTTGTTTCTTTACTAGGTAGATGGACTGGTCATTGGACCCTTTTCAGCCATGACTTGGGTTGGGCACAATGGCAGTTGCAACAATACAGCGGGGTTTACAAAATTGTTATTTTTTTGTAGTCATTTCTGACAAGAACCATTTGTCTAGCAACCAGACCATCAATGCAAAAAAGTTTCACCAACCACCACTCTAAAAAGTTACCACAGAAGTATTGTGCCTTTCTGTGGCTTTTTTTAAGTGGTGTTTGTTTAATACTTTAGCCAAGTTACATTTTTTTTTAATTCAAGCATTTTAAGACTCCAGAGCTGTTTGTAACTAACAGCTTCTTTACATTCTTACAAATCCATTTGGTAATGGTGTCTGTCCACCTTGGTATCTGCTGTCTCCTTCTCCTTTTGAAATCTTTCTCCCATCATCACAATGTAACAGAAAGTATGATACAAAGTTTTGGAAAGTAATTCTTAAGATGTTCTTCACATACAGCTGAGTCTCAGAGCATATGCTTGAAGACACTTAGAAAATAAATAAATTTAGTAGCATTTCTCAGGGAAAATAAATAAACAAAGAAAAATGAAATCTGATTATCTACAGTTGATTGTTAAGGATTACTTCACCTGTGTACTCTTCATGTTTACTGGAGTAATGTTTGGGTTCATAGCTTTTTGCTGAAAGGAGAGTATCTATCCCTTGTCAGTGAAACAAAAGCAGCTGTAGTTCCTTTTCAGATGTGTAATAAGCTTTTATCTGAATTTAGTGTAGTGTATTATTTTTTTCTAAGTTACTGTGGGAGATGATTCCAGTTGGCTTGCATGGCATTACTAATACTTTCACAAATAACACCGATGAATGGAGGATTTTGAAAAGTCAGCCTGTTGTCTTCCTGTGCATGGTGGCTGTGCGGAAGGGTTTTACTATTAGTTTGCTTTTCTTGGTGGGATAGTGTTTTTCCTGTAGTTTAAAGGTGAAATTAGAAAGAGTCAAGCTAGACTGAGCTGCAACTGATAGACAGTTTGCTTTTTTAAAGTGAGATGTAGTTCTGCTCACTTCTGGCAGGAATAGACAAATTGAATGGCAGGTGTTCTTTATCATGGTTTGACGAGTGTTTGGGTAGAATTTAGAGTAATAAAAGAGATAACATATTCCACACAAGGAATGAATACATCGATTGCAAGGACAACCTGAGGGGGAGGTTGGCATAATGGTTAAGGTTTTTACCTTGCAAATACAAGGTGCAAGGTTTGATTCTTACATGGGGTAATTGACTAGGCTTAAATGGCCTGCAAGGGCAGTTAGCCTAGTACTAATCTATGAACCTATGAAAGGTAAGGTGGCAAGATATTGAGTAAAATACTTCTAATTGGATCTGCACTATCTCCATTATCATATCATTGTGGGTTATAAAGAACAGTTTGGGGTACTGGGATAAAGCCTACGTACTCATATTGTGTTCCCTGGGCAAACTGATTGCACAGTAAACTCTCTTTCTTGCTTCTGAGCAGTGTTTGTGTCTTATCACCTGTTTTTGAGAACACTGTGGAATCTTAAGAGATTGAAAAATCTAAATGTTTATTACTGTAATAGCTTATAGGAAAAATGGCCACTAATTATAGAATTCTAATGCATACTTTAAGGACATGCTTGAGCACATAACTAATTCTAGAATGCACTTAGGAGTTCTGAGTGATAAGTTTATTCAGTCCTTCTGCTTATACTTAGGTGTTTATTGCGCTTAAAATAGCTGCTAATGACTCTTTGGAAAAAGAAGCCTGAAGATTTGGCCATGACTGCATAGAGATTTAATCCACCCACTGTCAGGATTAATTATGTTCTTCTCTTGAAAGTATTACATTTGATCCAAGCAATAATCCTAACTGTCTTGTCTGTATTAGAATCTCAGTGCCATGGAGCATGAGAGCCGGCTTCTCTCTTCATTTTCCTCCACTGATTTATCATAGACTAAACATCCGGATTTTTTATTCTGAAACTTGTGACACAGTTTGGAGTAAGACCCTTACTTATCCTCTTTGTTACTGTGTAGTCCAAATTGTGCTGTTTTCCCTGACATGATTTGCCCCATGTGGCCAAGTGATAGCCTCTCTGAGCGACCGTTGTACAAGATACCCTCTTAGGCTAAATGCTACTCAGTGCTCGAACCTGCATTGATGAGGATTATGGCCTTGTCTGTTCTTGTTATCTCATCCTGGAACAAAACAAAGCCCCTTATGTGCAAGGGATGAAACATTCACTAGCATGAAGAATCTTAGATACTCTGAAATGACCTTACTAAGGTGCCATGTGACACTAGAGCTAAAACACCTGACTGCAGTAGATCACAAAGGCATTTACCTGTTTTTGTATTGCTGGAACTGATCTATATTTATAGGGTTGAACTCGGTTGACTGACCTTTACTAGTGCTGTGTATAAATGGTAACAATAGCTAGACAATGCATAAATAAACTGTTAGGGGTTCTACTGAAAATAGCATTTTGCATTATGGTGGCCCATTCCTGTGTATACTGTTGAAATGAGCAAATGTAAAATATTGTTTAAAGAGCTATGGTAAAGCAATACTCTTTTAAATCTGAATAGTATAACATGGGAGTTGTATAAGTACACCATGGAAATGGTTAGGATTAATTGTGTAAATATTCTGTGAAGATGGTGACAAGTGTTATCAGGTAAGCAATTATAGCAAAAGAAGAGAACTAAATGTCACGTAAAATTATATAGTTAACAATAACAATGTCACTCTGTTTCTAATGGACACAGGCAGCCTGTAAATGTTTCATCTCCAAGGCCCCTGCTTAGACTTACTAGAACTTGTCAGAAATTTGGGATGCATGGTGTGGCTTAAAAAGGCCCTAGTGGTCGTTAGCCTAGTACTCATCTATGAACCTGTGAATAATACACCTTCTGCACTGACCAGTGCCCAAGGAAGGAAAACATATTTAAAATCATGTATTTATTAATGTTGAGTATTTGCATATGATGTAGATGGAGTGAAGGAATATTGGTTGAAATATATTTGTTGAGTAAGAAATAATGAAGGTAACATATATCTACCTATTACTCACATTCTGTATTGGCGAGTGGGACAGAGGAAAAGTTCGCTTCGCTTTCCTTCTTCTTCTCCTTCGGAGGGACTAAGTGGCAGCAGGCTAAGCAGAAGAGGTTTGACTTTTTCCAACCACATATTCTAGCTCATCTTGGAGGATTTATAGGCTTTCCCAGGTCAGTGGAGGTAAATAATCCATCCAACATATCATAGGGTTGTCCAAGTGCATCTTTTTGAAATACTGTACCTGGAAAAGCACCAACAGAAGTCATCCTGAGGATGTTCTTTTAAGATACCTGAACCATCTGGGTCAGCACTTCTTGATCCAAACAAGTAGTGACCGCATTCTTCAGTTCTCTTATGTCTACAAGTCCTTCATCTTGTAAACCAAGTTGGTAACCCTACAGAGAAACCTCATCTTGTGCTGATGATCTTGAAATTTTGGTCACTGTTCCCATTTTGTAGCCATAACTTAGGACACATGCATTTCCCTGATGGAAGATCTGCTATATGAAATGTAATACTCTTTACCCATCTTGAATTTGGACTCAATTTCAACATCCACCTACCAAAAATGTACAAAACTTACAAACTATAACCAGTAGTATTTGCTGCATTATTATTCTTGCACTTTAAAGAGGATAACATTGTTCTGTTCTGTTAGTGACTTAATGGCTGCTCATTCAACAAAGATATGACATTCTACTAGGATTCTTACTTTACAAAATTGTAACAATGAAACCCTCTTCTTTCCCTGTCAACAAACTTTCATTTAGGAAATTAAACAACTACCAGTTAAGATCCTTAGGTGTTACTAGGCTTGCAGTTATGGGGACCATTGAGTCACCTATCCCAAATTCCCAGTACCCCCATGCACTGTCTGATTAAGTGACTTGCTCAATGTCACACAGTAGGCAAATGAGGGCTGTGGGAGTCAAACTCTTTACCACAAGAATTACAGCTGACAGTCTTCAACCTCTGTACCAACCGCCATACTGACCTCTTATGCCACCTAACTGCAGACCCCATTCACAGAACTAAACCAAAATGATCACAGCTTCTCTGCACTTGCACCCAAACTCTGGGAATCTGTTCCACCTCATATCAAAGACCTAAAAATGTTTCCTCAATAATCATCCAACTTGAGGTCTTCCCTTACACCTAATCCTACTAAACTTAAACTCTTTCCCTCTTTGCTTTAACATCACTTAGCTGCACAAAGTTGCATTTTACCTACTAACCCCTCACTTTCCCATCCTTGCGCATTGCTTCGCACAAGTCTCCACTCATATCCTAATCCCACTTATTCCACGCTAACACTTCTACTCACCATTCTCCTTTCCCCATCTCCCCTGTAAGTATTGTAAACACAACGTTTATAGTTTGCTCTTATACGATAGCCAATATTCTTTATCTGTATGTCTTACTGAATAATTTGCATACTTCACAGCTTACATCACCTGTATGAATTGAAACTACTTGCATGCATTTTTCTTGGTATTATATAATTCAAACTATGTACTGTAGTCTTATAGAAACACTTCAACCTTCATTGAGAAAATGATGGAGATAACAGGAGAGACATGACTGGGAGGAATGGCCTACCATATCTGAATCAATTACTAATGAGATGTTCGTGGGCTTACAACTCACTGAATATCCACAGTGAATACCATGTTCAAGCCCAAGAAAGATCCTTAATGTACCTGATATTAGAGTACTTTGATATGAAGGAAAATGTTATACTTTGTGTTCATGTCATCAAACCTGAGGCCATATGCTTCAGCTATTCAGGTCAAGAGAAGAGGCTAGAAGGGTACAGCTGTCAAATGACAACCATTTTGCAATGATTTGCACCAAATCCATGGCTTTCAGCTGCGGACTTGTAATTTTAAGGGCTTCTCATAATAAGAAATGTCTGAGTAAGGAAGCCATCCCATATCAGTAAGTCTGGCTTCAGACCCCATGCAACAGATAGAGGTGAATCCAAATTAATATGACATGTATTTTTTTCTCTTGCACTGGTCATGCTTCTTTCTCACCACTGAAGGGGTAATCCACATTCCAAAAGCAGACTTGCATTGCCAAAGTATAGGTTGACTTAAGTCATCTTTCAGGGACAAAGCCAAAAGTAATAGGAGACAAAGACCCAAAATCAGGAGCATTGTTTAAATATGACTCTAATTCACTTGAAAAGTTAATAGATCAACAGGCTTTGCATCAACATGCATTTTCTGAACAATAAAAAGTATGAAAACTCTAATGTCTGACATTGCTGACAGAATATAATCCACAGAGATTACCAGAAAATAAAAAAATGTTATGAGAGGCAGGTCAAAAAATATAAAGTAAAATCAAAGGCATTCTGCAAAATCAGTGACAGCCAAGAGATATTCACAGAAGGACAGCCACCTCTGAGGTTTGGGCCATAGCAAGTCCTGAAGGGTATGTTATTCAAAGATTCTATACCTTAAAATATTTTGGTGTATGGTTTGACCCACCTCTTAAATTAAATGTGCAGACTGATAATGCAATTTCCACTTTCCAGGCTTGACAAAAATATGGACTATATTTATAACATGTTAGGGTATATTTCTTTCAGCTTTAGAATATGCATTACAAGTGCTTGCAAGCACATCTGGCAGTGTATTAAACTCTAAATAATAG